>NC_063341.1:15798306-15812815 GCF_021869965.1 Rhincodon typus
ACCTACCTTCCCCAGCCCGACCCCCTCTCTCTCTATTTATTTCAGAGATCCCTTCCCCTCCCCCATTTCTGAAGAAGGGTCCCGACCCGAAACGTCAGCTTTCCTGCTCCTCTGATGCTGCCTGGCCTGCTGTGTTCCTCCAGCTCCACACTGTGTGATCTCTGACTCCAGCATCGGCAGTTCTTACTATCCCATTCAATCCTGCATTGCTTTTAAATGTTTGCAAATGATTTGTTAACCACAGGAGTAACTTTAAAATCTAATCAAAATTAACAAGCTAAAGGTCAGTTAAACAGATGTGGGAGAATATAATTTAGAGGTGGAATGATTACAGGTAATGTTTTCAAGTGACTGAAATGACTTGTACTCTGGATTTTCAGATGTGACTTCACTTGATTCCATGACCATTTCTCTTCCTCAGAGTTTTTGATCATCCAATGCAGGAATATGTTGTTCAGCTATCAGTCACGTTTAAAATTTTCAAGATATTAAATGATCTTTGTCAGTTTTCAACTCTGTAGATCATCTGTGCAATGAAAGCGTTGTTCATGAGAAAAAAAAAAACAACAAATGGGGATTATTTTATGCTTTTCATTTATTACACCTAAAACAGTGTTTTTGATTCTGGGTTTAATCTGAAGGTCAGAACTTCAGGGTACAATACAATTCGCTGTCTTATTTTGGTATGGAAAATGTGTCACCTTTTAAGGTTGCCATCCTTTCCAATGTGACACAAAACTATCCGTCTATTCCATGATGTAGATATTATCAATCCTGCGCAACAATTCCAAAGAAGAGGCAGGAGCTTCTCCAGAAGTCCCAGTTTCCAAAATGGCAGCACATCCTCAATTCATACCATTCAAAAGATCTGATCAGCTGGGTCAATTGTGTCATTGTTGTTCTTGCAATGCAGCTGGTGCACCATGGATGCCTTGAAAAGAACAGATTTACATTGAACCTATCACAGAGACAAAAGTAAATGGGAATGAATTTAAATTATGATTTTCCTCTCTTAAGCGAGGTATTATTTGACTTACTCCTTTTCCTTTTTACTTCTATCGCTTCCTGAAGTCGGCTGAAGGATATTCCCCAAACCCTGATTTTTCTTGTGTTTCAAACTTAAAACTAAAACCACATCAAAATCCTTTAACATGAAATAAAAGGTAGCGTTTGTTAACAAAACTTTTAAAATGCAGGGATAGTTTCACTACTACTACTACTACACACGCAAAATATACAAGGTTGAAAAAAAGGAGGGAAAGAAGCCAAATTATGAATTCTAAATTAAAGATGTTGGCATTATTTTATGTGACTTTGAGTCCAGGAAGTCAATGTCTGATTGGGAGTATTCACTTGGCTGAACTTGTAGCCATTGTTTCCCTGGGATCCAGGGGAATGGTAGTCAAATGTGCAGCAATATTTCTCGTACTTACAGAATGAGTCCAGTTTGGCATTCTGCGACTCTTTCTGGAGATGAAACTTTTGAGAAAGAGAAATGGAGAGCAGGCCTTCTAGTCACTAAGGCTGGGAGCAGCTCTTCTTGTGATGACAAGAGGGCGACTGATGTAGAATTGTCAATTCAACCAGCTCCAATTTCAGCCACATGATGAGGACAGACATTTTAGGTGCTGAAGGGCCATCATGAATGGCTAATTGGAAGGTTGTAATGTCAACAGTGTAATTTTATCTCCCTTATTCTGAGTTTCTGTTATGAGGAAACCGTAAATGTAATAATATACCTTTTAATATAAGAGGCCTTTCTATTTTCCTTTCTCCATTGCTGGCTGGAAACAGGAAGTTCTTCTCCAAGTCCTTGGCATCAGATTCGACTGGACTGTCTCCAGTCTAATTTCACGGGGTTCAGGAGCTTCTGGAAATTTGATGATATGATCAGCCCAGTTACTTTATGAGTCCGGAACAGAATCTAACCATCCCCCTTGACATTCATTGGCATTGCTATGATAACTTTTTACCTATGCTATTACAATTACCAATAGTGAGCATCACCAATCACTCACTATCAACATCCTGGGGGGTTGTCATTAACCAGAAACTGAACTAGACTTGTCACAGAAATACTGTGACTACAAAGGCATGTCAGATGCTAGGAATCTCCCAGTGAGTAACTCACCTTCTGACCAACGTTCCCGTTAAGCTGCATGGCTGTGCACACATATAGCGGCTCCGATGTTTCCTGCTCAGTAATTGATGTCAGCACACAGATCACAACATTGACTTCCAATTCCGAAAGACACTGCTGCATACAGACCTTGGAGGCACATGCAGCCAGTAAGAAAATGCTGCTTCTCACTCCCCAAAGCCTGTCTGCCATCTGCAAGGCACAAGTCAGGAGTGCGACAGAATACTCCCCACTTGCCTGGACAAGTGCACCTCCAACAACACACAAGAAGCGTGAACATCATCCAGGACAAAGCAGCCCGCTTGACTAGCACATCAAACATCCGCACTCTCCACTAGTAGAGTTCAGCAGCACCAGGTGTGTACCATCTACATGATGCACTCCAAAAATTTGGCAAGGCTCCTCAGTCAACACCTTCCAAACCTACAACCACGACAAAGGTACATATACATGGGGACATTACCACCTGCAGGTTCCCCTCCTAGCTACTCATCATCCTGACTCAGAAATATATTACTGTTCCTTTGCTGTCACTGGGTCAAAATCCTGGATCTCCTTCCCTAAGAGGATTGTGGGTCTACCTGCAGCAAAGTTGGGGGAGGTGATGGTCTGGTGGTCATATCACTAGACGATTAATCCAGGGACCCAGTTAAAATTCTGGGACTTGGTTCAAATCCCACCATGGCAGCTGGTGAAATTTGAACTCAATAAAATCTGGACTTAGGAGTCTAAGGATGACCATGAAGCCATTGTTGATTGTCAGAAAAACTCATCTAGTTCAGTAATGTCCTTTAGGGAAGGAAGCTGTCATCCTTACCTGGTCTTACCTACTCCAGATCCACAGCAATAGGGTTGACTCTTAACTGCCTTCTGGGCTATTAGGGATGGGCAGTTAAATGGACTGTAACATCCACATCCTGTGAATAAATGAAAGAAATTGAAGTATAGCTGTTCAAGAAGGCAGCTCACCATTACCTTCTGAAGGGGCAACTTTGGTTGGGAAGTAAATATTGCCCTAGCCAGTGACATCTGCATTCCATGGATGAATAAAAAGAACAGTAACATTGTCCATGTTCAAAAGAAATAGAATTTACATATGAAAAAAATGGAAGAAAATGCAGATTTCTCTCATCTCTTTTTATGCTTTCAGCCCATGACACTAACTTCTTTCTTATTCTCAGTACATCCCGAGCTGCTTTTCAGTTAATCACATAAAGTTTGTAACGTAGTCATTGTTGTAATAAAGGCAGCAGCCAATTTTGCACACACCAAGGTCCCACAAACAGCCAGAGAATTAATAACTAGATAAACTGTATTCATGATGCTTAACGAGGAATGAGTTTTGAGTAGGAGACTGGATTGAATTCCCCCCGGTCTTCTTTAAAACTCACAATGACATTTTTACATCCACCAGGGAGTCCACGTGAGGCCTCGACCTAACAAGTACCACACTAAAGTGCCAGCCTGAGTCACATGCCCAAGTCTCTAACTGGGACCTCAAACCCACAGCCTTATGAAGAGGAGGCAAGTATTCCACCCATTGAGCCATTACCGACATCTAACAGCAACTGTGATTCTCAAACAACTTACTTTGCAAAGCTTTTAGACAAGTTGATACGGGAATGTGTTATAAATAATTCAATAAAGGAAAGCTATGTGACGCACACTGTCATTTCGACATTGGAGCTTTGGTTTGAATTTATTTATCAAATGACCATCAAGATCTGTACACGAGTCACATCAAAATACAACATTTCCTGTGTTCCAGTGACCCTGACAAAACCAGAATCAGGGACTTATACTGCTACTGGAAAAGATATCCTAAGGCACTCAAAGAGAAGCAGTGATTGACACATTTGAGCATTATGCCTTTGTCAGTATCATCCACATAATGCACTCTGCCAAAGTTAGCTCCATCTTTTCCTACCTTGCTGCATTTCGCTATTTATTTCAGCAGTGAGATCATAGAATCCCTACAGTGTGGAAACAGGCCATTCGGCCCAACAAGTCCACATTGTCCCTCAGAACATCCCACCCAGACCTATTTCTCATAACCCACCTAATCTACACATCCCTGAACACTCGGGGCAATTTATCATGGCCAATCCACCTACCTTGCACATCTTTGGACTGTGGGAGGAAACTGGAGCACCCAGAGGAAACCCACATGGACACGGGGAGAACGTGCAAACTTCACACAGACAGTCACCCGAGGGTGGAATCAAACCCAGGTCCCTGGTACTGTGAGGCAGCAGTGCTAACCACTGAGCCACTGTGCCGCCCATAAGATAAATCTGTGCAGCTTCAGCAAGGTTAGTATTCTGCTCTAGAAGTCCTCAATATAAAATATAAAGACATTAGCATACTTTTAAAATTTGAACCAACCAGAGATCCCTTAAAATCCTGAAGGCACTTCCATTTATTTTGATTTTTTTCATTTAAACTGTTTGACTGATGGATTAAATAGACAATGTGAGGAGTCACACAGCCCATGGCAACCTAAGTAGAATATTCCATTTATGTATAGGCGTACAGGAAGACCATAAACCCGGTATTAATCCTGTATATTTCAACTATCTCACATTTCTGGGGAATACTTACCAACATAAGAGGCTTGTAGAGTCACTATCGTTCATTACCAAAGTCTAACTGAAAACTGATAGGAAAATGCTTACAAATGGTCTGGGATATTCCACAGAGTCATTTAAACTTAATTATAATTTTAATAAGCTTCAAATAGCTTAATATAATTACCAAATAAGCCATTGGTTATTTAACATGAGCATTCCATTTAATGTTTAGCAACCATTACAGAATAAAAAGGTATTGATGCATTCACATGTATCACCGAGAGTTGTGCCGAATTTAACTTCTACTCAGTTTGTAAGTACAGGTAAACAAAGGTCTATTCAGTCAGGACAATATTTCCCAAGATCGGGACCATGCGGGTCTGTGAAGTTGTATTTAAAGACAAATTCAAATGGTAACATTGATTGTATTGGTTCTGAGTTACTCCTTAGAACTGACCCTGTTGCTAGCTTTATTAGCTTACCATTTAATAAAAACAATTTAATTAAAATTTAAATTTAAAGTTCCTTGTTAATCATTTTACGTCTCTAGTATACAGTGAAATTGAATTACAATTTAAGTTCCCAGTCCACTCTCTGATAACTTTGACCAAATTGTGTTAGCCTGAGTCAGAGATAGCACTCTCGAAACTAAGGTAGCTGATCAAGGGTTAAAGGCAGTGCTGTCTATGAAACAAGGTGTTAATCAAGGACAAAAAGATATTGTAGTGCTATTTTAACAGAGCAGGAGAGTTCTGCCAGGATCCTGGCTAATGTGCAATGCTCAACCAAACATAATTGAAACTAGATTATCTAGTTGTCTCTATCATGAGCATGGACCACCGTTGACATATTTGTCTATGTAACAATAGTGACTACAATTTGGATGTTACCCATTGCTCATAGATTCCATTGGGAGAGCATGAGGTTGTGAAAGACATGAGCTCAATGCAATTTTTTTCAGTTAGAAACAATTGTTTAGATGTAACTATCTGCAATATTATTGGTAATTTGCACCTTGATTTAAAAAGCATGTGCTCAATGCAATGTGCAGATAAATGACTTATATGTACACAACCGTTTCAAAAATTGTTAGTAGGGTGCAGGTGTCACTGGTGAGGCGAATATTCATTGTCCATTCCTAATGGCCTTGAGAAGGTGGTGCTGAGCTGCCATCTTGAACTTCTGTGGTCCATAGGGAGGTAGATACACCCACAGTGCTATTCGGAAGGGAGTTCCAGGATTTTGATTCAGCAACACTGGAGGAAGACATTGGTCTGCAGAAACATAACAGTACCAATGTACAACTGAGGACACGCATCCAAATCGATTGAAGGGATGTACTGTGGCAGTAATCATTACTGATGAGGGGTAAAGCTGGAAAAAAGTTTGATAACCCTTGTGACAGTAGTAGACAAAGCTCAAAAGTAATCTCTCCAAGTGGTGACCATGGCAATCTAAAGTAAGTACGGTGCAATGAGATTTCCAGCTATTGGTGCATTATTCTTTGCAATTTCCGTCAATTGTTTGCCAATCATCTTTAGTTTTACCAAGTCTGAAGATGTAGCATTGATTTTTGGTTTCTTACTTTAGAAATGTTAAATTCAATATAAAATCAGGGTAATGTAGAATTGAAGATTAAAAATATGAACTTAATCACTGATAAATACTTCACTGGTCCAATGAAACACTTGACATTTGCTCAAGGTTAATGTCCCAGATCTTGCAAACAGAGATCCACAGCAGGACCTCTTGGAAGTCCCCAGGAGAAATGAGCATTCGAAGGGCAATTCTATTTTGCACCCAGGCCCGCCAAAATAATCCTTAACTCTGAAATCACAATTGGAGATGTTGGGTAATTACCCAGGAAATGTTACAACAGGAGCAAACCTAGTCTAACTCCAGGGTTCCTACGCATTTCATTCTATATCCCCAATTCCTCCTTAGATGTTCTGACCAATTCCGCGGAGCCCCCAAAGCCATGACTCCTGCTCTGACCCATTAACTCCAATCCTCTCCAATCCAACCCGACTAATTCCAAATGGACAACCCTTCCTGTCGCAATTACCCACTTCACTTACCTGCCATTCCACCCCATACCTCACCTACCCTACCCATTCACACAACCAGTCACTAACCCATGGACTAGTGCACTGTAAAGCTATTTCATTTACCGGAATATGGCAGCTAGTGCAATTCTTCCCTTAACAAACCGGCACGAAAGGAAGGACTCCAGTTTCAGGTACACTGCACGTTGCTGAAGAGGCTTAGAACAGAAGTCTCAGTCAGAAATGCAGAGCTCAGTCACTTCAGAGTCCAAGCACAGAAAACTTGTGCTTCCAGATGTTTCCCAATACCAGCCAAAGATGAGGCTGTCTCCACAATCCTTTATCCTAGCACATAGAAAGCATAAAATATAGGAATAGGCCATTCAGCCCTCTGAGCCTGCTCTGCTATTCAATATGATCATAGCCCTTTTTCCACTCAGTACCATGTTCCCACTGTCTTCCCATACCCTTTGATCCCTTTACCCCTAAGAAACACATCCAACTCCTTTTAGAAAACATTCAATGCTTTGGCTTTCTGTGGAAGAAAATCCCCCTGGCTCACCACTTGCTTATACAAAGAAATTTCTCTTCATCTCAGTCCTCCATGGACCTACCCCATATCCTTAGACTGGGACCCTTTGTTTTGGACTCCTCGATCATCAGGAATGTCCTTCCTGCAGTTACCCTGTGTAGTCCTGTTAGAATTTTATAGGCTTCTATGACATCTTCCCTCATTCTTCCAAACCTCAGTGAATATAGTCCTAACTGATCCAGCCTTTCTTTATATGTCAGTCCCGCCATCCCAGGAATCAGTCTGGTAAACATTTGTTGCATTCCCTCCATAGCCAGAACATCTTTCCTCGGGAGACCAAAATTGTACACATCAGACCAGGTGTGGTCTCACCAAGGCCCTGTACAATTGCAGCAAGACATTCCTGCTCATGTACTCAAATCCTCTTGCTATGGAAGCTAGCATACCTTTTGCCTTCTACACTGCCTGCTGCACCTGCGCACTTACTTTCAGCTACTGGTGTATAAGAATACCCAGGTCTCATTGCATTTCCTCCTTTCTCAATCTATCATCCTTCAGATAATAATCTGCCTTCCTGTTTTTATGAAAATGGATAACCTCACATTTATCCACATATTTCATTTCCCATGCATTTGAGAACCATCTCACTGATGATTGAGATCAAATTAAACTTTCCAGGTTGTAAAGGTACTACCTATTTTACCAAAAAAAAAAATGCCCTGTAAAGGTTTTTATTTTGAGCAGTTTGTGATAGAAAAAATAATAGGTGTCTCCTTGCTTAGAGTGAGAGCCAGATTTACATCTAATGTTGGTGCACTATCAGAAAGGCTCCCAATGCATTTAAGAGTTACATTTGAATTTGTTCCTTCTTGTATGTTTAATTTAAAGCATAAGTCATGAATGAATTTATGAAGCAGATTTGCATTTACAAGGAGCCTTTCATGACCTGAGGATGTCCTAAAGCTCCTTACAGCCAGTAAAATATTTTTGAAGGGTAATCACTGCTTGTGGAATGGGGAAACATACCATTTGGTATTAGCATCATTCCACAAGGAGCAATGAGAAAAATAATTGGATAATCTGCTTTCGTTAAGTGCGATGTTACATTTGCTTCTCGGCCTTTTGGCTAAGATCAAGTGTGATCTGTGAGTCATAAGAGCTAGTGAGAGCATCGCTGAATCGTTCGGAAAACCTGAAAAAGAAAACCCTGCCAAGCCCTCACACCGCGACAACACAACAGAAAGAGGCAGCTACAGGATGGCTACAGAAGCTCCTCCAATGTCGAGGACTCACAGAGGGAGGGCCATCAAAAAAGGAGGATCAAGGTCACCAGGGAGAAGGAGAGGAGCACTCCCCTACCTGAAAGCGGTGGATGTCAATACACCCCCACCAATCAGCCCTGGAGAACCTGGAGGATCCCTCCACACCACAGCTCTGGCGCAACCAGGAGCAGTGAATTTTCGAATGGGGAGCAGGGGACGACCGACCCCCAGCTAGACCTGGAGCTGGACACTCCCAGCTTCGTCCTCGCCCCAACAACACCAAACAGAGGAAATCACCCAAGAATTGAACTGGACAGTTACCTCAGCCCTGCGAAACTCCAGCTGTTTGCCCACACAACGGGAATGCAGGGACTGCCGCAGTGATGGGACCTTGGGAAAAGGGACTTTGAGTTCCATTCACTTTAACAATCTAAAATGGGTTTAAAGACTGTGAGTATTAATGTGCGTAGCATTAAATCCACTACGCGATGTGTCTCCACATTGACTTACCTTGCCAACATTAAAGCAGACCTCCTGTTTCTGCAGGAGTGTGGGATACCGCACCTCAGCAGCTACAGGAAACGGTCGAACTTGTGGACCCATGGGCCTTCAATTTGGTCGGGGGTAATGACTGTCGCTCCTCCAGCCTGGGTATCCTGCTGAGAGGAGGCAACTTCACCATCTTCCAAGTTCAGGAGGTGGTTGGTGGGCGCCTCCTGTTGGCAGACATTACGTATAAGAACGCTCCCCTGAGACTAATTAACGTGTATGCCCCAGCGGGAAAAAGTGAGCAGTTGGCCATCCTGCTGCAGCTTCCACTCCTGCTGGCTACGTCCAGGCCGGTCATTCTGGCCGGAGACTTCAATTACATCATCGATGCAGATGGACGATCCAGTGTGGGGGTAATGGGGGGAGATAGTAAACTGGACGCCACATCCCGATCCCTGATGGACACAGTGAAAGACGCCAAGCTGCTCGATGTCTTCAGCACCCCTGCAGATGGAGCACAGCGGAGATACACCTGGTCGCGGCCAGACGGGTCTATCCGCTCAAGGATAGATTTCCTGTTTGTGTCCCGAGCGTTCTCGGTCAGATCCACCGACATCAAGCCGGTGTTCTTCTCTGACCACTGCCTCCTGCTGGCCGACTGTCACCTACGGGATGACCAGCAGGCCGGCAAGGGAACGTAGAAGCTTAATGTGAAACTGTTGACCCCAGAGAACATTGAGGAGCTCAAAAGGGATCACACCGATTGGAGAACCGTGAAGCCCCTCTTTGAGTCTCCGGGAGACTGGTGGGAGACAGTCAAAGGGAACATCAAGAGGTTCTTCGTCCTCAAAGGTGTTCAGAGGCGAGAAAGAGGCGGGGAAAACTATCACAACTCCAGAAAAGGATGCAGAACTTGCTTCTTCCGCAGACGATGGGGGTGGATGTCACGGAGGATCTCCAGGAGGTGAAGAGCCAGCAAGCCTCGCTCTTTGCCTCGGAGGCCTCCAAGATAATCTTCCGGTCCTGGGTCCGCTCTGTGGAGCAGGACGAGACGTGCTCACGTTTCTTCTTCCAGAAGGTGCACAAGGAGAGCTCTGTGTTCTGCAGCCTGAAGGACGAAGATGGCTCGGTAACATCATCTCAGTCTGACATCCTGAGGATAAGCAAATCCTTTGATGCTAGTCTGTATGACACAAAGCCCACAGACAGCATGGCCTCCCAGTTGTTCCTGTCCTCTATCACGGAGGTCTTAGACGACAGCACGGGGGAGAGGCTGGACCAGCCGATATCTCTGGATGAGCTGACCAAGGCTCTCGAGTCCTTTGAAAAGAAAAAAACTCCTGGAAGTGATGGCTTACCGGCTGAGTTCTATTCCGCTCTGTGGGACTGGATTGGCCAGGACCTGCTGGAGGTGTATGAGAGTATGCTTCGGGCAGGTACCATGTGCGAATCCATGAGGAAAGGCATCATCACCCTCATCTTCAAGCAGAAGGGGGAGAGGGAAGAAATTAGGAATTGGCGACCGGTCTCGTTACTGAATGTAGATTACAAAATCCTGTCTAAGGCCATAGCCAACCGAGTCAGGTCTGCTCTGGGATCGGTGATTCACCCCAACCAAACCTGTGCTGTACCCGGCAGGAAGATCGCTGAGAGCCTCACGCTCATCAAAGATACGATTGCCTGGGGGGGGTGGATGCCTGCCTCATCAGCCTGGACCAGGAGAAGGCCTTCAACAGGATATCGCACATGTACGTGAGGGATGTTCTCTTCAAATTGGGCTTTGGGGAGGGAATCTGCAATTGGATCCGACTGCTCTACACCAACGTCGTTAGCGCAGTCTCAATCAATGGGTGGGAATCAGAAAGCTTCCCGATCAGATCTGGAGTCAGGCAGGGCTGCCCGCGCTCTCTGGCCTTGTTTGTGTGCTGCATACAGCCCTTTGCCGTGTCCATCAGGAAGGATGTGAGCCTGAGGGGGGGTGACTATCCCAGGCAGCAGAGGCTTGTAGGTCAAAGCCTCCCTGTACATGGATGATGTCACCGTTTTCTGCCCAGATCGACAGTCAGTGAGCAGGCTCCTGAGCATCTGCGACCAGTTTGAACTGGCCTCAGGTGCCAAAGGTCAATAGCGGCAAGAGTGAGGTCATGTTCTTTGGGAACTGGGCCGACCGATCCTTTATTCCCTTCACCGTCAGGACAGACTACCTGAAGGTGCTGGGAATTTGGTTTGGAGGGGCTGGGGCGTGCACCAAGACTTGGGGGGAGCGTGTTAAGAAAGTGAGGCAGAAACTAAGCCGATGGGAACACCGGTCCCTCTCCATTGCGGGAAAAAACCTGGTCATCAGGTGTAAGGTACTCTCGGTGTTGTTATACGTGGCACAGGTCTGGCCTATTTTCCGAACCTGCGCCGCTGCGGTCACCCGGGCCATC
The DNA here is from genome assembly GCF_021869965.1 of Rhincodon typus. Lineage (NCBI taxonomy): Eukaryota > Metazoa > Chordata > Chondrichthyes > Orectolobiformes > Rhincodontidae > Rhincodon > Rhincodon typus. The sequence goes on from NC_063341.1 coordinate 15,809,774, forward strand.
TTCCACTTCATTTGGAGGTCGAAGATGGACCGGGTCCGTAGGGACATTATGTATAAAGGCTTCGACAAAGTGGGGAGAAACATACCAAATGCTACCCTCACCCTGATGGCCACCTTTGTGTATGGCTGCATCAAGCTGTGCGTAGATCCTCGGTACGCAAACACCAAGTGTCACTACGTACTGAGGTTCTACCTGTGCCCCAGTGTTGCGAAGGATGAGCTTGGTCTCACAGCCGCGGAACGCTCCAAGCAGTTGGAACATCCCACACCACCTGTCCTTCGTGGAGAAATTTGTGAGGGAAAACACGTTTGACCACAAGGCCATCAGGCAGTGATCAGCACGTAGCATCCTTGGGACCCTTCGGGAAAAGGAGCGGGTAGATCCTGTCGAGTGGTTCCCTGTGCAGACTGCCAAAATCATTTGGCAGAATGCCTCATCACCAGAGCTTTCCAACAAACACCTGGACATTGCTTGGCTGGTGGTGAGAAGGGCTCTGCCTGTGAGATCCTCTACGCATGCCCGGACTCTCTGCGCCACCGCACGTGGTCCTCGAAGTGGCTGTGGAGGGGATGAGACGGTCAAACACCTCCTACTGGAATGTGCCTATGCAAAGGAAGTCTGGAGGGGAATACAGGGGTTTTTGTCGAGGTTCGTCCCAAACAGCTCCGTGACATGGGACTCTGTGCTCTACGGGCTGTTTCCTGGGACGCACACCAAGACCAACATCACCTGTGCCTGGAGGACCATCAATGCGGTGAAAGACGCTCTTTGGTCTTCCCGAAACTTGCTGGTCTTCCAGCTGGAAGAGTTGACCCCGACTGAGTGTTGCAGACTGGCACATCCCAAGGTCCAGGACTACGTGCTGAGGGACGCACTAAAGCTTGGGGCAGCTGCCACCAAGGCGCAGTGGGGAAATACCACCGTGTAAGGCCCCTCGGCCAAACATCACAGGGGGCCCATTCAGTAACCGGGCCCTGCTGATGCCTCAGCTAAATGCCAGGAGGTTACTTGTAAATTGTACATATGGTGAAAGACATACGCAAAAGTTGAGTTCATACTTTGTATGCACTTATATAACCCTGAACGGCTACCGCTATGGTGTATGTACATAAATACACATTTTTATGAATAAAGTATAATTTGCAATAAAAAAAATGTTACATTTACCTACATGCAGGACAGCAGGGTGGGCACTTGCCTCAATAGCCTGGACCAGGAGAAGGCTTTTGACAAGATATCTCAAAAACGGGCTTTGGGGAAGGAATCTGCAATTGGATCCCTCTGGTCTACGCCAACGTCGTTTGTGCAGTCTTAATCAATGGGTTGGAATCAGAAAGCTTCCCAATCAGATCTGGAGGCAGGCAGGGCTGCCCACTCTCTCCTGCCTTCTTTGTGTGTGTTGTATACAGCCCTTTTCTGCGTCCGTCTGGAAGAATGCGAGCCTGAGAGAGGTGACCATTCCAGACGGTGGAGGCCTGCAGGTCAAAGCCTCCCTGTACGTTGCTGTTTTCTGCTCGGATCCACTGTCAGTGCATAGATGCTCATGGATGTATGACCACTTTGAACTGGCCTCAGGAGCCAAGGTAAATTGAGGCACGAGCAAGGCCATGTTCTTTGGGCAAGGTCAGAAGTCACACGACACCAGGTTACAGTCCAACAGGTTTAGTTGAAATCACAAGCTTTCGGAGCGCAGACGAAGTGAGAGTGGAGCACACAGACACATAATTTATGGGCAGAGAGATCAAAAGATCATACAACTGGTGTGAGTGGAGTGTCGAATAATAAGTTTCTGCAGGTGACCAAGAGCGTCAGACAGCGTGAGTAAAGTGTCAAAAGCTGAATAACCAGCGAAGGGCTGACCGAAAATCTGATTAAATGAGGCAGAGAGATAATTACGAAAAATTAAAAATAAGATGGTGACGGAGACAAACTAAATGGCTGGAATAACGTGATAGGTATAAGAGTCCCATGCCGAGGGTTTAACCAAAGTAACAAGTAATCCAAAACTGTACCAACTAATTAAGGTAGAGCAACCATAACAATTTATCAAGGTGACGGTGTCAAAACAGGACAGTAAGGAAGGTTTTAGAGATACCGAACAGTGTGGTGGGGTCACATGTAGCGCGATATGAACCCAAGATCACAGTTGGGGCTGTCTTCATGGATACGGAACTTGGCTGTTTGTTTCTGCTCAGCCATTCTGCATTGTTGTGTATCCCGAAGTCCACTTTGGGGGATGTTTACCCGAAAATCAGAAGCTGAATGTCCTTGACTGCTGAAGTGTTCCCCGACTCAGAGGGAACATCCCTGTTTGGTGATTGTTGCGGGGAATCCATTCGCCCATTGTTGTAGTGTCTGCGTGGTCTCGCCAATATGCCATGCCTTGGGGCATCTTTGCCTGCAGTCTATGAGAGAGACAACATTGGCCGAGTTGCATGAGTATCTGCTATGTAGTGGTAAATGGTGTTTCCACAGCTTCAATATGATATCCCCAAAACTGACCTGACTCAAGTCACTTCACTCAGTTCAGTTTTCAGAGGTCTGTTCTGCTCGGGCTAACTCACAACACACTTAAGACTATTGGACACTTCAAAAATTTACAGCAGATTGTCATGCATCAGGAAAATGGCAATATTTTGGGTTGCAACGTCTTCTGATGGCGAGGGTCACTTTCGACTGCCTGTCCCCAAACACAGGATCTCTTAGCGACCAGCAGGGACAAACCTGTCGTCTTATCACAGCGGCTCCGGGGGGACTATCTGCTCCCATGTGTGCATCGTATGTACACGCACGTGCATGTACACACACACACAAACAAACACACACGGGCACACACACACACACACACACGGGCACACACACACACGGGCACACACGCACGGGCACAGGCACACATACACACACGCACACACACAGGCACACGCACACATACACACACAGAAACACGGGCACGCGCACATAGACACACACACGGGCAGGCACGCGCACATAGACACACACACGGGCAGGCACGCGCACATAGACACACACACGGGCAGGCAC
>NC_063341.1:15813315-15826231 GCF_021869965.1 Rhincodon typus
AGCTCTACACCTCGTTATTTCATAAAATCAAAGTAGCTTTTTACTTCTTTAGCTTTTAGTGCTGACAGAAAGCCAGAAGACTTGTCTTGCTTGCCGGCATTGAACATTCAAAGGGGCAGATGTGTTGCTGTACTGCATGTTACACAGCAAATAAACTGCATATGCAACAACCAAATGGCCATGTCTCAGAGTCAAAGCGGAGTAAGTCCTTAATCGAGTCACGGGGGACTATGGTCAGTCAGGGCCTGCTGCCACAGTCAGTCATGGATACCTTAGTCAGTCTGATCCAGGAATCTACAGTACATCAGCTGGGAGATCTGTGCAGAAATTCATCAGAGGGCTGATCCAACCTGAGTTGGTGCTGTTCTCCCAAGTCATTCAGTGGGGTGGATCACAGTCAATCCTGTGGAGAGGTGTTGGGTAGTGTATATCAAGGGGTAGTGCTGCTTTGGGGAAATTAGGAAAGTTCAAATGTGGGGACTGGAGTCAGCATGCTGGGATGCAGAGGGAACAATCACTGTGAAGTGGGAAGCTCTAGATATAAGCCTGGGAACCAATATTGTACAAAAGGGAATGGGTACTGTGGGAAGGGGGTCTTGAATCATGGCTACCATCCTGGCTTTGATGGTAGGGCAGGAGACAGTGGATAACAATGGTGGGCCGGGATACGTTGTAGGCCTGAGACTCAAGGAAAATCAGGGAGATAAGCAGTTAAATAAAAGGATTGTATGGGAATGGGGAAGGCTCGAAGCTGATGAAGATGACAGGGGCTGCAATGCAGAATGAAATGTGAAGATTGGGAGGACACCTAGGAGAACAGGTAGAACCTGAGTCTCTCTCTCTCTCTCAGGCATGATCTGGAAAGCCTTCTGTCTTTAACCAAATACCAAGTGTGCAATAAAAATGAAAAATGGCAGCCAGCACACCCAGAGCGGGTGCAGTAAGAATGGGCTCCACATCTGGGCCATGTAACACCCTTCGAGGTGAAATTGCACTGACATGTTCAAGACTGAACAAACCTGCAATCACAAAGATCTGCATTTGTAGCTCATGCTTTGACCAATAACGTTGATTACAAATCCTGGCCACGAGCAATCCTTACCATGTCACTGGGAGTTACAAATTAATCCCAGCAATCTCTCTGAAGCAGAAGTGATCACAGATGATACTTAAAGTCTCGCCTGCAGTCAACAATTCCCAAACTCATTCCGAAGGTGCAGGAAGATGTGGAACTGCTTTCCCCCCCCTATATTGAGTCATTAGGGTGAACACATGACCCTTCATTTGGAATGCTGCTTTTTTTGGCTAATGTTGAGGTTGGGAGTGTAGGATCAAGGGTTGAGTAGTCCCATGAGCACTTATAACTTCTGCTGCATTTATGTTTATGACTTATGCTGTGTATGTCTAAATAAGATTAATATTAGAAGCATCCTAAGACCCTCCACATGAGAGGCTTCCTTCACCTACCATACTGACAGCCGTGGTAAACTCTCATTTATATGTTTTGTGACTGTTAACTAGTCATGCTACTAAGCAGCAGTTGGGTTCTGATGTTCTCTACACAGGCTTATCAGAATCATCACTCTGATCTTGGTAACCTGAAGGTGCAGGGAAATTGAGAAGGAACAAAGGTGCCATCAATCCCCAGGACCAGCAGCAACATCCAGCAGCCACCAAACTGCTTGCACATGAAGACGTTGCCCCCTCAGGCTATGAAGATCCTGGAGGGCAAGCGTTGACCAACCTCACTGTCATTGCCTCCAAGTCAGTGAAGTCCGGTGCAGCTACTGAACAAGGATGTAACCAAAAACCGTGTTCTCTGCTGAAGCGGGACGTGAGATCTGAAAGGGGTGGGTTGCCATCCTATCCCAATAGCCATCAAGCTGAGAGCTGCACTTAATTTTGTGCAGCTGACTGCTTCCAAGGATCCACTGAGGGGATCTCACAACCCTTGACCCACATTTATATCAAGGCTGTAACCGATGCAACTTGTGCAATGTCAAACTGCTATGTTTCATTCCCCATTGTGAGTTCAGTACCGCAGCCAATGCTGTAGGCTTTGCCAAAATGGCTGGCTTGCCCCAGATGCAAAGTACTAAAGACTGTATCCAGGTTATGTTGAGAGTGCCATATAATAACATGCAGACTTCATTAAAAGGATAGAGTTACACTTAATCAATGTCCAAGCCATCTGTGATTATCACTATCATACCTTGGAGGTCTCTGCCAGCTATCCCAGAAGCTGAGTCAATATGAACATACAAACAAGGAACAAAAATAGGCCACTCAGCCCTTTCAGCTTGTTCTACTTTGCAACATGATCACGGATGATCTGATTTTAACCTCAACTCTACATTCCTGCATATCCTCGATAATCATTCATCCCCTCAGTCTTCAAGAATCTATCTACATCTAATTTTTTTAAAAAGTTAAAGATTCTGCATCTACTGCCTTTTGAGGTTGTGAATTTCCAAAGACTCTCAACCCTCTGGGAAAAAAAAATGTTGCCTCATCTGTTTTAAATGAGCAACCCCTAATTTTAAAGCTATGACCCTTCGATTTAGATTCTCCAACAAGAGTAAATGTCCTTTCAACATCCACTCAGTCAAGTCCCCTCACCGCTGCCTCTTCTGAACTCCAAAGGATACAAGCTTAGCCTTTCTAGTCTGCCAGTGAACTCAGTCCTGAAGAACGATCTCTGGATCTGAAACATTAACTCTACTTTCTGTCCTCAGATGCTACCAGACCTGCTGAGTTTCTCCAGCAATTTCTGTTTCTCTTTCATATTTCCAGCAATTCTTTGTTTTGTATTAGTCCAGTAAATCTTCTCTGAACTGTTTCCAACGCATTAGCATCCTTCAGTAAGTACAGTGATCAGTACTGCACACAATACTTCAGATACACTCTCACCAATATCCTGTATAACCTGAAGCATAACTTTCCTACTCTTGCATTCAATTCCCCTCGCAATAAAATACAACATAGGCCTCATCTAATTCTGGTACAAACCTTGCGACAGCCCACGCTATGAGACCTCTATAAGATTTCAGAACCAGGTTACATGATCCAGCTTGTGAATGTAAAATATATTGATTTTGAATTCCAGGCAGTCAGAGAGAAATGGCCAACGATTTTCTGAAACCCTGATCACCAAAATTGGTGCATGCTAATACCTTATTGCTGCAAGTGAAAAATTCTTAAAGGAGATATAATGAATCAACATCATTATCTCTAGAAGATAATTCAACTAGCCATGGCTGATCAATGAAAAAAAAACTCCAGTTCCAATAGCTTGCTTGGAAAGTGACTTTGGCTCAGACCAGTATTTGGACAATTTATGAATAATTATTCTTTCTGGAATTTAAGTATTACTTGAATAAAATTCTTTCGAGATAATACTCTGCAGAGTTTTATATTTGCAGGTTATGGTTGTCTGTGTGTGCATGTTATCTTTTAGGAAAAGTATAGGACATATGTGCACATTTTAAAGCTTTTGTTAATTATTTTTGCATCTTTGCTTGAGTACGTCTTTTGCAATGAATCTAATTATTTAGTTATTAATATAAGAAACCTGGCTGACTTGATTCTGATACTCATATCATGTAATATACAGAAATGGTCATTTCAGCTCCCTTTTGGACTCAACACCATTGTGGCTAATGGAGGCGTGAGCAGGGTTAGAAATCATAGGTTCTGATCCGTGCACAGCAGGCTCCCTGGACCTAATGTAGCCCCAGCCCCAAGCCTTGGGAGTGGGACAATGAAATAAATCAGCCTCACCCCTCCTAGTTTGGTTATAACAATTTCAAGGATTTCAGAGACATTATACTGTGATACACCATGATCACTTAAGGTCAGCATTGAGCACCGTGTGTTTTCCCAGAGCTAAAGAGTTTGATTGGCAGGACATTATTACTGGTGAAGGAATTTTGGAACGATAGCTGATTTCAGAAATAACAGCAGCAACGTAAACTGAGCAAGTACCAGGGAACAACCAAGCATGAGAAAACAACAGTCAAACTGAATAAGAGGTTGCCTACAGGAAAGAATGTAGAAATGGCTGCACAAGCGGGAAATGATTGTCAGAGCAGGTATCAGTATGCTTAATTAGATTTGCTGCAAGGTGATCTTCAAACTATCAGGGGAAGTTCAACAAATTTAAACTAAACTGGTAATTATTAATTGTGAATATCAATTAGTAACCTTTCCATTCACTTTTTAATATGCAATTCTTTTGTGTTTCATCTAAGTTACCTTTAAATTCTGGTCAGAAGCGAGGAATCTATCAACTTAGTCACACACTGAGTGAAATGTTAAAGTCATGCCATAACCTAAAGGGAACCGGACTGATTTTCTATGGAATATATAACACCCACATGCTGGACAGGCTAATTTTTCACACTTAGGACTATATGAGTGAAGTCTCACTTTCTGGCAGAATCCAGTCTTTGACTGAGCAAGTAAAAGGTCAGAGTCAAACAGCTTGCTACTGGGCATCTAATTATTCACATCATCTGTCATCAATATAATCCATTAATAAACCAGTGCTCTCTGTGACATTCTGTTATCTTTGTTCACAAATGAATTTGAACCTTGCCCATATGATTTGAAAGCCAGTATTAAGAAATGAAAAGCCTAAGGGTACTGAAAATAAGAAAAAATGGCTGGCTCTTTTGTGTTGCACGTCTCATACATCTTTTGTAGAATTTCATAATACACTTACCCAAGAGTACAGAGAAGAAAAACATACCCGAGAGCTTTACTTTTACCAAGATAGGAGACACAGAATGTGGAATGTATATAATGCTTTGATATCTGATCCAATTATTGTGAAGGCTGTATTTGTGCACAGCAGCAATGAGAGTATTGCTCACACAAATTCCATCTTAATGATGACAGATAAGGTTTTGGAAATTATTCAATGAGTCATCTGAATAAGAGCAGAGAGAATGGAAATACAATCTCATGGTAAACAAAATTTTCTTTATCATTCACAATTATTGAGATATACTCATTGTTTACAAATCCATTGCATACATTATACATGTCAGAATCTTCCCAAGCTGTGCCTAGATTACCTTTCTGCTCCCAGGATTCATCAATTCTAATCTGCTTATTTTTTGGGGTATCTTTTGAATAGGATATTTAGGATTCTAAGGGTATTATTTTGAAGTCTTCAGAAAGCAGTAATTCCCAATAGATTTTGTTCTGTGCAATGGTAGATGTATTTACCACAGTGAAAACATTTTTTGCAACAGCAGTTTTAAAGAAATATGGAACTAGAATTACCATTTGGAACACAATTATGATGTTGTTAATTAGATCAGTGCTCTTTCCTGTGTCAAAAAGGCACAAAGGTGTTTACTGTCACTGGTACACGAATAAAAATACAAAATTTGATATTTCAACACCAAACACTAAAGAATCCACTCTTTCAATTCAATTACAGTCTGCCGGAAGAAAAGCTGCTGATAGAAATTGTATAAGATGAATGAGAGGTCCTGTAATAACAACACAATTATCAAATTTGACCTCTCCGCTGTGAAATACTGTCTCTTCACAGATATATTGCAGTTAGCAATGAAGAAAAATTTCTTAGCAATGATTCTTGAGACAGTAGACAGTCCAAAGAAGCTGTGCTACTTATGACAGCAAACGAGAGGCTTCAAAAGAAAGATCGGAATTTAATGGGACCAGTGAGGTGTTTCTTAAATACCCTGATCCTGTGGCAACCCTCACACCTGCCCCTTGTTACCATGAACTGCTATTGACTCAGAATCAGACAGCACGGAAACAGACCCTTCGGTCCAACCAGTCCGTGCGAAACATAATCCCAAACTAAACTAACCCCACCTGCCTGCTCCGGGCCCACATCCCTCCTATGTTCCTGGAACCAAGCGCCACTCACCAGTCATCTGCAAGGCGACCAGCATCCCTGGCACCTGGATGAGCAGTAACATTGCGAAGATGCCCTGCTCAGTCACAGTCGGAGTCTTAACATGTTGGAGAAGAGGAAAGTGCAGTAGTGATTCGCTGACTGGGACCTGCAGGGTCGAGAGGGTTATGTAAAAGAAAGTAGTCCTCTTCCTGGAGAACTGGCAGAGGAGGCTATACCCCCAGACCTTAGAAGTCTGGTCGAATGTTGTCATACCTGGGTCAGCACAGTCTCCATGTTCTGGAGAAATTGCCAGCAGTACTGTAAGATGGCCAATAACTTTCATTCATTCACCAGGTAAACCCCACAATCTCCTCTCTGATGCTTCACACTCACTTTATCTCTGCCAGTGTATCCACCTGCCACCAAGGCCCATGCCCTACCATTGTCACTTTTACCTGCAACATCTTCCCTCACTCTTCATTCTCACGCACGTCTCACATTAACCCTGCTGTAAGTGTCAGCCATTGCATATAATTTCTAAACGAAGGCCACAAAGCCTCCTCTCTCTTGCGTCTTGCAGGAACCACCAAGTATCTCCATTACCCTCACGGTGAAATGACTGGCTTCCCCCAGTAGCCACTTCCTCAACCTCAAGGGATGAGGGTACCGAGGCCACAGAGGAAGCATCAGCAAAACTGTCTCCTGTACACCCCACCAGCTCAGAAACTACCCCTCAGAGGGAATATTAGTGTTAGTCAGTGCGGGTTCACAATCTGGTGAGCCCCTCACTCCGACAGCTCCACAGCTGTCTGAGGAAGTAACGGCCCACGCCGTTGGCACTCTGGGGGAGGGCTGCCAGTGATCAGGCCTCCTGCTCAGGCCCAGGTAGGAGAGGAACTTCCTGAAGGGCTCAGCAATCATGGAGTTTGTCCCCAGGCACAGGGAGGAGCAGGAGCAGCAGGCAGGGATGTGGGGCACAATGGTCCTCAGTGCCCAGAAGCTGCAGCAGGGCACGGAGTCATGTGACTGTCACTCTGTCTGCCCCCATGGGCAGGTTGGCAGCTGCCAGGGAGAGAGCCAGGTCCAGACCCCTCAGGGGCTTCTGAGGGGGGCACAGACCTAGAATCCATCGCCATAGCCTCAGGACATCAAGACTGAAGGCATAGCAACGGGGGAACAGGGAATGTAGAGAGCCCTCTTGAAAGAGACAGGGCAGTGCCATGTGACCCTCAGAAGTCTCCTCTCAGTACACTCCAGAAGTGGTCAGGCCCTCTCCCTCCCCTCCCTCCATCTGCCAAACCCATCCCTACCTTTGAAGCAGCAGTCACAGAGGGGTTCACTTGCCTCTGGCATCTAAATCCTCAGCATGTCTGGGCCATCCAGATACAAATGCAGGGTCTACCAGCAAACCTCCATTGTCCATGAGCTCTGCTGGTGAGCAGACTCCCTCCATCCCAGCTGTGGAACTAGGAACTACACTGTGATTTAGTGGGATGGAAAGAATAAAGGATAACTTATTGAGAGGATTTGGGTGGCATGTGTGACCATGCACTGTAGATCATTTTAGAGACATAGCGTCGTACAGCACAGAAAACAGACCCATCAGTCCAACTTGTTACACCAACCAGACATCTCAATCTGACCTAATCCTATTTGCTGGCGTTTGGCTCAAACCCTTTTAACACCTTCCTATTTATGTACCCCTCCAGATGCCTTTTAAATGCTGGAATTCATAGAATCCCTACAGTGTGGAAGCAGGCCATTCGGTCCATTGAGTCCACACCAACCCAACCCCTACCCTATCTCTGTAAGCCCACATTTCCCATGGCTAATCCACTTAACCTTCACATCCCTGGACACTATGGGAAATTTAGCCTGATCAACCCACCTAACCTGTACATCTTTGGACTCTGGGTAGAAACTGGAGCACCTGGAGGAAACCCACACAGACACAGGGAGAATATGTAGATGTGACACAGACAATCACCTGAGGGTGGAATCAAACACAGGTCCCTGGCACTGTGAGGCACAGTGCTAACCATTGAGCCACCATGCCACCCCAAAATTGTACCCTCCTCCGCCACTTCCTCCGGCAGCTCATTCTATACATGCACTACCCTCTACGTGAAAAAGTTACCCCGCAAATCCTTCTAAAATTTTTCCTCTCTCACCTTAAACCTATGTCCTCTAGTTTTGGACTCCCCTAACCTGGGGAAAAGACCTTGAGTATTCACCCTATCCATGCTCCTCATGATTTTATAAACTTCTATAAGGTCACCCCTCAGCGTTTAATGCTCCAGGGAAAATAGCTCCAGCCTATTCATCCTCTGCCTATAGCTCAAACCCTGACAACATCCTTGCAAATCTATGCTGGGCACCCTCTCAGGTTTAACAACATTCTTCCTACAGAAGGGTGGCCAGAATTGTATGCGGTATTCCAAAAGATTGCTTGTCTATAAATCTCACTGGTTTGATCTTACATCTTGTTGTTTGGCTCACAACGTAGCCCCAATGTAATGGCACCAGCCTGATGCCCAACTTTATGGCCATACCGGGTGTACCATGGCTCAGTGTCTGCGTTGAGAACCTGCTGCAGCATCTGGGAATGAGAGGAACAAGGTGTATACAGGGCAATGCTTCCTGCTGACACCAATCCCCTTCCTCCTACAACATCCTTATTCTTTTCCTGTCCTCTATGTCCAAATGGGTTGGTGTGAAGGTGGTGGTCAGTGATGCGTAGAACAGGGAGGTGTACAGCAAACAGGGGAGTCAATGCATTCAGATGGCCAGGGGTTAGGGAGCCTGCAGGTCTGTGTCCTGGCCAGTACATGGAGCTGTTTATAATGTCCTTTCCCTCTAAAAGGCCTCACATCAGTGGGTCTTCAGCATCCTTTCTCACAGATCAACAGACTTACCCGGATCACTGTGGGCGTGGTCACACCCATTTTCTTTCCCACAGTGCACTTTTGATGTCCTGCACAACAGAAGGTGATGGTGAGCGCTCCTCAGCCTTTGGCGTCCGACCTCCTCCTCTACGTGTCAGTGAGATCCCAAACATCCAGATCCCCTTTCTGTGAGCCCCATCCACATTGTACTTGCCCAGGTCTCCATCAAACCATACCTCCCATTTTGATATTGTTGCACACCTCTTCACAACTATCATCACCTGATTCCCACAGCCTGTAGCCTCCAATCCTAAAGAACAGACTGCCCAGTCCCACTCCCACAGTAGTAGTAGGCCCGCTTGGGTTTTCTGTGTAAGCTGGTGGCACAAGGTGCGGGTGTGAGATTGATGTAGCCATACAGCAAGATGCCCAACCTCGAGTGAGGACTGCTGACCAGCAAGGCTAGGTCTTGCGGCAAACAGGAAGGTGGACACTTAGCGAGTGACCGCTAAGAGAGAAAGCAACAGCCCTGGAATGTAGCCTGGTCCAATCCATGCACTGGGCACCTATCCCTGCACACAAAGTCTCCGTGCACTGCCTTTCAATGCTAGCTGCCAGTTTGGACTGCAATGCAGGCGTGTGCTTCCTGGACATTCTGGCAAAGGACCAAGATAGTCATGAGGGGTTGGTGAAGGTGGGATGCCAATATCCGTGAGTGTTGGGTGGGTGCAGCTGGTGGCCATGGATTGTACACTAAGGTGCCATTTGGTGCTCAGCAACTTGGAGTCTCCTCGCAGCCAAGGAGCTGAAGTTGCCTGGTCTCCACTCTGACCTTCCAACATTTAGTTTGTTCAGGTTGTCTGGTAAGATGGGAAACTTAATGTTAATGAGGCAACTTGGCATTAACAAGGCGTTTAAAAAGCAATCATTCCCCCCTTAATTGAAAACTCACCTGATGAGAAACTTTCCTCACTGCTCGGCAAAAGTATAAACAATGCAGCAAGGTGCTGCTGATTTTGAGATGGACTTCGCTGGACTTTTGTTTGATTCTGCCACAAGTCTCACATAGACCACATCACTCAGACCCCTCTATAAGATTTGGCATCGTTGCAACTAGATTCAACTCCAAATTTTATTTTTCAGTAGAAAGTGAATTTGAATTCCAGCTTGGCAGGATTTGAACGCATGTCCCCGCAGCATTAGCCTGGGTCTCTGGCATTACCACCATACAACCACTTCCCTTGTGTTTTCCCTTATCCTGCATCAGAGAAAGCAAGGTACCAGTGATTGTGTAGCACAGTTTCAGGGTGATGTGCCTGACATAGCTAAATAGCTAGAAGAATATAGAAGTAGTGAAATGTGAGTGCAAGTATGGCATTTGCAATAGGTGTGTGAGAGCAAGGCGGAGTATCTGAATGTTAGATGTGTACGCCAGGAACTGCAGATGTGTGATTGGAGGGAGTCTGGTACACTGAGCATTGTGAGAGCATGGAGGTATGCTGGGTAGGATATGTAAGATAAAGGTGTAGTTGCTGACATTGTCCATCCATATTAGGCTTTTGGAGTTCTTGTAGAACCACTACCAGTTCCTTATTCCTCTGGTCCACATTCCAAGTGCTGCCACTCCCCTTTTGGATGGTTAGAGGGTCTCCTGACCCTGCCCCCTTCCCTGCCCCATGGGACCATGAGGTATCTCCCCCAGTCCACCTACTTCACTAATGACCCAGCACTACACTCATCAATCTGGATTCCACTATCTCCATTGCGTTCAGTGCAGGAATTTACATTGCAACACTTTTTTTCATGCAACTTCTTTTTAAGAGGAAGTTTGTGTTTTGCATCAATGTTGCCATTGTTAAACTGCCTGTTGTGGAGAGCAATGCTGGCTGGCAGCATTGTGCAGAAGAGAACAGCCATGGAGATGCAGGAACCTGTGCACAGAAATCATCCAGATGAAATGATTAGCATGGACAAATTCTGTGTCTTACATGCTGAGAAATACACAGCAGTGAGCACAACTCTGGACTTATAAATTGGGGTGTATCAATTTTGAACCTTATACATGTCATCAATGAAAAGAATAGCTTCTTTAATCTTTCAAAAACAATCCTATTAAGAATTTTGTGACTTCAGAATACAGACACAGTCTAGATCTCAATAGGTTCTCAGTTATGCATTAAATCTAAAGAATATATTCAGAAAAGTTCATGATAGTGCAATCTTCTAAAGAAGAAGAAGAACGGGTGAAAAAATTGGACAAAACCTGATGAAGTGAGTCATCATATTTAATGAACATCTGAAGAACTACATTAACTATTTAGAAGAAAAAACCCTACAATTTTATGACACATTGCTCATAAAGGTTGAACTTTCATAGAAATTTAGCTGGTGAAAGAATTAAAATATCTTAAACCATTTAGTTATATCGATGAACACGTCTGCCATTTGCATATCTGGAACTGTTAATTTTCATGTTCTTCTCATAGTCTTTGACCATCACCCTACATTCACCTGCTTAAACAAGAGCTTAGGCAGCATCATTGTAAATAGCTTTGCCTCGTTCAGTGGGACATCTTCAAAGTATGAATTGCGAGACGCATGAGCAGTCTCAATTTCTCACATATGTGCCTCTGGGAGTTTTAATCTATAATTTTACAGTCATTATTACCACGCGGAGTAGGAGAACAAAAGACAGTTTTCTTTTATATATTGTCAAGCACGTATCAGTGTGCTTTAAATTTGCAAAGCATAAGATGATTTGTAACAGGTCTCTTTGTTGGTTAAGATTTCTAGGTATTCAACATAAGGGTTTTCTCCAGTCTCTATGTTAGGGTTAATAGTTCCACAAATGTGAGCTATCACCTACATTCTTCAGTGAATACTTTGGAATTATATCAGGCATGTTTATTTCTAAAACCTCATAACTGAAATCTTGCTTTAAGCATTTGATGACAAATAAGACAAGCATGTGGCTTTGTTCTTCCAAAATGTTGAGGTGGCCATATATCAATAGCTATTATACCACTGTATACAAAATCTACTGTTGGCTTTTCCATGGCAAGGAAGGGAGATGCCCATCATATAGCTATTTAATAAACAGATTTCGGCACAATTTTAGCTGTTGGAAAGTGTTGCCTGCTTTCAGATATGAGAAAATAAGGTGACAAACGCAGGCCATGATGTTTGCTATGTGAGTTGCAAAGTGGCAGGTAGCTACTGTGAAATCTGTACAAATTTAACTGGTGATATGATATTGTTCATATTGTAGTACAGGCAGTAGCAGTAATACACTCAGTGGTTTGCTCCATTGCTTGCTAGGCCACTTGGAAGCAGTTCCTGGTTCTTGCCAACCGTTTATTAGGGAGTGAGTTTGACCCAAGGCAAGGGATGGGGGAGTTGAGAAAGTGGGGCCTTCGTGGTGACTTCAACCAGTGCAGGAATTGAACCTGTGCTGTTGGCATCACTCTATGTCACTTCGACCCTGAAGGTGAACTCAATAATCCAAAACCTGAGCCGTGGGTAGAAACAAGGTTGAATGGAATTGGTGGAAAGTCATGTAGACTGAAGCAGAGAACACCAGCCTCGAAATTAAATCATTTTTTTTCTTTCCTGTTTCATATATAGCTTGTCAAATAGCAAAACATTTATCCAAATGCATAATTTATTATACAATGAGCATCTTCCAAACCTGCAACCTCTACCATCCAGAAGGACAAAGGCAGCAGACACGTGAGAATACACCACCAGCTACAAGTTCCCTCCAAGCCACTCACCATCCTGACTCGGAAATATGTCATCATTCCTTCATTGTTGCTGGGTAGAACCTGGAACTCTCTCAATAGCACCCGGGGGATGTCCGTATACTGTATGAACTGCAGCAGTTCAAGAAGGCAGATCACCATCACCTTCTCAAGGACAATTACGAATGGGCAATAAATGCTGGCCCAGTCTAAGATGCCCACACCCCTTGAACAAACAAAAAAACTGAAGTATTTGCAGGAATATGCTTAACACAGAGCAGAAACTGAATCTTATTTCAGTTGATCTTGTAATAACAAGGTGTAGAGCTGGATGAACACAGCAGGCCTAGCAGCATCAGAGGAGCAGGAAGGCTGACGTTTCGGGCCTAGACCCTCTTCTGAAGAAGGGTCTA
>NC_063341.1:15826731-15827616 GCF_021869965.1 Rhincodon typus
CCTGCTTAACTTTCATTAACAAACTTAGCAACCATATATCTGATCCCTTCATTCAAGAGATTTACACAAACTGTAAAATGTTAATGCCCCAGCACTGAGCCCTGTGACACACTTGTTACATTTTGTCAACCTGAAAATGACCAATTTGGCTGTTTATTAGCCCAGTGCAATTACGAATACACTACCAGCTTTCTGTAAACTGTGGATCTTAATTGCGTGAAGAAACTAAAGGGTGTGGGAGACTGCAGATCATATATAATACACCACTCACTAGTGTGCCACTGCTGTATTCAGAGACCGAAACAGAAGCAACCATCACACATGGGAACACCACCCATGTGCAAGGTAGATACTCATGTGACTAGGCCAATGCTGTCTATATTACACGCTGCAGGCCAGGATGCCCTGAGGCATGATACATTGACGAAACCACGCAGACGCTACAAAAAGGGATCAATGGGCACCAGGCAACAATCGCCAGACAGGGATGTTCCCTCCCAGTGGCAGAACACTTCAGCGGTCAAAGACATTCAGCCTTGGATCTTCAGGTAAAAGTCCTCCAAGGCGCACTCCAGGATACACAACAACGCAGAGTCACCAAACAGAGGCGGATAGCCAAGTACGGTACACACGAGGACAGCCTCAACCTGGATCTTGGGTTTATGTTGCACTGCAGGGGACCGAACCACACTATACACTCTCTTGCGCGCTCCCTCACACACATACACGCACTCTCTTCACCCACCCCACACACACAGACACAAACACACTCTCATTCCCCCACCCCACACACACACACACACACACACACACACACACACACACTCTTCCCCACACACACACACACACACACACACACACACACACACACACACACACACACAC
>NC_063341.1:15847616-15851068 GCF_021869965.1 Rhincodon typus
ATAAATTCTGTGTGTGATACTACCACTCTCACTAACACCTGAAGGAGGACCGAAACTCCGATGACTTGTGTTTTCAAATAAACGTATTGGCGTATAACCTGATCTCCTATGATTTCTGACCTTGTCCACCTCAGTCCGCACCTCCACAGCATAACAGTTTAATTGGCATTGCTCCGGTGTTTTAGTTGTGAATGATATCAAATCTGTACCTATCAGCCATTACCTCAGCTTCACAAAGCAGTAGAACCCTGGAATATTAATGTCCAATTATCACTAATGCAAAGCAGGGAAGATATGTGTATCACTACAATAATGTGTTAAACCCATCACTTGGAAGTTATCTGCAGAACTTATTGATCCAGTCCTAATTTTTCACTTCTGTCAGTGACTGGTACTTTTATTTAAAAGGGAATAATCTCCAAAGTTCTTTCAAATCACATTATTTCTCCATTCTAAAACCGGCACCAACAACAAGCAGTCATAAGGATACAATGTTCACAGAAGGAGGCTATTTTAAAATTTATTATTATTCATTCATAGATTTTGGCATCACTGGCTCAACAAGCATTTGTTGTCCATCCCTAATTGTCCAGAAATTAAGACTCAAGTATATTGCTGGGGTCTAGAGTCACATGTCAGCCCGACTAAGTAAGGATGACAAATTTCATTCCCTAAAAGGACACTAGCAAACCAGATGGGACTTTACAGAAATTGGCAATGGTTATTTGACCACTTTTAAGCTCGCTTTTTTACTGCAGAACTTTACTAAATTCAATTTTCACCATTTGCCATGGTTAGATTTGAATCAATGACCCCAGATATTAGCTTGGGATTCTGGCTTATTAATCTAGCAACATTATCACTACACCAGTGCCTCCCCCATTGGGCCAATCAAGTCCTATACAGCTGTCAGTTTCACAGATCCATTCTATCCCAATTGACCTGTAAGTTTTTCTCACTCAAATGCATGTCCAATTTCCTTTTAAAACATTGATCACGCCTGCTTCCATAATGCACATAGGCAATGAGTTTCAGGCCATAAACGCTGTGCAAAAAAAAAATGTGTCCTCCCCACATCTTGCTGTAAACCTTAAATCATTCAATCTCTCCTAGTTTGTGTACCATCAGCTGACAATAACAAGTTTTCTTTGTCTTGTCAAAATTTGTTATAATTTTGAATGCCTCTATTAGATCTCTATTCAACTTCATTTACCCCAATAAGAGCAATCCAGCTTCTCCAACAAAACCACAGGTCTGTGGTCTTAGGGTTCTCCATTTCTTCCTGGACATCTATGTTCTGCTCGCAAAAAAAAAGACCTTGAACTACCTGTTGCCTGCCACTTTAATGCACCACCCTGTTCCCTGACCAACATCTCTGTCTCTGGCTTGCTGCTGTGTTCCAGCGAACCTCAAAGCAAGCTGGAAGAACAACACCTCATTTTCTGATTGGGGACCCTGCAGCCCTCCGGACTCAATATCGAGTTCAATAATTTTAGGGCCTAAACTCTCTCATGTCTCAGCCCCCTACCCCACACGCCAGGCCTTGTTACCACATAGCCTGCCATTACACACCACCTGTTGTTAGTCACTAATAATCCCTATTAACAACTATTCACTCTCCCAGCCTGATCGCTATCAACTCTTTGTCTATCCAACAGCTCTTCTCTCTCTTTAGGCTCTATCCTATCGTTTACTCCATACCCTAAACCCCTCCCTATTTTCTGCATATAAAGTGATGTTTTCCCAGCCACAATCAGTTCTGAGGAAGGGTCACCAGACCTGAAACGTTAACTCTGTTTTTTCCTTCACAGATGCTTTTCCAGCAACTTTGTTTTTGTTCCTGATTTACAGCGTCCGCAGTTCTTTCGGTTTTTATTTAGGCTCCAACAAAACCAAATGATCCAGGAATAGGGGAGTTAAATTGCAAGATTAAGTCTCCTCCCCACCCTCTCAAGGAGTATCGCTTCTTTGCTAAAATGCAATAATCAGGACTGTATGTAATACTCAAACTGTGCCTAAACAAAGCATTATTACGCATTCAGAGTACCTCTATGGTTTTGTTTTCACTACCTCTAATTAAGAAGCTCAAGATACCGCTTTGTTAACTGCTGTTAATCTGCCTTGCCACCTTCAGAGAGTCGTGCACATGAACATAGAACAGTACAGCACAGAATAGGCCCTTTGGTCCACGATGCTGTGCCGGCCTATTATCCCACTAAGCTCAAACTACCCTGCATCCTCTACATTTTACTATCCTCCACGTGCCTATCCAAGAGTCGCTTAAAAGTCTCTAAAGTATCTGACTCCATTACCACTGCTGGCAGCGCATTCCACGCACCCACCACTCTCTGTGTAAAGAATCTACCTCTGACATCTCCCCTATACCTTCCTCCATTCACCTTTAAATTATGCCCCCTCGTAACAGTCATTTCCAACCTGGGAAAAAGTCTCTGGCTATCCACTCTACCTGTGCCTCTCATCATCTTGTACAACTCTATCAAGTCACTTCTCATCCTTCTTCATTCCAATGAAAAAAGCCCTAGCTCCTTCAACTTTTCCTCGTAAGACCTGCCCTCCAGTCCAGGCAGCATCCTGGTAAATCTCCTCTGCATCCTCTCTGAAGCTTCCACATCCTTCCTATAATGCGGTGACCAGAGCTGAGCACAATATTCCAAGTGTAGTCTAACCACAGTTTTATAGAACTGCAGCATAACCTCGCAGCTCTTAAACTCAATTCCCCTGACAATGAAAGCCAACACACCATACGCCTTCTTTAGAACCCTATCAACTTGGATAGCAACTTTGAGGGATCTATAGACGTGTACCCCAAGATCTCTGTTCCTCCACACTGCCGATAAACCTGCCATATACCCTGTATTCTGTATTCAAATTCGACCTTCCAAAATGAACTCCCAAGTTCTTTCATTCCTGCAAATTCTTTTGAGCAACGCCAAATATTTCTCTCGATATCCATTCCGCCAAAACAACTCAATTCATATTTTCTGCAGGAAATTCTACTTGCTATGTCTGTCCATTCTGCTCGCCTATCCTTTTTCCTGTTGTAATCAATCAATATCATTCTCACTATTTGCTGCACTCTCAGTTCGGTTTCATGTGCAGATTGTGAAATTTTACTCTGTACTTAAGTCATTACATATATCAAGAAAAGCAGTGACCCTAGCACTGAACCTGGGGGGACACTGATATCTATCATCATCCAGAATGAAAAAACAACCATTTAGAACAACTCACTGACCTCTGTCATTGAGCCAATTGTTTTAATCCAAGCTGACACTGGCTTTAGGAACAAAATACTGCAGATGCTGGAATCTGTACCGAAAATAACAAATGCTGGAGATCACAGTGGGTCAGACAGTATCCATGAAAACAGAGGTAGCTAACGTTTCAAGTCTAGATGTGGAGGGGATAGCATTTATGATAGTTTTTTTTTG
>NC_063341.1:15851168-15899401 GCF_021869965.1 Rhincodon typus
GTGGGGGGGGGTGGGGTTGGTTTACGCTCTTTCCCTGCGGGGGGGTGTTCGGATGTGGGAGGGGGGGGGGGGGGGGAAGGTGGGTATATTTTGCTGTTCCAGAAGCCTTGTTTTTTTTTCAAATCAGCATTTTATGCAGGACTTGGTCAACTGCCTTCTTAAAATCCATATCAACGCACAGTTGTATTTCCTTCATCAAGCCTTTCCATTACTTCACCAAAATTTCTTCTGTTTACTACCTGTGTTCTCTGTCCTTAATAACTGAAATCTCTCCAAGCGCCTGTTAATCTTTTACATGATTGTTGTTGCAGAAACCTTAACACGACAGATGTTTAAAAAGTGACCAATCTGTATTTACTGAAAAAGTCCTCACAGCCTTTCTTGTACAAAAATGTCACTTTTGACACTTGGCAATCCTCTGGCACCTCTCTCTTATCTAGGTACAGTTGGAAGATTATATCAAGCCATTCTGCTATTTCCATCCCTATATCCTTTGCAATCTGCAACAACTGTCTTGGAAAAATGTTTCATCGTCATAAAACTTTACAGAACTATCATTACTCCACCAGGAAAATCTTATAAAAATCTTATTCTGACTAACTACATGGTTAAATGCATTAGGCATCTAGAAACAGAAAGCTCTATATAAAAAAAGATGAAGCTCTATGTTCAAAAAGGTAGAGCAAGTACAACAGAATGACAGCCACAAACGTTGTTGTAATACAATTCCTTTTCAAAACTGTTCTGAAGTACAATGGTGTCCAATCCTTTCAACACTTAACAAATACAGATATCTCACTAAGTTTTCCATGAATGAGATTCAGTGCACAAAAAAGGCAACAAGAAAAGTGAATCAGCTATGTTGAAAATCATACTGATGATGATGGATTAGACCAAAACTATTCACAAAGTATAATCTGAAATCTTACTCAGACTTCTGTAACAATAGAAATTATATAAGAGCAACAGAGCTGAAGAGCCAGCAGAGGAGGGATCTGATTTTAGAGATAATGGTCCATTTGCAAACCATCAGAAATTAAAATGCTTACAAATGATAACAGTAAGTTCCTCGATGTTCATATGATGCTACTTTAAAAGACTTTCTTCAAATTCAGTTCATAAAGCTTTGTGGCACGTTTTGACACACATAAGTAATCACACACTAGAAAAATCCTTCATAGGTGAGAATACAGCAGTTTCCTAAAACTGCCACCTCTGGAATTACACCATTAACGAGATGAAAAGCAAAAAAATAATGGAATCAAGAAGAAATATTTTTTCACATACTTGGCAATTAAAGACATTTTCAAGTTTCACACAAATATAAAACAAGCTACATCTGGATGTTCATCAACACCTATCTAGAGTAAGGTGATAGAAGTTGAACAAAAGCAACTTCTGATAACTGGTCTTCTAAAATTTACATTAACTTTTGAAAAAAGTTACATGACTTCTGTTCAGAATTACCCCATAGCAAAGCAATAAACATTCACAGACACCACCAGTTACACATACTTCATGGTATCACACTGTAGCTTCAACATACAATCTATATTTTTTTTTACCCCGACAGACTGAATTCCAACGCCAAACGTTAAGGGTTATTAATTTGTTGAAATATCTGGATAGTAGCATTCAGAGGAGGCTATTTTTGAACACAAAATAAATTAAAACAGGGCCAAGTTTTTAAAGAAAGATATAATTTCATGTCAAAAATAACTTAGAAATCTTTCCCTTTTCCCCATTTTGTATTTTTGCCAAGTCTCTGTGGGCCATGCACTACTCGTGGGCAAGAGAATGGAATAGGTGATTTTTTTTTTCTCCCAGAGTAACATCAACACCGCTTAAAACTAGATATAACATTAGGAACAAAAACAGATTGGCAGTGAGAGGTCATTAAATTCCCATTAACCACTGTAGTGACACATCTAGCCTCTAAATGTTTTAAATCCTATGCAGATTTTGTGCTGAAACCTGAACGTCCACAATCCATAGTTCTGCGTATTGAAGCTCCATAAACATCTTTGCATTTGTGAAGTAGTATAGTATAAGTGCTGCTCACTTACTGTGATATTGTTCAAAACAATAACAGGCAATACAGTTCCACAGGCCTGGTCTGTCATACAATTAGATCACAGATAATTCATATTTCGATTTCATCTAATTGGATTGGTTCCATATGCTTTACTAACAAAATCCTATGAATCACAGTTTTGAAATTTTTAAATGATCTGGCTTGAACACCCTTCATTTGGGAGATTTCCTGTACACTTGTGTGGAAAAGTTTTCAGACATCATCCTGATGGTTTAGCTCAAATTTAAGTTATGTTCCTTTCTGGACCCCCTCATTAAATCACTCAATAATACTGTACACTCAGGGGAATATGCACCTATTCAACATGCCCACAGACTTGGTAGTATCTGATGAACCCACACCATGTCTCCTCCAAGGTCAATATAGCCTGCTGAGGTGAGCTACCCAGAAATGGGCATAGTATTCCCAACACAATTTAACCATAATTTTATACAGCTATGACAAATGTTGCTTCTTTATTTATGGCCCTTTTCAGAAAAAAAGGTAGCATTCAATTAGTCTTTTAAGTTAATTAAGATGGGAAGGAGAAATTGAATTCTGAACTGAAATATTGTTCAACTAAAAAAATGGGGGATAATGTCATGCCAACTTTATGTATACCGTTGGGGTCAGATTGCGTTTGGTGTACTTTTTTTTATTCATTCACGGTATGAGGGTGTCGCTAGCTAGGCCAGCATTTATTGCCCATCCCTAATTACCCATAGGGCAGTTAAGAGTCAACCACATTGCTGTGTGTCTGAAGTCACATGTAGGCCAGACCAGGTAAGGATGGCAGTTTTCTTCCGTAAAGAGAGCTTTAACATTACTTTTTAAAAAGGTGGGATAAGAATGGCATGCTTATCTTTGACTTTTGCCTTGTGCATTCTTTTTCCCTTCAGCACATCATTGGAAGCATGCCTTGAGATATCTAGGCATCATGCACTAGGATACTCTCCCTAAAACATTCACTCTTCCTCAAATTTAAAATTCCTCTTCTAAATCCACATTTTTGATCAAGTCTTTGGATCCCCCGAGCTGTGTCCGTTATTTTGCTTAAGTCTCTGAAGTGATCGGAGATGTCTTACTTCATCAAAAATACAACGCAAATACAAGTTGTCGAATATGTCCGAGAGAAATCTTTAGCAACCAGATGGGTTTTTCCAACAATCGACAATGGATTCATGGTCGTCATTAGATTCTTAACTCCAGATTTATATCGAATTCAAATTCCACCATCTGCTATGGCAGGATTTGAACATGGGACTCTAGAACATTACCTAGATCGCCAGATTAACAGACCATCAATAATTGCACTCAGCCATCAACTCCTCCACTGTGTCCTGTTCTAATTCTTAACACAAAAGATGAAGAAAATTTTTGACAAAATTTGTGCAGTTGATTCATTCGAGCATGGAAGTTCACGGAAAGGGTCATGCAAGTTTAGGTCAATCTTTTGAGAGTTACTCAAATACCAAATACTACAGAAAAGATACAATGCAATGATTACTTTAACCTAAACAATAAATGTCAGAAAGGTGGCACAGATTTTAACTAGTGTAAAGTACAATATCAGGAATTAGTTTTTCATACAAAGCAATCAACATTTGCATGGTCTTATTAAGATGAAAAGGTAGAAGTAAAAACAATGGGAGTGTTTAAGAATCAACCTGGTGCCATGGTGAGGATACAAGAGATAACAAGGTGTACAGCTGGATGAACACAGCCGGCCAAGCAGCATCAGAGGAGCAGGAAAGCTGACGTTTCGGGCCTAGACCCTCCTTCAGAAAGGAGTGAGAATGGGGAGAATGACGGCTGAGATTTTCTAAATGGATAATATAAGAGGCATCAAATAGTTTTCCTCACTTGCATTTATCTTGTGCTTTATTTATGTCTTGTAATGTTTAATCATGGCACTTGCTAAGATTTCTCTCAGACATATGCAACAATTTGTATTTACACTGTATTTTTGATGAAGCAAGACATCTCAGGTCACTTCAGAGACATAATCAAAATACTGAATCCTCCGAGTTGTTGTCCAAAGGCTTGATCAAAAGTATGAATTTACAAAAGGAATTTTAAAGTTGAGAAAGAGTGAATGTTTTAAGGAGAGTATCCCAGAACATGATGCCTAGATACCTCAACGCATGCTTCCAATTATGGGTTGAAGGAAAAGAGAATGCACAAGGCAAAAACCAAAGATGAACAAGTCATTCTTATCCCACCTGTTTAAAAGGTAATGTTAAAGCTTTCTTCAGTCATCCAGGGCTTTTATAATGATCTTGACAATAGGAAAAGGTTGCTTGTGCTTGACTTGACAACAACTTGTTTTAGTAAAAGCTGTACTTCAGGCAATCCTTTGCTGCAGCTTTCAAATCACAGCATTAATGTCTGAACTGGTATTTCATAATTTTGCTATTGTAATGCATCTTAAATATTAAAGCTGCAAAATTAACAGCTTAAACGTGTTGTTTTAAATGGCAGATACCGAATAAATGGGATATGAGAGGATGTTGAAAACATTTTTTTTCTCAAAATATCAACGATACAATATCATACCAGCAAAATAAAAATAATGCTGGTTTTCAGTGGTCTTTTTATTCAGAAAGCTATTCACTCGATGTCTGCAGCAGTTAAGCTTTTATCAATAACATCACAGTCGGCAGGGTTCATCTAAACAACAAGTCCTTTTAATCCTACTCTGCAAAAATGCTACAAGCCTGTCGGCTACT
The DNA here is from genome assembly GCF_021869965.1 of Rhincodon typus. Lineage (NCBI taxonomy): Eukaryota > Metazoa > Chordata > Chondrichthyes > Orectolobiformes > Rhincodontidae > Rhincodon > Rhincodon typus. The sequence continues at coordinate 15,855,972 of NC_063341.1, forward strand.
TTTTGGCATAGTGTCTTAAAATTTGCTTTAAACAACTCTCAATATTGTATGTTCAATCATATCAAGAGTTTTCTTTTTTACCTAGCTAAGAATCTTGGCTGCTAACTGATTTGCAATCTTTATAAGCAAAACATGACTCCATTTTTTAAAATGACTGTAGCTAAAGTTTCAGAATGCACGGCAAGATTGAAAAAGTAATACCTTCCTAAAACAATTTGGTTTTAGTAAATCACTTACTTTGTACCTAATAGATTGCAGTACATATTTTAAAATGCTCTTCAAAATTTGTTAATATGCACACTATGATAACTCAAACATTGACAACTGAAAATTTGAAAAGGATTATGCTAAAAGGTCAAACTTTAATGTTATAAGTAGTACTCTATGCGTTGCTCTGAAGAAGAGTCATATTGGACTTGAAACGTTAACTATTTCACTCTTTGTAGATGCTGCCAGAACCACTGAGTTTTCCGGTACTTTGCTTTTAATTTTGTGCTTTCAGATGTCGTCAAAGATGAAAAGCGTAGCAAGGATATATCCTTGAGGGACTCTTAGAGGTATTAATGTAAGTTTGGAAAGTCACTGCAGGTAATTTTTATAGTTTGACTGGATAGATGAGAATTGGGCCAGATAAAGGCTGACATATCCAACTGGACATCAAATGGAGTTGGAGAAGGATTGTACGGTCAACCTGGTCGCATGCTGCAGACAGGCCTAGAAGGGTAAGGAGGGATTGATTACCACTGCTACAGTCATTTGTAACTAAGATAAAGGTTGCTACAGCAGGAGTGGAAAATTGATTGGAGTGATTCAAAGGGGGACTTGTAAGAAAGGTATCTCTGGATTCAGGAGGCAAACATGCATTCAACGATTTAGGACAGAAAAGAGGAAGTTGGAGCTGATGTGTGGAGAGGAAGGCAGGAGGCAAGGCAAGGATTTTTATTTTAAATTATGGGTAATCATTATGCAGACTTAAAGGGATGGCAAAATACCTGAGGAATCAGAACCACTAATGATACCAACGAACCTGGAGGGAAATTTAGTACTAACCGTCCTAGTGGGAAAAAGGGGGTTGGGAAGTGAACTTTATAGATAAGAGTAACTTAGAAAGGGGAAGTTGGAAAATAGAAACAGCTGAAAATAGTAATCATGTACCGGTACAGAAACTGTTTTTTTTCAAGTTAAGGAATAGACAGAAGCAGCAAAGGGAACAGAATGGGAACTGACTGTCAGTGGCAGCCAAGTTCACGATCTTGTTGTACTTATCGGAGCTATTTTCTATTAAAGACTTATAAATTGCTTTTAATGGTTTAAGCTAAATATGATTAACGGTTAAACCAGTTGTCAGCCATAAACATTCAAGTATGCATCCCTTGGAATTAAGGTAACAGATCAAAGTCATAAAGGTGACAAAGGTGAGATAGAGAAATTATTCTAAAAATTACTGGGCATAGGAGCGTCAAGTGTGGATGAGAAACATCAAAACTATTGCATTCTGCTGGCAATTGTAACCTAACGTTTTTTTAATAATATCAGCTTCATAAATTACTCTTCCATTTAACTGGCCTGTCTGCTCATGGTATTTTTCAGCAAAATCCAAGTTTATATATCATCAGTTTAACTTCTAACTTTTAAATATTGCCTTCCTTCATAATAAGACTTTTTTTTAAAAAAAACTGTCACTTGTGATTTGATGGATTTAAAATTTAAAATTCACCAAGAGAACATTAGCCTGCAGGAACCTGAACAAAATACAATCAAAATAGCATGGTGAACTGCTGTTAAAATGTTACTGAACTATCTTAAGATTAGTGTTTAGCACATCATAACAATTAATATAAACTTGAACTATTGGGTTTATTAATTTCATTATTAAGCAGAGAATAAAAGGAAAATCAAACCAACTGTGACCTTTGCTTACTTTAAGCCAATGCATCTATTTTATGAAAAAGTCATGATATAGCTTTATGTCATTATTTACAGCAGCCTTTCACATATTGCCCAATACTTCCATTATTAAAATGAAAGTCACAAAAACACAGCGGTTTTGCTCTTAATCAATTCTATAGTCCCCACCTACAATTCTCTTTTATTTGGAGCACACTATATAAGTACCAAATCTTCTAATATCTTAAATTCACACCTCAAATAATCAAACTGAGAGCTGGCCAAAAATAAGAAACCATGTAGATTCAAGGTGAGATACACAGAAGGTAGCATTGTACGCATGCACATGAAAACTAAATATGGTAGCACTGAAATAGACCATAATAGATCATAATAGATAGGATGGGTTACAATGATCAATATCTACGAAGTGTAAATTATTTTGCTCATAACTACTAGAAGTTAAAACAAGACTGAACGTGCAAACTTTGAAAGATCCAGCATTAACTGTACTTTTTAAACAGGCAATGGAATTTTTACGAAACAGATCAGGGAAGGCGATCAATTCAAAAGAATTGCAATGCTGTGAACACAGACTCTGCGATGTTCTCAAGGACATTTCTATTTCTGCATTCGTCTTTACAGGCTTTCTTTTGAAGGAGCACTCAACAATCCAAAGGATAGATATCCAAAATGAAACATTAACTGGAACAATAATATATTGAGATTACATCATCAAGATGCACAAACACAGTGCAAAGACTATTTTCTGAACACAAATAATTGCATTCTTAATGTATTTATACTTTGCCTTTGCTTTGTTAATTTGATTGAGTGTTTAACAGGAAGCAAAGATCACAGTGCAGGTGAGAATATAACAGCACAGCATTGCTGTTAATAAGTTGTTGAATTCCAATTTCAGAACTAGAATGCTATGTTATTACATCCGTATATTCAAAGTGATTTTATCTCATTGCAGCTTTTGTATTATGTACAGGTATGCTATTCTCCTCTTTCTCGTAATAACAAAAAGTTCTTTTAAACCTTATTTTTTAGTTACGTCAATAGCATTAATGAACAGAAACAGAACGGAGGCAGCAACATGAAACAGGAGTCACAGTAACACATTAGCACACGCTCATCCAAATAGTGTATTAAATATGCTTTACCTGGTCGTGGGACAGGTTGAACAGCAGGAGTTTGAGCCTTTCGAGCAGAAGCACCTTCCTGAAAGATATAACATTTTGAACTTATTCAAACCTTTCTGAAAATGTCCACTGGTTGAAGCCTGAAAATAATTTTAAAATGTGTGAAAATTTGTGAAAAAAAATCATAGAAAAGAACAATATAATTAACACTCATACAGTTGTCATTGTGTTTCAAATGGGAATTGGAAAACATGAGAATAATTGAGCAGTTCAGTCCAATGCTTTTGTGCCTCAAGCTTTCAACCACAGCGAAGAATAACATAATGGAAAAGCAATCTTTCTTACTGATTTCAAATCTGCAGGAAAATGTTGATTAAATCAAAAATGCAAGCTTAATTAAGGCAAATAATAGATAATTTGATACAAATTGACCTGTCCATTGCAAGAGAGGTACATAGATAAATTAAACTGCTTTGATGGTCTATACACTTTTAATTGCTCCAGATTGCCGACCTGTAAACTAAGGTTGAATTCTAAAGGTATACTGAAGTCAGGTGCTGACAGACGTGATGAAACCCAAACTGAGCATCAATGAGCAGGTTATTTCTAACCAAGTGCTGTTTGATACTACTACTGACAACTGCTTCCATCACTTGACTGATCATCGAGAGTAGACATAGTAATATTTGGTTGGGTTGAATTTGTCCTGCCTATGTACAGAACATACCTAGGCAATTTTTCACATTGTCAGGTAGATGGCGATGCCGTAGCTGTACCGGAACAGGTTGGCTTGAGGTGCGGCAAGTTCTGGAGCGCACGTCTTCAGTCAATTGCCAAATGTTGTCAACTCTCAGTGTTTGCAGTATCCAGGACCTTCAATCGTTTCTTGATATCACGTGGAGTGAATCCAATTGGGAAATGACTGGTGTCTAGGATGCCGGCAACCTCTGGAGGCTGCTGAGATGGATCATCCAGTTAACACTTCTGACTGAAGATTGTTGCAAATGCTTCAGCCTTAACTTTCTTATCGATGTGCTGGGTGCGTCCATTATTGAGACTGGGGATATTTGTGGAACAAATGGATTGTTTAATTGTCCTCAACCATTCATGATTGAATGTGGCAAGACTGCAGAGCTTAAGTGTGATCCATTGGTTGTGGAATCAACCAACGCTTTGCATTATTTATATACTCCACTCCCTTTCAAATAAAAGCAAACGGTCCATTTGTCCTCCCTATTACCCACTAAATTTGGATGCTAGCTGCAGCTTTCAGCGGTCTCTCTCCATTTAATTAATATTCAGTTCTCTATTCTTCTTGACAAAGTGCACAATCTCACAGTTTTTCACATTATATTCTACCTGCCAGGTTTTCACCCACTCACCTGACTGGCCTACTTCTGCAGACTCTCTTGGTCATTCTCACTACTTGCTTTCCCACCTGTTTTTGTGTTATCTGCAAACTTTGTTATAGTACATTAACCTCTGTTAGTCATTAATAGATGTTGTAAATAAGTGTGGCCGAAGCACTGATCCTTACTTCACTAGTTATAAGTTGCCATCCAGAAAATGCCTCCCTTTGCCCGACTCTGTATTCTATTAGTTAAATAATCCTCTATCCATGCTAATATCCTTCTCCCCCACCACCATCCCAACACACACAATACCATTGCCTCTTATGTTATAGCTAGCCAAACAAGTGGTACCTTAATGAACACTGCTTGGAAAACTGAATATATTACATCAATTGGTTTTCCTTTATCTGTCCTGCATGTTACCACCTCAAAAGAATTCCAACAAATTTGTCAGGCAGAATTTCCCCCTCATGAAGCCATGCTGACTCTGCTGATTATAGTATGTATTTCTAAATGCTCTACTTTCCCATCCTTTGTGATAGGTGTTAAAGGATGTTCGGCTAACTGACTTATTTATGTCAATAGCATTAATAAACAGAAACAGAATGGAGGCAACAATGAAACTGGAGTCATAGTAACACTTTAGCACATGCTCACACAAATAAATATATTAAATATGATTTTATTAACCTGTATTCTTTTGTCTACTTCCCATTTTGAATGGGAATGTTACACTGGCAGCTTTCTAGTTCTCTGCTACATTTCCTGAACCTAAGGATTCTTGGAAGATGACTACCAATACATCCAGTATTGTAGCTACTTCCTTTAACATCTTAATATGCAGCCCATCAGGTCCAGGGGACTCATTAGCCTTTATCCCCATAACTTTCCCAAGTACTTTTTCTTTGGTGATAGTTACTGTGTTAATTCCCACTCCTCCCCAACTTTTAGACTTTTGATTGGAATGTTATTAGTGCCCTCCACCATGAAAACTGCTGCAAAGTATGCATTCAACTCTTCTACCATTTCCTAATTCCCATGAAAGTCATCACTTTCAGGAATATAATTACATTTTTAAGTGAGGACTTATGGTAATGCTAAATCTTAAAATTGATTATCAATTAAAATTCTACACAACATCATAGATGTATTACGAAAGGTACACATTCTCTAAACCTTTAAGATATCAATTTGAGCATTGCAACAAAGATATAATACTCTTCTGTCTTCATGGAAAGATTTGGGAGAAAAGCTGTTTCAAAAAAAAACATTTAAACACAAACTGAATTCAGACAGGATTTTTAACAAAAATGTCAGGTCTCAGGTATTGATGGGGAAGAAGAACCAGCTTGTGAAATGTACAGCTGACAGTCTATATATCAAACTAATTATTATTGGATAGTTCTCTCATCTCAGCTTTGTTCACACAAGATACCCCACATTCATTTTAAGAATAACAAGATTTCAAGAAAAAAAAATAAACAGCTGGAACAAAGAGAAGCAAGACATTTGACAGGAAGCTGATTTTACTGCCAACCTTTTGATTGAGAACACAATCAGGCAGATAGCCTTCAATTCATTCACTGAACAGAGTAAAGGACATTGAGACACATGTGGAAGTCAGCCAGCCAAAGGATAGAAGGAACAGATGAACTCTGTATTGTAAAGTTTCACAGTGAAACTTACTCAGCTTCAGCCAGCATCAAAGTCAGAAAACTCAAGAAAACATTTATACATATATACACATCATCCCTGTTGTGGATTTTCTTAATGTATCTTGACCTTATGAGGAGTTTTGTAATTGGTTAAATAATGGTGAGGTTCAGTTTGAATGGTATTTCTCTACATTCATCTGTTTAGAAAAGCCAATTTAATAATCTACATTTTTTGTCTCAATTATTGTTTCAGTTTGCCAACAGAAAACTTGAAGAGCGATAAGCAAAAAAAAAAAAAGAGGAAATCAAGATCCTTGAGAGATCTTATGTTATAGCCCTAACAGATGCAACGGTATCCCCAGGTTATGCTAGAGTACATTTAGAAGTTGGCCAGTATGAGCACACTCTAAGTAAGTCAATCCAATCAGACGGTGTATAGTGAGTTTGGAAATCACTGTATCTGAAAGCTTATCCACCACAGATGCAAAACTTTTAACAGTTGTAAATAGACCAGCTTAGAAGTTCAGAGTGTACAAATCTTTAAATTCTTCCTCGACCGTAAGAGAGAAAAATTAACTCGGATTAGAAACAATAAAGTTGAGGATCGATAAGTGGAAGTCAGCATGTATTATCAAACATATGACATACATTAGTCTTCCATTACATAGGAGTTACAGCAAAGATTATTCTTGGGTCTCTGCTAATCCTCTGTTCAAACATTCACACCCATATATGTGCATACATATACAGTGCAAAGAAGAATGGAAACAAATCATTTCTCTGAACAACTCAGTAGTGGGTGACCTTTCACTTTTGCCTACAAATATACGAACTTTCACACAGCAGTAATAAAAATATAAGGTTTTCCTTATACAAGCAGTTTTTAATTATTTTAAAAAAACCTAATCCTATTCATTCTGTGATTACATGAGAAATTTCCGATGGAAAACATTTATATCAATGCAATGTGCTGTAAATACCAGTCATACCAAAATTCATCAGATGATGCAATGATATTAACCATCGCAGCAAAAATGCTTGGAACAATGGATTGGGCATTGATATCCATAAACTTAGCTCCCAAACTAAACTGCATTCTGTGGAAAGGCATCAAGCAGAGTCTGTGGTATTTACCTTCTGGTGTTGAAAGGAGTGTTAGTGGAATTAAAATGTCACAACATTACTGACGGCTCTGGTGCCTGGTTTGAGGAGGTAGCTCAATAGAATCATTTGTGGTCAAAGTAAGAGTGGTGGTGGCGGGTATGACTACCCTTATGATACAAATAGCTAGTAGAAATACAGAATTTCTAAAAATCTCCTCAAAGTTCGAACTTCAATTTGATTCCCATGTGCAAAAAGAATTTTATACTTTCTAATGCCAATCACAAATTCATTAAGGGGCCAGAACATTCTTTTCCCAATGTCCCCTGAACACATCAGTCATCTTGCTCATGTAGAAATGTAAACATGTTTCATAATAGCTATTTCCCCAAGAATTAGCAGTATGGTTAGATGAAAACATCTCACAATGGTGAAATCAGTTACTGGTGTTATATATCATGTTTATTTATTAATAGGAGCTTTTGATCAAACCTATGGTGATTATTTTTGAAAATGCAGCGTGTTATCACAATTCTATTAGTTAGTTCAAAATGAAAAAAAAAGTACAAATCTGCTAAGTTACACATGAGACACAACAATAAGTTAAATACCTTAATACCAGAATGGCTAAACAGCAGTTCTCTGCTTTACTGGCTATTACTTGATGCCCTATTAATTGGGCACCTTTCTCATTTCAATAGCAAAATAGATGCTGGTAGATAGCTTGTTTACAGCTAGATCTTGAATATATGCAAGTACTATTTTACACTGCTCAAAGTTATACTTTAATTTAAAATTCATATGAGGATGACAGAAATGGGAAGACAAGAAAGCCGCCAATGATTAAGTGAGCATCAAGGACATGTATTAAAGACCTTGCAAGATAATAATGCGTTAACTCTCTAGAGCCAAAAAGAAAGATCTGTAGAGGGAATTAGTGCTACAGCAGTACTCCTATAAAAAGCATTGAAATCAAAATATGAATTTACAAAAAAAAGTTTGTGGTTTCAGGTGATTAGCATGCATTTTAGTCAAGCAGATACACAGCTTTCAAATCTCAAGAACGACTGCTAATAATAAACTGGTCAATTATTAATACAGTTTCCTATATAGTTAACACAAAAACTTATATTCAGTCTCAAGTTCTAAATCACTGGGGGACAGTCAGAGCAAAAGACTAATAAGTATTTTGTTGTAAATCGTAATTACAGAAACGTTGTCTGTTGCTTCACAACAAACTGTCAGGTATGATATCACTCAATTTATTATAATCTAAAAATGCTCAAGCGCATACATAAAATTTGCTCTACTTGCAACTTCCCTTTTTTTGTGCGGACAAGAACATATGTGAATGCATTAGCTGTGCATATCCCTAGGGAAAAAGATGACCACTTTATCACATCTCAAACATTCTGATGTGCTTTATGGGCCATGAATGCTAATGCATTGGCAAACACAGCAGCCAATTTGCACAAAGCAAGATCACACAGCGCTAAGGCTAAGGATTTATGCATCTGTGAAATGTTAGTTGAAGCTGAAGATATCACTGGACAAAAATTACGCTTGAACACTTCCTTAACTACCATCTAAAGTTGGTGGCACAATCTTTTATCATCGTTTATTTCAACATTTAGTGTTAAATCTTCTGAAAATCAGTTGTGTCAATTTCGGGGGGACCAGATCCAAATAACTTTTATCAAGCACTTTTTCCTTACTCCCCTCACATCTTCATGGTGCCACTCTCACTCTATTGCGAGCACTGCAGGGATGAAATGCTCACTGGAGCTAGGATCTTGCATGCTTCACCTCATGGGTATACAAGGTGTATACTCTGCCAGTCACATCTAAAATATCCACCTGGGTCACTGTGGTGTCTACTGTCTTAAGCAGCATGCAACATTGTTGCAATGGACAGAGCTTTCTTGCGATGATAAGTGCCATCTTCTTTCTGCCATTTCACTAACTCCACCATTGGACCCAGCTCCCACCAAAGCTCATGATCTACCACTTAGTCAATACAGCATGGAAACAGACCCTTTGCTCCAACTCGTTCATACCAACCAAGTTTCCCAAACTAAACTAGTCCCACTTCCTGCATTTAGCCCATATCCCACTAAACTTTTCCTATTCATGTACTTGTCCAAATGTTGTCACTGTACCTGCATCGGCCACTTTCTCTAGCAGTTCATTCCATACACAAACCACCCTCTGCCCGAAAACATTGCTCCTCAAGTCCCTTTTAAGTTTTTCTACTCTCACCTTAAACCTATGCCCTCTACTTTTGAACTTACTCAGCCTGTGGAAAAGACCTTTGCTATTCACCTCATCTATGCCCCTCATGATTTTATAAACCTCAATAAAGGTCAATCCTCAACCTCCTACACTCCAGTGAAAAATGTCCCAGCCTGCCCAGCCTCTCCTGAAAACTCAAACCTTCCAGACCTGACAACATCCTGGTAAATCTTTTCTGAAGCCTCTCCAGTTTAATAATATCTTCCCGACTGCAAGGCAATGAGAACTGTACACAGTACTCCAAAAGTGGCCTCACCAATGTCCAGTACAACCGCAACATGACATTCCAACTCCTTCACTCGATGTTCTGAGCAATGAAGGCAAGTATGCTAAACACTTTCTTAACCAGCCTGTTTACCTGAGATGCAACTTTCAAAGAACTATGTACCTAAACCCCTAGGTCTCTGTTCAACACCACCACCCAGGGCCCTTTAATTAATTACCATTGCCCTTGCTTGTTTTACCAAAATGTAATACCTCGCACTTTTCCAAATTAAACTTCATCTGCCGCAGTTGATCAAGAACTTTCTGTAAGCTTAGATAAGCTTCTTCACTGTTGATCATACTACCAATTTTTGTGTGTTCCGCAAACTTACTAACCATGCCTCCTAAATTCTCATCCAAATCATTACTATAAATTACAAACAAAAGTGGACCCAGCACCAACCCCTGTGTAACACCGCTGGTCACAACCCACCAGGAGCACCCTCTGTCTCCTACTATCAAGCCAATTTTGTATCTTCCCTCAATGACTCTTACCCACGCCACACTCCCCACTCAACTGATCTTTCCTGCCCTCTGCGCTTCTTGCTGACTCACTCAGCACACTTCACCACCTTCCCTGACTGATGACGGACCTACACGACCCTCAACCCCACCACCACCACCACCACCACCTCCACCTCCACCCCCCGATTGAAAAGTCCTCCTTACGGTCTGCTGCCAAACAGGACAGTTGCCTGATTATCTGTCTGCACTGAAAGGCAAGGCAGACATCCAAATAAGCACAAAGTGAGCAAACACTCAGAAAACACGCCCGTTCCAATGCACGAGATGGTGCCTGTCCCTGCGCACAAAGCGATTTGGCAACAGCATTAAAACGCAAGTCTTTGGAGGGTTTCAGCAGAATCAAAAGGGGGGACTGAGAGATATTGTATTATGATTCTCTTTACTAACTCACTCACAAGCGCTCTATGTTTACTATACCCCGTGTTTACATTCATTCATAAAACTGCGTTTTTGCAGTACACTTTACTCTTACAAGATAAACTAAATTAAACATCCCTTCCTAGACTGCCAACCCACTACTGTTTCTTTACAGCTTTCGATTCCTATTGACCCCATGCTGCAAGGAGTATTTAGACCAGTTTCTGTATCAAAGGCGACCCCTGAATAAGTGTTAATACTGTAACCTACTCAAACAAAGCTGTTCCTGCCATTGTGTCTCTATAACTCACTTGAAACTATGGAACAATTATAAATATTAATTAGCCCTTAGTAACTGTCCCTCAGGACCGGAATAGGCTGCAGAACATCAAACAGTTTCCTCCACCAGCATATCCCTACAGTCTGAGGGAGTAAGAACTGTCAATGCTGGAATCAGAGATAACACAGTGTGGAGCTGGAGGACACAGCTGGCCAGAAATCTGAAGAAGGGTCCCGACCCGAAACGTCAACTTTCCTGCTTCTCTGATGCTAGCTGGCCTGCTGTGTTCCTCCAGCTCCACACTGTGTCCCTACAGTCTGCTGCTTTTTATCTCTTTGAAATATTCTTATACCCTACCTAGTTCTATAACACTGTACTACCTATTTGTAGCTTTTATTTAGGGCTACCATGTTGTACTAACATATGGATTTATACTTTTTAAATACATATTAAGTAGGGCCGCTACCCCCTTTAAGAAACTTACTATCAAAACAGTGCTTCCGTGAAACTACATGACAGAATGTGTAGGAATTGTCAAAAACCAGCAACAGATGAAATCTGACAACCCAGCTGTGGGAGATCAGTTTAATCTCCTCTGTACTTTTATTTAGTACACGTATAATTTCTCAATTATTTAGATCATTTACGTCCAGTATCTCTATTAACATTACTAACTTTAAAGACAAAAGAACTAACACCTCTTAATTATATTAGCGCAGACCGGACAGACATTCTAATCCCAACAGCCAGCATTTAGCAAGTGCTTAAACGATCCCCTGCTTCCCCGAGACACGTCACGCAAATTTGTGTACAATAGATACAACTGTGTGAGACTGTACAGCTAAAAATCTTAAAGTATGTAAAAACTGTATATAAAAAAGGTTACTGTAAAACTGTACTTCGGATTCCATTGCCGCCTCAAACTCTGCCACCGTGGATGCTCAATAAAGAGACTATTTTTGCCACTCACCGATCTTGTCATTATTGAACACGATCCCGCAGAGTTAATAAGATTCATTTTGCCAAAGAAAACATTGGCAATTGTTTTTTTTTAGCAAATATTTTCACTGTAGTATGATAAGGGTAGGGCTACATCCCTCCTCACCTTTTGTACCTAATGCAAGGAAACCAGGCTTAGGAATGGCATTAATTAACACTTGAAGTGGGAGATGAGGGAATAGGCTGAGTTCTGTTGAAGCCTTCTCCAGTCCGAGCTCCAGCATCAGCGCAGTTTTTAAAAGATTTATATTCTTTCATGATGTGTGAGCTAGATCGGCATTTATGTTATAGGTACACCCGGTATGCTGTCAGGAAGACAGCTCTAGGATTTTGACCCAGAAACAGTGAAGGAGCTACTTTTATAAATGCCAGTCAGTGTTGTTATCTCAAAAATACTTATCATACCGCCTTTAATGAGAACCCTTGGGGTAGCAGTGCTGGCTTCAAGAATACAAAACCATTTGCCAATTAGGAGTAGCAGCAATTAACTACGGGTACAATCAGTATTTTGTTTTTATCTTTTTTGGTTAATTTTTAGGTTTTATGATGCACAGCATTACAACACTGGCATTTACAGTGGCGAAGAAGAGGGCCTTATTGAAAAATGTTACCAAAGAATGGCTTCACTAGCACAATAAAAAGCAGGTGCTGAGTCTCGAGTAAAAACAGATTAGCTTAGATATACAAATATTACATACACAAAGAGCACCAATGGAATCAACCCGACATGTTAACCTATTTCTCTCTTCACAGCTGCTGCCAGATCTGAAGAAGTTTTACCAGCATTATCAGCTATTATCAATAAGCAAATCAGCGTAAGTTTAAAAGCATGTAAACAAGCTGAATTTTCCCATTAGCTCAAATTATTCCTGAGGGACAAATAATTCGTAATTGATTTGAAATCACGTTCAACTTGAAAATAAATTTAAAAGAAATTACTTGCAAAAAGACAACTATTAACATTTTGAATAACAATCAAATCAGAAAGTGATGCTGATCTTGAAAACAATTTTCCAAAGCCAGATAGTGTACTGGTGAAAAGTTAAGAGTACTTTTCTGATACAAACTTCCAATGAAAAGTAACAAGTAGCAGTAATTGTAAGATCTTCGCTTTACTAAGCTGCTAATTCAGTCGATCGCACTTAGCTACTTTAGCCTCTCAATGCAACTATCTCTGCCATTAATTTCCGTGATTAGACAATTAGAACAGTTAAACATAATTTTCTTCACGAGAAATAAAGTAAAATTCCAATAAAATTGCTCCAACTGGTCTGTTAAAAATTTCTTTTCATTCTACTTCAATTTCTCAATTGCTAGGTCCCATTTGTGGAAAGCTATCTTTTGGTTCAGCTTCCAATAGCACGTGATTGTTACTGTAGTTCATGAGGTCCAACAAAATGTACCTCAAAACTTATCTTGTACCAGTGTGTATCAACAGTTTTTCAGTGTTTATTTCCACTTCTAAAGATGATTCTTTATGCCATATTTACGTTGGCACTTCCTAAAATTACCAAAAATATTTCTCCTCTCAAACTATGCATCACTTCAATGTTCTGACTTTATGTAATAAATGATATTTTTTCAATACAGCTATTCCATTAATTATTTCTGGATTACTCACCTTGAACTCCAACTCTTTGGGTTAAACATAGTGCCTTTTCTAAGCAGATTAATTATATTTTGGATTTGAAAATGTTCTTCGACAATTGTTCAACAGATATCCTTGGTCCCCGTCTGGTCCTATATATTAATAAACCGCACCTCAAAAAGTCTTGTCCAATGTCTTCAGCAAAATCATTACAACTAGTTGATTATTTGCCCATAATACAAATAAACAGTTTTCTTCTCAACACCGTGACTGAATCTCATCTTGATGACTTTCTTCTTTGATTGAATTAAGTCAATTTTGTTTCTTCGAAGACTTCCCTTTTTTATCCACCCAAGTCCGAAAAACATTAGGAATAATCCAATATGACACAACTGTTGGCAAACTGTGACAACACCATCTTCTGCTATATTGAAGACAACTGTTCTACTGTAATGATTCCTTAGAGTAGCTGTTTTATTCTGTGCCGAACATTTTGCAACAACACAGCTCTGTGTAAAGCTCATGTTTAAGGACTAGATGTTGCTCTTGTGCTTTTTTAGTACTTTTCTGGATTGCTGTCCTCACACCACCTCCCCAGTACCATCAGAGTCATGATTCAAGAAAAACTCTTCTTTAGTGGGTGCTCTTTCTCTTACATTTGGCTTTCAACTTTGCGCACACCATAGTTATTTGATTTCAATCTTTGTTACTACAATGACAGTAACCACTTCATTGACCTCCAAAATAGACAATAACTATATAATCTCTTTACAAATCACCAACAGTATAAAAATAGAAAACATGGCAGGAAACAGCAAGCAAGGAAATGTTAAGCTATTGCAGTTCTTCCCCACAGTGTTGCACCCCAATAATTACTGCCCAGCAACACTGATTAATTCTACTTTGATCAAGTTCCAAAAGTTGCCACCAACAATAATGTTAAGCTATGGCAGAAGTTGACAATTTTAGAAGATATCAATGGAAAATTAGTTGAGTATATAGGGATGAGTAATTGGGTTTTCCTTTAAAAAGTGCATCAATACAAATATGAATTTTCAAGAACTTTACCATCACAGTTCCATGAAGTCTTCTCTATCAATCAAGAATTTTTCAGAATTTTGTTGCTTGGCAAATATTTCACTACCAAGTTAATAAATGTTGCACTTGAAATATCAGGAAGTATGTAATTCATTAATTGATTTGTTTTCTGTCATCTGCAATTTTAGTTTTCAGTTCAGATATTCAGCTGGGATATAACTTAATTTAGTTGACATGGGCAAATCATTTTCCTTTCCATTATTTGTGAGGTAGGGATGTTATTTTGTTCCACAATAGAAATAAGCAAGAATTTGTCGTTATTAACTGGCATAGCAGTATTCTCAAGTATTAGGAAATAACTCAATTCTTCAAAATTACTTTGCACAATAAAGATGTTACAACTTTTACATCCATCGTGGTTGAAGCATCATGGATTTTACTTTCTAGGCAACCTTTGTAATTTCTCAGTAGTCAGAGACAGAAATTGGGTATTTTACATAATTGAAATCCTGCAGCCACCATTAGGACATTTTCAAAACATCATGCATCCTTAAAGAGTTACAAAAAATTCTCCCAAGTGTCAGAATTACGGGCAGTGCATCTCATTTTACGAGTGGCAGGCATATTCACTCCAATTTGATAAATGCTACATAAACATTTTCTAGTAGCGCCACATCACAACTATAGGCTGTCTACGTTCACTTAACTATTTGATTAGAAAACAAAGAACTATGGGAAATTCCATCCTCTTAAAAAGTGAAGAGTTTAATAAAGTTGACATGTGAAGAATAGAGAATAGCTCTTCAGTGCAGTGATAATGTGTTTAAGGAACTACTTTCACTTATGGAAACAAATTACTTTCAATGTAATCTCATGTCATTGGTACATAAATACATTATCAAAAAATCCTAGAAATGGGTATGCCATCAAGAAAAAGAATTTTACAGTTACGCCAGTCTGGCAAATAAATATAAAGATAAATAACTCAACAGTTAAATACCAAAAAAAAAAAACCCACATATTTCTCTTTTAAACAATTTCTGGCATCAGAATACGTAAGTGGCTGTGTCAAAGATTTTGCAAGGTCTTAAAGTAAAGGAGATGGCTACTTGACTCACCTCAGTCATCTATCTCCAATAAAAATATATCTTATTACATACTTTGATAGAAGAAATTTGGCTTTAATAAATCAAAAGGGTTCCACTTTCACTATCACATCAGAGCAATCAAAAGGTCACATTTTATAATAACACTTTCATACTAATTATCCCATCACATTTACTATGTCACTTGCTGGTTAATTAAAACCTATGATAGGTGATTCCAAATACAAAAAGTGTGGTCAGTTCTATCATCATATTGATGTTTATAAACTGGGAAAACACATCTAGAAATTAGAATTTGGCCAGGATAACCAGTTGGTATTTCTGATCTGAAACTACTTCAATCCTATGTGCCAGAAAATTGTTGCACAGAGGTCACACACAACATATAAACTTTGTTTTTATAACCTATATACAATGGGTTTGTGAAATGTCAACTAACAAGAAAAAAATTGGAGATTAAGAAGGAAAATATGAAAATGAAATATCTCAAGTGGATAATTAAAATAAATAAGAAGTTTTTATTCAAAAACATGTTTAAATTCTTATTAAAGTTAGGCACAACACAAAATATTTAAGTACCTGTATCATTTCCCAAAATCTGAGATATCTCTAAATAAATAACTTGGATGGAAATGCTTTAGAATTAGCCAAAAAGAATCTGGAGCAATTAAATTACTTCTAATTACTGTATTTAAGCTATGTTGTCCTTCAATACTTTAATTTAAACTAAAATAAATGAGTTCCTATGATATACATTTCCCAAGGAGATAAAAAACTAAACTTCACTAGAAATTTAAAAAGTAATTCCCTGTAACATATTAAAAGAAGGGAAAAAACAGCTTAGTATTCCAAACTCCATCAAACAGTTTTCCAACTGCACACATTCCTGGTTTGGATGTTACACACAAGGGGCTGAACTTCTGCTTAGGGATCGGAGTTTCAACTTCACTCTGTATTGATGCCAGAAGCTGACACAATTTTGGCGATTTATCAGTCAAACGGCACTCAATATCCAATCAGGAATGGCAGCCAAGAAGATGGGCAGGAGATAGACATATTGCTATGGCTGATGGCAGCCACAATTGTGGGAAATGGGGGAAAAGAGTGATGGGACAGCAATAGGCCAGGCTCCCAAATAAGAGTCGCTCCACCATTTTCAGAAACCAACCCAGAAGTTCGTCTGGAGGTGGTACCTGAATGGCAGCAAATACGATTGGAGAAGGCTAGCCAGACAGGTGAAACTAGCTTGGCTCAAGATATCTCAAGAAGAAAGCAACAGCAGCATTGTTACGTGGATATGGGTACACAGCCATGCGTATTCAACAGTCTTCTGAGAGTTGGCAAGGTTAGTGTACCCTAACAGCTGGATGTCTTAGCTCAATTTAGCACATGATGGGCAGCCGAGGGTCACACAGTACTTCTGAAAATTTTTAAAAAATATACTGGAGCTTACTTGAGCCAGTTGCAACATTTGTGAAGGAAACAACAGACAGTTGTGAAATGACGTGTTCAACCTGCTGAAGTGAATGAGGCGAACGTCTTTTGCGTCAGAACTTGCAAGAGAAAGTATCTCAACTCCAGAGAAAAAATTCATTCAGGTGATAAGGGCCCTCCCTTCAATGAACAGGAGGTCCTTGATATTGGTCCTCTGATGCTGCTTGGCCTGCTGTGTTCATCCAGGTCCTTGATATTGTCAGGATGGCAGCCCATCAGGAACTTGAAATGACAAAGAGTCCATCCAAGAGGGGCGAAATCAACTTAGTATCTCAAAGTGACAGATCAGTGAAGTCAAGCTCCTGGGTTGAGTTTTCAGCAACGAGGAAGCCATGTTATTCAATACAAATACAAACATTTTCTGACCATAATAGGTAAAAGTCAAATGTGAAAAAACAAGGGAAAAGCAATGTCTTTACACATTAAAGCCAATAAAATTATATGTAAAAAAATAGTGACAATTTCCTTGTTACTTTCACATAAAAGGGTACCTGAACTGACCAAAGGAACAAATCACAATTACAATTCAGAGATAACAAAGAGTGCAGCTGGAGGAACAGAGCAGGCCAGGCAGCATCACAGTAACAGAAAAACTGATGTTTCAGGTCAGGTGCTGACTCAAAATGTCAGCTTTCCTGTTCCTCTGATGCGACCTGGACTGCTGTGTTCCTCCAGCTCCACACTTTGTTATGTCTGACTCCAGCATCTGCAGTTCTTGCTGTCACAAGTACAATTCAACCTTTATTTATTTAATACATACAATGAAGGGTTATCCTGAGATGCAAATCCCCCATATTGAAATTTTGTTTTCTTATTAAATGGACAATTCTGAGGTACCTCTGCCATAGATCAGATACTGAGGTTTAAACAAAAACCAAAAGTTATGCTAGCACAGTGAACAAGCTTTGTGAAATGCACATCTTGCTGCATATGGAAACATTTTGTGTACTGATGACAACTGGCATAAAATGTGCGTATTTAACAGAAACAGCTCGAACTTGACGAGCAGCTGACCTTCCTGTATTGTAACCACAAGCCTAGAACCTTTCAATGTGGTAACCCTGTAGCTTGTGGGCAGAAAGACAGAGAGGGAAGGAGTTCAATTAGGCAGTCAAGAAGGACCACGTGTGCAGTCTAGGAGTCCGCTGACTGCATCGAGGAGGAAGAATTGAACCTAAGAACTAGGAACAGGAATTGGCAATTTGGACCCTCGGGCCTGCTCCGCCATTTAACAAGATCCCAACTGATATCGTTTCAGTCTCAACTCTACCTTCATGCCTGCTCTCCACAGCCCTTCAATCTATTACTAACAAAAAATTTATCTCCTCCTTAAATTTACTCAATATTCCACATTCACTAAATTTTGGGGTAGTGAATTAGAGATTCACACTCCTTTAAGAAAAGTAATTTCTCCTCATCTCTGTCTTAAATCTGCTACTCCTTATCCTAAAACTACGACCTCTCGTTCTAGATTGCTCTACATGAACAGAAATCCATTTTATGCTAACTTTGTCAATCTCTTTAACATTTGATATGCGTCAAATAGATCTCCTCTCATTCTTCTAAACTCCAGACAGTATAGGTCTAAACTGCTCAAACTTT
Source organism: Rhincodon typus (assembly GCF_021869965.1). NCBI lineage: Eukaryota > Metazoa > Chordata > Chondrichthyes > Orectolobiformes > Rhincodontidae > Rhincodon > Rhincodon typus. The sequence goes on from NC_063341.1 coordinate 15,874,660, forward strand.
CTTCATAAGACAAACAGCTCATCTCTGGAAACAATCTAGTAAAGCAAAGAGGGAGAGAAACCATTCTCACTTACAAAGCCATACAGCACAGAAACAAACCGTTCGGTCTGACTCATCCATGCCATCCAAGTTTCCCAAACTAAACTAGTCCCATTTGCCCGAGTTTGACCCATATCCCTTTAAACCTTTCCTATTCATGTACCTATCTGAATGTCTTTTAAAATGTTGTAACTGTACCTGCATCTACCACTTCCTCTGGCAGTTCATTCCACATACGAACCAACCTCTGTGTGAAAAAGTTGCCCCTCAGGTCCCTTTTAAATCTTTCTCCTCTCACTTTAAAATTATGCCCTATAGTTTTGAACCCCTCTACCCTAGGGAAAACACCTTTGCTATTCACCTTATCCACATCCCTTGTGATTTTATAAACCTTTATAAGGTCACCCCTCAACATCCTATGCTCCAGGGAAGAAAGTCCCTACCTATCTGGATGACAGAGCATCAGATGGCACTAATTTGGAGTAGCTGATAGAAAAACCAACGGCAACATCAGGAAAAATTTCTTTTGTCAGCAAATGTCTGGATCTGGATTGTACTACCCGAGTCTGTCAGAGGCAAATATGTTTCAGGTTTTCAAAATAAGATTGGATACGCTTCTAAGGCAAAAAGAATTGCACATTGTGCAATGTGCATGTATGGGGTAATAGCCGAGTTGCTTTTGCAGACAGCCAGCATGCACCACATGCCAAATGACCTTCTGGAGTGCAACTATTCTAAAATTCAGTGAAATTATTCCTACTTCTATTCTGACATGTCCAGGTTTCACTATCACTTTTAAATAACATTCCTATCCTGACTGGACTTGCACTGGCTCTCTTTCCTCTATGCACTGCTTTTAAAAACTCATCCTCTAATTCAAATCTGTTCATCTTTGCAATCTCCTCCAATTCGGCAATCCTAGAGGATACTTGTTCAAATTCTGTCCTCTTGGGTATCCCCAACATCTTATAATTTACTGGCAGCTGTGCCTTTCATCATTTGCTTTGTAGGCTTTAGAATACTAACCGTAATCTTCGCCGCCTCATAATCTTCCTCCAAGACAGACCTTAAAACCTCTCTTTGTGCAAGCTTTGGTTTTTCTGTCCAAATCTCTCCTTTTTTTCATTCCAATGAAGGTCTTTGGGCATTTAACTGCATTAAATGCAGTACATATGAAGCAAATTATTGTTAAAATTAAATGACAAAAGAATAATAGTATTTTTAATTCACTATTGTATATAAACAACTGACAAAGACAACATTTATTGCCCATCCCTAACTGCTCAAAGATAGGTATCCTGCCTGCTTGAGTCACTGCAGTTCATAGAATCAATTACACAGCACAGAAAAAGGCTCTTCGGTCCAACTTGTCCATGCTAACCAGATATTCTATATAAATCTAGGCCCATTTGCCAGCATTTGGCCCATGTTCGTCTAAACCTTTCCTATTCATGTATCCATTCAGATGGCTATCAAATGTCGTAATTGTACCCGCCTCCACCACTTCCTCTGGCAGCTTGCTTCATATATGCACCATCCTCTGCACGACAAAGTTGCCCTTAGGGTCTCTTTTAAATTGTACGGTGTAGATGTTTTTTTTCCCCCAAGAATTCCAAGATTCTAACCAGATAACAGAGAAGCAACTTTGATATATATTCAAGTCAGCATAACGTGTTACTCGGAGAACAACGTAAAGGTGTTCATACTACCATACCTATTGCCCCTCTTCTTCTAAATGGAAGAGTTTGCAGATTTGAAAAGTGCTGTTGAAGATGAAAACCACAGATAGTCAGGTAGATGGGTTACCACTGGGAAAAGGTAGGACAGGTAGGCAGGTCGTGCAGGAGTCTGCTGAGACTATCCCCATCTCAAATAAGCATCCTATTTTGGATAATGTCGGGGACGAAAGCCTCTCAGGGAATATAGCACTGACAGCCAGGTTTCTGGTACCTGGCTCTACTGTAATTGGGGGTGGTGGTGGTGGTGGTATGTCAGGTTCCACGCGATCGATCGATTGATCTCTAGTCAGAGGCACAGACAGACTTTTCTGCGGCCGACAGTGAGGTACCAGAATGATGCGATGCCGGAGTCTGAGATAACACAGTGTAGAGCTGGATGAACACAGCAGGCCAGGCAGCATCAGAGGCGCAGGAAAGCGGACGTTTCGGGTCTGGACTCTTCTTTGGAAAAAAAAAGCGTTGCTTCCCTGGTGCCAGGGTGAAGGATGTCTCAGAGAGGGTGCAGAATATTCTCAAAGTGGCGAGTGACGGTCATGGTACACGTTGGCACCAATAACATTAACATGGCTTTGTGCTTCGGAAATCTATCTCACTAACTTGACTGAGTTTTTTTGAAGGTAGCAACGAAGAAGGTTGATGAGGGCAGAGCAGCAGAGGTGATCTATATGGATTTTAGTAAGGCGTTCGACAAGGTTCTTCATGGTAGACTGGTTAACAAGGTTAGATCACAGAGAGTACCGGGAGTACTCGGTATTTGGATACAGAACCAGCTCAAAAGGTAAAATCAGAAGGTGATGGTGGAGGGTTACTTTTCAGACTGGAGGCCTGTGACCAGTGGCGTGCCACAAGGTTCAGTGCTGGGTCTACTGCTTTCTGTCATTTATATAAATGAACATAGGCGTTGTGGATAGTAAGTTTGCAGATGACACTAAAATCGGAGGTGTAATGGACAGCGAAGAAGCTTACCTCAGAGTACAACAGGACCTTGATCAGATGAGCCAATGCACCAAGGAATGGCAGATGGCATTTAATTTAGACAAACATTAGGTGCTGCATTTTGGAAAGGCAAATCAGGACAGGACTTATACACTTAATGGTAAGGTCCTGGGGAGCATTGCTGAATAAAGAGACCTTGAAGTACAGGTTCACAGTTCCTTCAAAGTGGAGTCCCAAGTAGATAGGACAGTGAAGGTGGTGTTTGGTTTGCTTGCCTTTATTGGTCAGTGCATTGAGTATAGGAGTTGGAACATCATGTTACTACTGTACAGAACATTGGTTTGGCCACTATTGGAATACTGCAAACAATTCTGGTCTCCGTGCTATAGGAAGGATGCTGTGAAACTAGAAAGGGTTCAGAAAAGATTTGAGGATGTTGCCAGGGTTGGACAACATTAAGCTATAGGGAGAGGCTGAATAGGTTGAGGCTATTTTCCCTGGAGCATTGGAGGCTGAGGGGCAGACCTTACAGAGGTTTATAAAATCATGAAGGGCATGGATAGGTTAAATGGGCAATGTCTTTTCCACAGGGTAGGGAAGTCCAAAACTAGAGGGCATAGGTTTAAAGTGAGAGGGGAAAGATATAAAAGGGACCTAAGGAGCAACTTTTTTATGCAGAGTGGTGCATGTATGGAATGAGCTGCCAGAGGAAGTGGTGGAAGCTGGTACGATTACAACATTTAAAAGGTATCTGGACGGGTGTATGAATAGGAAGGATTTAGAGGGATATGGGCCAAGAGGCCAGATATCTGGTCGGCATGGATTAGTTGTACCAAAGGGTCTGTTTCTGTGCTGTACATCTCTTTGACTCTGACATAGGAAGAAAAGGGGATGTGATTTTGCAGACAGAACATAGGAAATTAGGCAGGAGGTTAAGAAGATGTGCTATCCTCGAGTGTAATAATATCTGGATCATTCCCAGTGCCATATGCCAGTGACAGTAGAAATAGGAGGGTACAGCAGATGAATGCAGGCTGAGGAGCTGGTGCAGGGAGCAGGGATTCACATTTTTGGATCATTGGGAATCTCTTCTGGGGTAGAGGTGACCTGTATAAGTAGGATGGGTTGCATATGTACTGGAAGGTGACCAATTTCATAGCAGGGAGATTTGCTAGTACATTATGAGGAAAAAAAAGTAACTAGGGAGAGAACACGGCCCCTTAAAGATCAAAAAGGCTATGTGTGGAACCACAGGAGATGGTGAGACTCTAAATGAGTATTTCATGTCGGTATTCACTGTAGAGAAGAATATCGAAGCTAGAGAATGTGGGAAAATAAATTGTGATACCTTGAAAAGTGTCCACATTACAAAAGAAGTGGTGCTGGACATCTTAAAATGCATAAAGGGTGGATAAATCCCTGTGACCTGATCAAGTGTATCCCAGAACTTTGTGGGAAGCTAGGCAAGAGATTGCTGGGCCCCTTGATAAGTTATTTGTATTATCGATAGCGACAGGTGAGGTGCCAGAAGACTGGAAGGTGCTAATGTGGTGCCATTTTTTAAATAAAAATAGTACGGAAAAGCCAGGGAACTACAGACAGTGAGCCTGACATAGTGATAGGTATGTTGTTGGAGGGGATTCTGAGGGACAAGATTTGGAAAAGCAAGGGCTGATTTGGAGAACCAACATGTTTTTGTGCATGAGAAATCGTGTCTCACTAATTTGATTAAATCTTTTGAAGAAGTGACAAAGAAGATTGAAGAAGTCAGAGCAGTAGATGTTGTCTAAGGTGCTCAACAAAATTCCACATGGTAGACTGGTTAGCAAGGTTAAATCACATGGAATCCAGGGGAAGCTTGCCAATTGGATAATAAATTGATTTGAAGGTAGAGGACCGAGGGTGGTGGTGAAGGGTTGTTTTTCAGACTGGAGGCCTGTGACCAGTGGTGCGCTGCAAGGATCGGTGCTGGGTCCACTGCTTTTCCTGATTTATACAAATGATTTGGACGTGAACAGAGGAGGTATGGTTAATAAATTTGCAGATTACACCAAAATTGATGGTTTGGAGATGGTGAAGAACTTTATCCCAGAGTACTACACGACCTTATTCAGTTGGGCCAATGGGCTGAAGAGTAGCAGGTGGAATTTAGTTTAGATAAATGTGAGGTGTTGCATTTTCATAAGGCAAATCAGTGTTGCCGAACAAAGGGACTGAGGGGTGCAGGTGAATTGTTCCTTGAAAGGGGAGTTGCAGATAGACAGGCTGGTGAAGGCGGTGTGAGGCACACTTGCCTTCATTGGTCAGTACACCGAGCATAGGAATTGGGATATCATGTTACGGCTGTGCGGGTCATTGGTTAGGCCACTTTCGGAATACTGCACTCAATTCTGGTCCCCCTGCTATAGGAAAGGTTTTGTTAAATTTGAAAAGATGTAAAAAAGATTTACAAGGATCTTGCTGAGACTGGAGGGTAGAGGCCGAATAGGCTGGAGCTAATTTCCCTGGAGCAGAGGCTGTGAGGTGACTTTTTGGAGGTTTATAAAATCATGAGGGGCATGGATGGGTGAATAGCCAAGGGAATTGAAAACTAGAGCGCAAAGGTTGAAGGTGAGAAGGGAAAGATTTAGAAGGGATCGGAGGGGCAATTTTTTCACAGAGGGCAGTGCATGTATAGAACAAGCTGTCACACGAAGTTTGAAAGGCATCTGGATGGGTATGTGAATAGGAAGGGTTTAAGAGGGATTATGGCCAAATGCTAGCAAATGGGAATAGAGCAACTTAGGATATCTGGTCAGCATGGACGAGTTGGACCAGAGGGTCTGTTTCCATGCTGTATGATTCTCTGAGTATTTGCACTGCTTCTTGTAGATGGCACACTGAAAATGGTTATTATAAAAAGGGAATGCTTCAGGCAGCGATGGGATGCCAATCAATTAGGCTGCTTTGTTCTGGATGGTGTTAAGTTTCTTAAGCATTGCTGGATCTGCACTCAGCCACAGAAGTATATAGTATTCTACCTCACTCCCAGCTCATGCTGGACAGACTTCAGGAAGTCAACCAAGTTACTTGCTGCAGAATTCCCAGACTCTTCTGCTCTTGGAGCACAATATTTATATGGCTGGTCCAGTTAGGTTTCTGCTAAATGGTAATTCCCCAGGCAGCTGCAAGTGAGAGATTCAGTAATGGCAATGCCATTAAATGTCATTGATGATTAGACATTCTCTTGCTGCAGACAGCCATTGTGTGGCACTTGCGTGGTGATTGTCCCTTGCTACTTGTGACCAGTCGATTTTAAATTGGTTGCTATGTTTTATAAGCTAAGGGAACTATTGAAAACCTGCAATCTCAATTTTTTCAGGGATAACCAAGATCTGTGAAGTTTCAATTCAAAAAAGTAACTATAGTAACAATGGCAAGACAAAGGCTTTGAAAACTTGTGATAAACTGTCCTATTTCTCCTTATGGGACTCAGTGTCAAAATATTTTTATTGATATTGCGTTTATTAAGTGCCTTGGGAAGTTTGCTACTTTAAAGATGCAACTGTTATGACCCACTAGGGTAGTGCCCCATAAATTGAGCCCTATTATTCTGGGAGTCGTACAAAATTAAAGGTTTTTTTTTACAAAGCTAGCACAGTATCTTAATTTACCTGACTTTCAGACCAGGTTTCTGACTAACCAAGAATTATTATTTACTACAAGTAATTAGACTGTAGCTACAGGTAAACAGGTATAAACCACTGGCATTTAACACTAACTAAAACTCTAATCCATTAAATATACGCACAAACACAGATAAACAAAGAGAAAAATAGATTATTGGTAATTAATTAGATTAGTATTAGATTATTATTGGATTAATAGAAAAGCTGGAAAGTCAGTCGTGGTCTTTGCTTTCCAGTTGTAACCTCGAGATGATCCTTCTTCAGTTGGCCAGGCCCCTTGATGTTCAGATGTCCTTCTCTGGATGCTTCCATTGGTTTCCAAGTTGTACAGAGTGATTTATTCATTTGAAGAATGGTCTCCGATTTATCCATTCTAACCGGCATGGTGGCTCAGTGGTTAGCACTGCTGCCTCAGTGCCAGGGACCTGGGTTTGATTCCAGCCTCGGGCGACTATCTGTGTGGAGTCTGCACATTCTCGCCGTGTCTGTGTGGGTTTCCTCTGGGTGCTCCGGTTTCCTCCCTCATCCCAGTGATTTTCTTCAGGTTTACACTGAAATTTTTACTGCAGAGAACAGGCAGCTTCTGAACTAGAAGATCTGCACACTTTTTTTTTCCCTCTCCTCTTCTTCTCTCTCACTTGTTTCCAGCTCCAAACTGCTCAGTCACACAAGAACCAATCATCCAGCTGTTGGTAAGCAAATAGTTTCTATCATTGATAAATTCAGAAGTCACACAACACCAGTTACAGTCCAACAGGCTTATTTGAAATCACAAGCTTTCAAAGCGCTGCTGTTTCGTCAGGTGAAATGGTCAGTCAGCTTCTTGTTGCAAAAGTGCACTGCATCAGTCAACCTCCTCAGGTCCAGATAATCTGAAATCTGAAATTCAACTAATGCTTGCTCAAACAGTTATATATAAAGCCTGCCATGGGTACCAGGTCACTTACTTTCCAAACTGCAGCCACACTTTTAAACATTGGTTTTAAAAAAGATGTTTTTTCAGTTCAATCCCAGTTATTAAAAACGCAAATCACACTGCCTTTACACATATGAATGCAAGGTGTTACTGCTGATGTTCTCATTGTGTATTGCAGGTCAGCCTTCACCATGGCCTGCCTGAAGGAAAATGGAGCTGGACTGCCTACCATGCTGTTCAGTAACAGAATTTATATGGCTTACTAAAATAGTCTAAATTAATTGCTCAGAATCATACTACTTACAAAATAGAGTTACAACTCAAAAATTCAATCAAATGTGGGGTTACAGCTTCAGAGGATCTCCTCTGAAAAGGAGGTGTTGAAAATTCTGTCAGTCCAGTGATACAACTCAAAATACAACCAGCAAGGAAGCTACACTATACACAGAAGCTTTGAAAATATTTCTCATTATTGGTAAAAAAAAAAAAAAAAAATTCTCATATCCTGACTCAACAACATTTACTTTTAATCTCATTTCATAAGGTTATGGCTCTGCAAATAGCATATATCTTCATTCTATCTGGTAGCTCCCAAGAAGAAACTATCTACATCCTCTGCCATGTTCAGAACTTTGATTACCTATTTCTTAAAATAATTACAGATACCTGAAGAGGAAGAAAAAATACACAGGTATTGTACAGAACCTGCAAGGACACGATCGGACAAATGGTCTCCTCCCATGCAGTAACGATTCTATATTGCAGATAGCCCAAACTTCCATTCTCATTTGGTCCCTCGAAACAAAATGTCAGAAACTACTAGCTACAAAGTAACAGTGGCAACCTGGAGATTAAGGCAAATCTTCAAGACAAAATTCTGATTCTACTGTGGAGCACATTCTATAAAAACCTTTTTAACTGTTCCCATACAAATTTATCGTCGAAATAAGATTTATCTTGGTTTCAATTCAGTTTCAGTTCAAGCTTTACAGTGTTAATAAGATTCAACAAATCAAACTGGTCAACATCAGCCGTTCCAGGAAAGAACTTTCTAAAAGTTCAAGCAGTCTGAAATCAAGTCAATTATTGTGACGGAGTCAAATTCAAAAAACCTGCTCCAATAATTTCTCAATCCCACAGTCTTTAAAGTAGAAACACTGTAGTGACATGTCATCTGTTAATTTCAGGAGATGGCAAGAGAAGAAAATGAATGGCTTGTCTCACGTGGATGCCTCATGTGGGGCACAGAAGATTCACTAATTTATAATTGGTACAGCTTAAGAGGCTGCTATTTCTCTGTTGATGCATCTGAGGTATCATACAAGATAACAAAATTCAAACTGCAATAACCCTTCATCAAGGCATAAAGTAAACATAAGCCTGAGCTGCCAATCCAGATATAATTAATTTTTACAATTGGTCCTTTGGAGAGCTAAATTAAGATCCTACATCAAACTTCAATTTACAATACTGCAATTTATAGGTCTGAATTTTGGAATACTAATGATGGCAAAACTCTTGAGTTCAGCATCCTTACTCCTCACAACCTGACAGCAACTTTTGGAATGTTGACAGCCATAGTAAAAAACTGCAACCCAGAAGTTGCTATCAGTGATTCTACTGTTGTCCAGCAAGTCTCCACACTTTCCAAATAATGAAAAATGATTCAACTGACAAGAACCTTTCCTTTGTGCTCTATTATCATGGATAACGATCCCCAGAAAGTTACACCTTGAACTGGTTTTTCTAATCAGACGATGTTTGAAAATTCCTCTACTTCAATGCTGAGAGTTTCTTCCAGGCACAAGTTTCACAGGAACATGCAGTGCTATATTCCTCCGAAACTCCAGTGGAGCACAGTAGAGTTGGCCAAGGACATGACAGAACCCATTTAATGGCACTATTTGTCCTATAGCAAGTTCTACAGCCCAGTGAAGACTGATTAGGGATGTGGTTACAGCCAGATAATTGGGACGAGAGTAGTTGGACAAGGGAAGGGTGCAGTTGGATTACAGCGGGGATGATCAGCTAGTTATTAAAGGATCAGCTGCATACTTACCCAGATGTCAGATTGAGTTTTAATCTGTCACTCATTTCCAGAGTAACTCCAGCTAAGTACAATAGAACTGTCTGACTCTCATGAATGTACGGTGTTGGGAAATAAGTTGAACCTTCCTAAACAAATCCATGTAGGTCTGCACCTCAGACATTGAATCCTGGCATGCAAATTCAGTCAGACATCTAGTTGGCCACAATCTGGAAACTAGATGATTTGGTGTCTTGAAAGTTTTTGAGATTTTGAGAAGACCCCAGAAGTTAGTGGTGAGTACTGTCACTTCACCACTATCTGAAAAATCTGGGGCACAATTCTTCAATGAATAACATTTTAATATTACAAAATCGAGAGACCGCAGCATAGGATAATATCACTGGACTGGTAATACAGAGGCTCACACTAATGCTCTGAAACAAAAACAAAGTTCTGGAGAAACTCAGCTGGGTCTTGCAGAATCTGCGGAGAATTGTTCTAACAAAAGGTCACTGGACTCAAAACTCAAGCCACAGTTTCCTCATGACTACCTTTCTTGACATTACCTCTACAATCCCATGCCTCTTTCAAAGTTCAGGAGACATCCTTCCTCCTGACAAAAAAAAAGGCGTTCACATGCAGTTTGCGGGCCAGGTCCCACACTCATCACGAGTAATGTTGTTTGTTGTGGTTCACCAGATTTTACATTATGACACTCACGTCAATATTTAAATACTTGAGGTCCATTCACCTGCATTCTTCCCACTCATAGTTGCTAAATAATAACTTTAACTGTGAAGTACTAGGCTTTATTTCCCGTGGTGGGAACTACATGATGCTACTGTACTCATGAAACGACAAATAACATTCATTACTGTGAACCAGATAGGTTTGTACAAATGTCCTTTAAGGAAACTAATCTGCCACGTTTGCCAACACTGGCCTATGTGTCAGTTTTCACGTGGCTTCATATCCACAGCGAGGTGGTTGACTCCTAACAATCTTCTGAAATTGCCAAACAAGTCGCTCAGTTCGAGAGAAATTAAACACAAGCAACAAATTGCCAGCAAATTCCACCCTATGAAAAAATGAAGATAGAACAATAAAAAAATGCCAAGCAATTAATTAAACACTTCACAGAAAGAGCTCTTACACAAAGGTTGCAGTTATTCAGTATGTGTTACAATCTTCTATTTTCTAGTAAGCAAAATTAGAACGTCATTAACTATCTGCTTTTCTGAAGAAAGTGTCCGGATAGAAAACCAACACATACTCAATACTGAGGCAGTTATTCAAGGAATAAAAAATACGAAGGACAAATCACTGGGAGCTGGCAATTACCGTTACAATCACAAACTAAGACTGTTCTACTTCAATGAGTGACTTTATTTTTTTTTCTTAAAAAAGAATATTTTAGTAAAGTATTAACATTTGGCTCAGAAAGTAGTTTGGTGAAACAAAACTACCAATGAATTCTGAATTTAGTGCACACAGAAAAAAATTCATGTCAATCATTCTTAACATCCTGACCCATCAGGTTGGTTTGGCATCATAATTTATTTTGCTTTCTACACAGAGAGCTCATTCTATGCAGAATGCAAGATGAAGGAAATAATAATAAAAAGGGCTACTTTAGACCAGACAAAAATATGTAGATACAGTAGGCTCTGATGTTATATATTTGCTTTGATCATAAAAATTTGGGTCTTGTATTTAAGGAAGGATGTGCTGGCATTGAAGGGGGTCAGAGAAGATTTATAACAATGATCCCAGGGATGAAGGGTTTGTCACATGAAAGAGGGCTGAGGGTTCTGAGTCTTTACTCAGTGGAGTTAAGAAAGATGAGGGGACGCCTGATTGAAACTTACAATATACTGAACAGGACAGAGGCAGAGAAGATGCTTCCAGTTGCAAGACAGACGAGAACCTGAAGGAACAGCTTCAGAGCGAAGGTCATTACCTTTTCGAACAAGATGAGTCAGAGGGTGGTGAATCTGTGGAACTCACTGCTGCAGAGGGCTGTGGAGGCCCTAAAACCATGTTATTTGAAAAGTTTAGCTTATTTAAATATTATTTAATAATCTAATGTAATTGATGTAGGTTTGTCAAATTTTAAGCCTGGGTGAAAGTGTAGAGGGGATTTATCAAAATGTTAACAGGGAATAAGTTACATGAAGGGACCAGACAGGCTGAGATTGCTATTATTATTGCTGTTGCAATTGCACAGGCATTGAAAAGTAAACTCAGTAATGAATAATTCGTGTAAGATGTAAACCACGTTTCAGTCAAAGTATTGCGCCGTCGCAAATGTCCACAATATGGTTATCCAAGACTTGAAACCCAGTGGATAAGCTTGCAGCTGCAACCCATGCCTCTCAGCAGTGACCCATCTAAACTGCACTAGATTTGTTCTGTAATAAGATCAGAAAGTGCTGAGTGTTTCCAGCATATTTTCATTTTTGCTCCATATTGGCAGCATCTGCAGTATTTTGCTCGTTTGCAATTGGTTCTGTTCATCTCATCCTGATTTGAATGCAGTTATCTTGCTGCCTAATTACCTCCAGAATTGAGACTTCAGGCTGTTTAGACCAGTCCCCAAGTCCCTTGTGCTTTTTTTTAAAACTTACCAAATGTGCCCCCAGTCTCCTCACAGATGCTCCTTAAATCTCCCTCTTAACCACAATAATTCTATGAATTTATCTTGTACCCAACTTTGAATCTAGGAGGTCAATGCTCTTGCTACTTAGACTTCTCAGTGCTGTTCCCTCATCCATTGCTTCATCAGATCTCTTTGTGCACATGGAAAATAATGGAAGGTACTGTGAATCTTCTTTTTATATTCTCTTGTGGAAATCATCCAGGCAAGTGGGACATGGGCATTGCTGGCTGGCTGGCCAGCATTTATTGCCCATCCCTAGTTGCCTTCGAGAAGGTGGTGGTGAGCTGCCTTCTTGAAACTCTGCAGTCCATGAGACTATATAGACCCACAATGCCCTTAGGGAGGGAATTCCAGGATTTTGACCCAGTGACAGTGAAGGAACAGCAATATATTTCCAAGTCAGGATGGTGAGTAGTTTGGAGGGGAAACTTGCAAGTGGTGGTGCTCCCATGTATCTTCTGCCCTTGTCCTTCTGGACGGAAATGGTCATGGATTTGGAAAGTGCTGTCTAAGAATCTTTGGCGAATTTCTTCAGTGCATCTCGTAGCTAGTACACACTGCTGCTACCAAGTGCCGATGGTGGAGTGTGTGGACGCTTATGGACGTGGCATCAACCCAGCATGCTGCTTTGTCCTGGACAGTATTAAGCTCCTTGAGTGTTGCATTCATCCAGGCAAGTGGGGAGTATTCCCTGGCTGGTTGCTTGTAGATGGTGGACAGGAAGTGAGTCACTTGCTCTGACCTGCTCCTGTAGCCACTGAGTTTATGTTGTGAGTGCAGATGAGTTTCTGGTCAATGGTAAGCCCCAGAATGTTGATGGTGAGGGATTCAGTGATGATAACACTATCGAATGTCAAGTGGTAGTGGTTAGATCATCTCTTGTTGGAGATGGTCATTGCCTGGCATTTGTGTGGCATTAATATTACTTGCCACTTGTTAGCCCAAGCATGGATATTGTCCAGATTTGTTGCATTTGAACAAGGATTGCTTCAGCATTTGAGGAGTTGCAAACATATTTGTGTAATCATTAGACTACACTGCCACTTCTGACCTTATGATGGAAGGAAGGTAATTGATGAAGCAACTGAAGGTGGCTGGGCCTAGGAAATAACACTGAGGATTTCCTACATAAATGTCCTGGAGCTGAAATGACTGATCTCCAACAACCACAACCAGGTATGACTCCAGCCAGTGGTGCTGACTGCAGTTTCACTAGGGCTCCTTGATGCCACACTCTGTCAAATGCAGTCTTCATGTCAAGGGCGGTCACTCTCACCTTACATGGAATTCAGCTCTTTTGCCCATGTTTGAACCAAGGCTGTAATGAGGTCAGGAGCTGAGTGGCCCTGATAGAATCCAAACTGGGCGTGAGTGAGCAGGTGCTCCTTGACAGCACAGTTGACGACACTTACTATCATTTTACTGATGATTCAAAGTAGACTGATGAGGTGCTAACTGGCTGAGTTGGATTTGTCCTGCTTTTTGTGTACAGGACATACTTGAGCAATTTTCCACATTGTTGGGTGGATGCCAGTGTTGCAGCAGTATTGGAATAGCTTTGCTAGGGCTGTGGCAAGTTCTGGAGCACAAGTCTTCAGTCGCGTTGCTGGAATGTTATCGTCAGGACCCATAGCCTTTGCAGTACTCCATGCCCCCAACAGTTCCTTGATATCATGTCGAGTGAATGGAATTGGCTGAAGACTGGCATCAATGATGCTGGGGACCACTAGAGGAGGCCAAGATAGATCACTGACTCGGCAGTTCTGGCTGAAGATTGCTGTGACGGCTTCGGCCTTTTCTTTTACTCTGATGTGATCTCCACTAGAACTGCTGTATCAACTTCTGCTGGTTCATGATTGACTCTATTCCTCAATGGTCCTCGTTTTCACCTAAACAAACTCCAGCATGTGCCAGTTAACATCCTGCTTCAGGTAGCTCCTGGATTTTTCCACTCCCTTAACATGTATATTCTGGCTCCAAATAGACTACTATAATTGTCCATCTTTTTGCTCTTTATCCAACCCAACCCCTTCTGTCATGTGATCTCCCTCCTCTTTCAGCAAGATTCATTTCTCAAGTACTATGACTGGACCAATCATTATCTAATTTCTACCTATGTTGTCACTAGAAAATAAGGCTGCGTCTATCTTCTAAGTTTCTCTCTGCAACCACAAAAACTGCCTTTCGAGGTACATGTCACTGACTCATTCTGAGCATTGATTTCCAAGTGTCCCAGTCTCCTCTTTTCCCATAGTTTGTAAGCTGGACATCCAAGCCAGCACTCATCCTCTCTCACTTTCATTGCAGTCCTGAATGATTCATGCAAGTGTCAAACTGAACGTAGAAAAGAACAAAACCATCACTTTAGCTTCATCACACATGGCACTAGAGTCACCAGTTTGACTTTTTTTTTCTCTCCCCTCAGCTTTCTAGATCAATTCAAACAAAACACTGGCCCAAATCTTCCAGGAGTACCCTTAGATTATCAGAAACCAGACCTACTCTAAAAGGTGCCTGTTGGAGCCTCTTGGAAGTCCTAGCACACTGACTTTGAAGTAATTGCTTGGAAATTTAAAATTCCAACAGGAAAACTATCCAGCATCTGGAACCCCCTGAAAAGATCCCCAACTCTGAAATCAAGGTGTGGATTTTGGAGGGCTCTGATGTAATTGTCTCAATAGTTTCCCAGGAAAAGCTGGATAGTTTAGAAAAATATTCAAAGTGCTCTGTAACTAAACTTCTGACCATGCCAGTCACTCACACTAACCAACATGCCCCAAAGACACCAGATAGCCTCTCTGTGACATGGCCTCACCATCCATATCCATCCTCACTCACCTATCTGCCACTCTGCTCCTATTTTCTATGTTTCTACAAGTTGTGGCAAGGATTTATCTTAAAACATAACCTAAGCAAAGTTTACAAACACCTCCTCTCCGAGATTGTTAAAAATGCTTTGAGCCTTTAAGATTTTACTTATCAGATATAGCAACTAATGCCGTAAAAAGGAGTGCAGCTTCCATAAAGATTTGTTGAGTTCATCTCAGAAAATTCCTCAGTTTGAAGAATTCTGCAGGATCCTCCGTCAGAAGATTGGCCTGAAACATCATAGATAAGGAACTGTGCAACTTTCTGTCACTTCTTGGTGGCAAATGGGGATTACCTCAAACGCAAAATTTGGACCAACAATTTGTCCAATTAAATTTCCATTAACTTTCATCATTTTGTGCATCTATTGGGTTCACCAGCAAACAGTAAACAGTAAAATGTTTGAAATATATTTTCCAACTTGCTTCATCAAGGAGAATGTTAACAAGCAACAGACAACTGACTTTAGAGTCAACATATGCTCTGCTCATTAGTACTCACCTACTTTAAGCAACCATGCTATTGAGCTAAGCCTACAAGGTTGCCACAGCAACGTGCAACCTCTTTGGATGCACGGAAAGCAGACAGACTGCAATTCTGCAAATATTCTGCTTGTTCACACTGACAACATTTAAAACAAAATTAAATTTAACACATTACCATAGTTTAGGAACAATTTAACAAAATGGTCTGAGTTGCATAAAATCTGCGAATTCCAATTTAATCATCTAAAGTAACTGGAATTAGTGCCAAAAATGAGCAGCATATTACTTCTGAATTTATCAAGGAAAGGAGAAAAATAAAAGTTAAACGAAAGATGAACTATGTAGAAGGGAAAAAAAGGGCAGGAAACTTATCCTAAACATTTTCATGTTAAAATCTACTACAGTTAGGCTTTTTTCAAAATATTGCAAATTGCATTTTCCATAAAAGGACTGATTCTAATAGGTAGTGAACATACTTAACATATAACAGGGTTGGTAATTATTCTTTTTCTGATAAATTATTTAAAGTAGGCTGTACACCTTTCATAATGCCACGAAGGAATATTCCTCAGGCCAAAACTAAAAAATGGAATTTATCAGGATTATGCAAAAATAAAGAAACACAGCAATAAAGTAGTATTGATACATAAAATGAGACATAAATTCAGATCAGCGTAAAAGCATTTTTTAAAAACACAAGTTCAAGCGACATTTTTTTAAACCAAGAAACATTTTATAATTTATATATTTTACAATATTTGTAGGAGAGAGGAACTTTTCAAGTTCTCTCATGGATCTCAGGCATCGACTTAGACACAAAACTGAACTGAAACATTGCCAGAAGGAGGCAAGTAGAAGTTTTTCATTTTGCGCTCATCAGAACTAGGACGAAAGACGTGATAAAAGGGGCACTATTTTATGCAACATGAGAACAGTGTTAATTGCCATCACTGACATGGAGATACATCAAGTTGATTAACTTGCAATATTAATTCCCAGACCAGGCAGACAGATTCTGACTAGACAGGGTGTTGCCAAGGGGATGTAGCAGAAAATGCTCTCTCAATGATCTTTTCTTTTAAAGAAAAGGATGTGATATATTTAAAACTTCCTTTCATTAAAATGAAATAGGGTTCTGTGCATTTATTTATATAAATAAATTTGAGCTTGACAATGATTGTGAATTGGTTTCCAACGTAGAGTGCAGAATCACATCTAATGGTGATATACCTCTCTGAGCGCGGGCTGGCTAAGCACAATCAGCATGTTGTCTGCTGCAAATCATCAACAGGGCGCATTGTTTAGTACAGTCTAACAGGTGTTGGGATGTACAGCCTACATACCTGGCATCATACCAGCATTGAAACTGATAACACAGTAGTCATTTGTCTCGTAAGCAAAAGGTATTTTGGCTTGGCAGCAACAGCCAGTTACTGGAGAAAACCACTAATGGTTTTACTGCATAATAGCAGCAAGAGACAGCTACCTTCACCTATTGTTGAAATTTTTGAAACACTTTCCCCTTCTAGGGTAATCCAAGGCAGTTTGAGCACGGGTCAGGGCCAAAAGTGGTGGATGTACACCCTTTCATGAGTTTTTGTGATTGATAATTTGATCAGAATACTCATCATCACACAGAGCATATCACAACTATTCTATCTCCACATCAAGTTTACACAGTCAGCAGGTAACTAGGGCTCCATTCACAAGGTTGCCAATAAAATTCATCTTGTAGCATGTGGAACTGTAGGCACACCAATGTGTACATATACCAATGAACACAGACTTTTGGTCGAAAGTAGTTAAGAACATATTGTCAGATGTCTTAACTAATGTAGCAAGGAAAGAGAGCTCATTTGTTTACTCTTTCAATCATAAATTTGAGTGCAGGATATACTTTCTTAAGTTGTGTAAAGGAACTCTTTGATGCAGCTGCAGCTTCAAATATTGCAAACATTGCATTTCCATACTCGGAATACACAAGAGACAGATGGTTTGAGAACTTTTCATCGAAGGAGTGCTTCCCATCATAGCAAACAAAGAGGTTAGCAAGGGCAAGGCTGAGAGGGGAGCCAATGGTAAAGCCATCTATTTGGGTGTAGATTTTGTCATTGAAACGGAACTCAACTACACAAGTTGCTTAAGTTTGTGACTTTAATGAACACAGATTCAGACACAGATAGCACACCTAGATTGCCAATGATATAGTGTAACTGGTTTCTTTGAGTCGAATGTTGATAGATAAGCTAGCAATGTTGAAAGTGCACGTAGACAAGCAATTGCTATCAATATGTAGGCCTTGTATAGTCTTTGCAAACATGAAGAAATCTCAGATTCAGACACTTACAGCACAGAAGGCAGCCATTCAGGCCATTGTGTCTGCCCTGGTCAACAAAGAACTGACTACATTAATCCACTTTCAGCTTTTGGCCCATAACACTGCAGACCATGAAATATGAATATATAAATACTGCTTAAACATTACATGAGTATCTGACTCAACCACCCTTTTAGGCACCGAGTTCCAGAGTCTCACCACTCTCTTCTCAACCCTCTTCTTAGCAGTCTACCTCTTAAGTTAAATCTATGCATCCTGGTTATTGACGCCTCTACTAAAGGAAACAGTGTCTACATATCTACCCCAAATATGTTCCTCAATCTTGTAGAGCGCTATCATGTTCTCTCTCAATTTCGACACTCCAAAGAGTACACTCCCAACCTATTTAATTTTTCCCCCACAGTTCAGACCACATACTGGTAAATCTCTTTTACACATTCTCTTGTCAAATCATTTTTTTCCAAAACCTGGTGACCAGAATAACAAGCATACTCCATTAGTGACCTACCAAATGCTCTATACAATTTGAGCATAACCACCTTACCTTAATTTTCAATGCCTTCTAATGTAACGGCAAGCATCTTAACCACCTTATCTACCTGCCCTGCTACCTTCAGGGATCTTTGGAAGTGTACACTAATTCCCTGTAATCTTCAGTACTTTCCAGGGTCCAACAATGTAATCCCATGTTTTACTAGTCCTCCTTAAGTGCATCACCTTGCACTTTACCCGTTGAATTCCATTTGCTACCTCTCTGCCCACCTGAGCAGTCAGTGGAGTATTCCTAGTCTAATATTTCTAGGCAGGTGAACTCCTACAATACCAGTTATCTCATCACAATCAGTGTCCAGTGACAATGTTAAGACCCTGAAACCAAGCCCAGTAAACCTCGCATATAAGTATTGTGGAAGACTTTTAGCTACAAACTTTTATTTATCACACAAGGGGCTGCAGCATCATGTAATCTCAAGGCAAATCCCAACACACAGATACGTAAACTTGACAAAGGAACTGGAGGAGTCATAATTTAAGAACACAATTACATCAATAAAATACGTGTGATGGTTCCAAGTTTATACCTAGAGGGCCTGCCATTACACATGATCAAATAGCCACACTTGAGTGCAAGTTGCAGAGTTGTTTCTTGGACTACACAAGAATGAAAACCTGCCTGGGTAACATAAATAATAGGCTCCATCCTCACAGTTCACTGTGTCCACGCATCTATAAGCTACCCAAGACTAATATTCCATCTAATTTTTACTTTCAGTAAAATGCATGGCACTGATTTCCAAAACTGGAAGTCAATTTCGTCGTTATGTTGATTGATGTGTGTGGAACCTCAGAACAACAGCGTAGTTTAGAGGGAACATTGCCCAAGACAGACAAAAGCAATGTCTTTTTATACCCTATTCTGTGTGACTGGCTCTGCACAACAGGAATCGGTCAAATGGTTGCATGAGCAATTACAACCAGTTCTAAATGGGTTTTCCACATACATCATGAAGGATTTCTTTGCCAAGACCCTGCACGACCAAATGCAAGGTCCATGGAGTCTCTTGACACTGAGTGGTATGTTCATAAATGAGCTAGCATCAGATTCACTTCTGTATTTAAACATCATTAATTAAATAATCCACACTGTACTAAGAGTTATACTAGAAATCAACTTAAGATTATCAATTCAGATCACTGTGGCTGGGAATCCTGCAGCAAATAACACACTTTCTAACTCACCAAAAGCGGTCCACTATCTACAAGTCATGAGTGTGATGGAATACTCCCCATTTGCCTTGATGAGGGCTGCTCCATCAACATTCAAGAAGCTTGACAGCATCCAAGACAAAAGAATTCTCTTAACTGGCAACTATCCATCACCTTCATCATTCATTATTTTCACCAATGCCACACAGCAGGAGCAGCATGTACCATCGACAAGCTGCACTGCAGTAACTCACCAAGCCTACACCACCAGCACCTTCCAAACCTGCAATCTCCACTATCTCTGCAGGACAAGGGTAGCAGACGCATGGTAGCTCTACCACCTCAAATTCCTCTCAAGCTGCATACCATTCTGACTTGGAATAAAATCACCATTCTTCCACCGAACTTACTTTCTAAATGCATTTCTGAGTGCCCTATTCCCAATGGACTGAAGTAATTCAGGGAGGGGCTCACCAGCACCTTCTCCAGGACAACTCACACAGGCAACAACTGCTTGCCTAACCAGGAGAGACCTACATCTGCTTGCCTAAACAGAGACATCTACATTCCATGAA
This sequence comes from Rhincodon typus, assembly GCF_021869965.1. Classification (NCBI taxonomy): domain Eukaryota; kingdom Metazoa; phylum Chordata; class Chondrichthyes; order Orectolobiformes; family Rhincodontidae; genus Rhincodon; species Rhincodon typus. The sequence goes on from NC_063341.1 coordinate 15,894,616, forward strand.
CAAAAAAAAACAAATTTGACAGTTCATGATCAAATTCAAGCAATACTTTCACAAAGCATAATTGGATCATCTCTAGTACCAACATTTAGTACCTAAATGATTTTTAAAACAAAGTAACTGGACTGTGTCCTCACATCAAAGTTAATTTCGATGGCCGAGCACTTGAAGGTAATCAGGTTGTAAACTTGCATTGTTCGCCAATCCTTTAAGTGGAATTTACTAATAAAACACTGGGAAGGCTGGAAATCAAATAAAAAGAAAAACTGCTAGCAAAATTCAGCAGGTCTGGAAACAACTGTGGAGTCGTCAATACTTAGCATTTTAAGTTGATTGAATCTTCTTCCTTGATTGGGTTTTACTGGGTGTCCACTCCAAGGTCCCACCCACCACTGGCAAAACAGCAGTGCTGATGGGAGGCAGCAAGGGAGTGAAAATTTCCAGCAATTAGTGCATGCAGTTGACAGCTCTGTATCTGAAGTTGAGCTTAGCTTTTACGTACATGACGGTGGATCTAATAGGACTGTTATCAACCTACAAGCAAGGAATAGAAAGGGACTAAAAATGGGAGCCCAGAACACAGCAAACATGAAAAGTTACGCATGCACCTTGCTTGCTATAGCAATTCAACAAAAGTAGAACTGTGAGACCTATATGGATTAGAGAAAAGCAAAGTAATGTGTCTCAGCTACTTAGCAGTCAAATGGATGCCTGTAATCACTTTGATATCATGTCAGCCTTGACGCTGTGGGTAGAATACAAACCAGACTGAAAAACTTAGAAAAGGTTATGGGTGACCCGACTGCACAGCCAGGTGAGAAAAAACATTTGAGGTCACTGTTGAGACTGGAAGATTATGAATGTAGTTGGACAGCACAGATGGATTGAAGGTATGTTTCACTGATCACTTTAGTTTTAAACTGGAGGGGGATAGGAGGGAGAACAAGCAAGCTGAGATAATACCTTTGGGGAGGTGGTAAAATTCAAGCGACACTTGAGAAATTCTGCCTCTATTTTTTTCAAACTTATGTTTACATATTGCTTACAATAAAAAGAAACAATGAAAATTTTTCTCCCATAAGTGCATGGATATAGATTTTAAAAGAAAACTTTTGAATTTTCATGCCCATGACCCTTTTGGAGTCCTGCCCTTTTGTTTTTCCCTTCCTTCCTATTTTCAACAACACTACAGAAATGCCAGGAAATAACTATTTCCAACAATAGACAATCCAACCATAGTTCCTACATTCAATTTCATGATTGATTTCCCAACTGTCAACATCGTGGGGATTACCACTCTCTAGAAACTGAACTCGGCCAACCATACAAATAGGGAGGCTGCAACAGCCAGTTGATAGCTAGGAATCTGGTTCTCCTCCTCAGTGCCCAGAACTTATCCATCATTTACAAAGTGCAAGGCAGGAGTCCAATGGAATACAAAATAAATGGATATTGCTGGAGAAACTCAGCAGGTCTGGTAGCATCTGTTAAGAGAGCGAGAGTGCACGAGCCAGCGAGTGACAGATTGAGAGTCTGATTTGACTTGTCCAAAAGCTCATTTTGAAAAAAAGCTATATTTGTAAAGTTATTTCCACTAAATTATTTTACCATGAAAACTGAACTATAAATACAGCATTGTTAATCTGCAGAATTTCAGAAATTATTCATCAACTGATAAGACATACTTGGTAAGTTTGATTAATACTTAGCGTTTTCTTTTAAAAAAAAAAGAGGTAACGAGTTACTGTTGACAACTTGCTTTTATGCAGCCTTTTTAATGGTGCATCAAATCCCAAGTACTACACAGGAGAATTATCAAACAAAATTTAGCAGTGTTCAGGAAATGAATTAGAATGAGGAGTTATATGGATGACCAAAATGCCAGAAATAGGCCAGCAAGCTAAAGGGCAATGAATAGAATTTGCTGTGACTTTTGCCACGGGCAACTTAGCTTTGGTTGCAGTATGAAGCCAATAAACATTTTTTTAAAACAGTCAATACTTTTGCAAGAGCAGCATCCAGTGACTTAAATAGGTGCAGCATTAACCGTCCCAAAGGATTTCTGTTTCATTTCCACCAAAATATCAATCACTTTCAGAATTTAGCTCAAAGTAATTTGATGAGCATATCCCATCCTTAAAGCCAGAATATTTTATTTCTTCCATGGTAGTGCCTTTAAACAGGAATTGGATTTCTATTGGTTGACTGTATGCTTCAAGTGAGTTTAATCAATAAATGAACTGAAGAGAATAATGTGGTCCCTTCACTGTGTCACTTATTTGTTCAGGCTCCCTGTAGTGTCAATAACACTGTGTAAATCTAATTGGAGCCATTAAAAAGTAACAGGGAGAACTTGGAAAATAGTTTTTTCTCTTATCTAAGATGATGGACTTTTCAAAGAGATTCCATTTCAAAGGTATTTTCACCCTTGAAGAAGAATTATTTCTAGTTTTAAGACAATGTCTTATATCAGCTATTGTGGGGTTCAATGTGCCTGCTTTGGCAGGTGTTTATTTTAATGCTTCCAATCGTGTGATATGGCTACATATCATTATTCTATAAACTGATCGCATTAAGTAAATACTGCTGATAGCTGTCATTTGAAGGATAAACTTTTGATTAGGTTAAGGGAGACGTAACTGATTCTTCAGTTTTGTTTTGAAACACTGGACATGGCATTGCAACAGAATACTTGAATTATGCAACCTTTTTGTGGATCATTGTGATACTGATTAAATTTACCATTTCACTTTCATGTCAGCTAACGTGTTTACTCAAGACTACTTATTTAACATAGAAGAAAGCAAAACATTTCCCACATATAAACTCTTTATAGCAAAGAAACTAAGGCTTAAATAAATGTAAAGCAATTATATCTCTGGTTTAAAAGAAACATTGATTTAGTTTGAAATATTTCTAATTACTGAATGTGAAGCTTTATTTCATTAAAAAAAAGGAAATAGACAAAGAAAGGATATGAAAGTGTAGTGGTTATATTCGTATCTTTAAAATGGGGAAGGACAGTATTTTTGAATACTAAGGGAGTCAAAATTAATTTGCAGAAAGAAATAGCTGAGTTAGAAGACTGGCCACAACCATGCAGATGGTAGAGTAGGTTTGACTGACTGAATGGCTTTCCTGCTTGTATGTTTTACTTTGTAATGTTCTTAGGGAGTTATTAAGGCAGATGATCAAAAGCTTGGTTAAGAAGTAGATTTTAAACAGTGCCTTTGAAGAGAAAGAAGAGATGTAGAGGTTGAAGATGCACGAATAATGGTGAAGCAACTAAAATTATGAATGCTTAAGGGCCCAGATTTAGGCAAGTGTGTTCCTGGAGCACTGTGAGGCCAGAACAGCTGAAACAAAGTAAGGTTTTGAAAACAACTACAAAACCTATAAGCTACAACTGTACAAACAAAGTACAAAAGCAAAATACTGCATTTGCTGGAAAATTGAAACAAATCCTGGAAATACTCACAAGTCTGACAGCATCCGTGAAGAGAGAGAGAGACCAAGTTAATGATTTAGTTTGATTACCTTCCTGTAGGCTATTTATCTAAAATGGCAACTGTATCTCTCTCTCTGCACATACATCATCAAATCTGCTGAATACTTTCTGGTTTTGTTAAAACAGAAGGAGACTATAACATATTTCTGAAGAAGGGTCTAGGCCCGAAACGTCAGCTTTCCTGCTCCTTTGATGCTGCTTGGCCTGCTGTGTTCATCCAGCTCTGCACCTTGTCATCTGAGACTAAAACATAGGTGCGCACTTCTGGCTGGCCTACAATATGGTTGGAAGCTCAGCCTTAGGATCAAATATAACTGTAACTGTGCTAAAAATATGCATTGAATAGAAATGTGTGTATATAGAGCACATTCTCAAATTGTACAATGTTAATTAACTTCAACTGCAGCAATGGCAAAGCCGACAAGTCATCTTAGCACTCTTAAAATAGGAAAGAGAAACCAGCCTAGACTGTCTCCTACTGGAATTGGAAGAGCGTGGTCATCTGATAAAAACAAGTTTAAGCTCATTTGATGGTGCAGAGGTTGGTTAGCTGAGTTAGCTGGATGTTTGGTTTGCGATGCAGATAGACACCAACGCCACGGGTTAACTCTCATAATAGCTAGCATTATCATGAAGGTTGCTTCTCCAATTTTCCATTCACTTAAGGCATAGTGAACCTCAAGTTAAACTGTTAACCAGACAAAAGTCTATATTCGTTTGGGACTACAATAAAACTAACTTTTCACCATCACCTGATACGTGAGAAGCTCAAATCTGAATAATGGCCACATGCTCAATGAATGAGAGACAACAAGGTGCAGGGCTGGATGAACACAGCAGGCCAAGCAGCATCATAGGAGCAGAGAGGCTGACATTTCGGGCCTAGACCCTTCATCAGAAAAGGGGGAGGGGAAGGGGGTTTTGAAATAAATAGGGAGAGAGTGGGAGGTGGATAGAAGAGGGATAGAGGAGAGGATAGGTGGAGAGGAAACAAACAGGTCGAAGAGGCGGGGATGGGGCCAGGAAAGGTGAGTGTAGGTAGGGAGTTAGGAAGGGGATAGGTCAGTCCAGGGAGGACGGACAGGTCAAGGGGGCGGGATGAGGTTGGTCAGTAGGAGATGGAGGTGCGGCTTGGGGTGGGAGGAGGGGATAGGTGGGAGGAAGAACAGGTTAGGGAGGCAGGGACGAGTTGGACTGGTTTTGGGATGCGGTGGGGGGAGGGGAGATTTTGAAACTTGTGAAATCCACATTGATACCATTGGGCTGCAGGGTTCCCAAGCG
>NC_063341.1:15899501-15918310 GCF_021869965.1 Rhincodon typus
ATGGTTCGCGACTGGGAGGTGCAGTTGTTTGTTGCGAACCGAGCGTAAGTGTTCTGCAAAGCGGTCCCCGAGTCTCCGCTTGGTTTCCCCGATGTAGAGGAAGCCACACCGGGTACAGCGGATGCAGTATACCACATTGGCAGATGTGCAGGTGAACATCTGCTTGATGTGGAAAGTCTTCTTGGGGCCTGGGATGGGGGTGAGGGAGGAGGTATGGGGGCAGGTGTAGCACTTCCTGCGGTTGCAGGGAAAAGTGCCGGGTGTGGTGGAGCTGGAGGGGAGTGTGGAGCGGACAAGGGAGTCACGGAGAGAGTTGTCCCTCCGGAAAGCAGATAAAGGTGGGGAGGGAAAGATGTCTTTGGTGGTGGGGTCGGATTGCAGATGGCGGAAGTGTCGGAGGACGATGCGTTGGATCCGGAGGTTGGTGGGGTGGTACGTGAGGACGAGGGGGATTCTTTTTTGGTTTTTATTGCGTGGACGGGGTGTGAGGGATGAGGTGCGGGAGATGTGGGAGACACGGTTGAGGGCGTTCTCGACCACCGAGGAGGGGAAGTTACGGTCCTTGAAAAACGAGGACAACTGAGATGTACGGGAGTGGAATGCCTCATCCTGGGAGCAGATGCGGCGGAGGCGAAGGAATTGGGAATAGGGGATAGCATTTTTGCAGGAAGGTGGGTGGGAGGAGGAGTATTCTAGGTAGCTGTGGGAGTCGGTGGGCTTGAAATGAATATCGGTTTCGAGGTGGTTGCCCGATATGGAGACAGAGAGGTCCAGGAAGGGGAGAGAGGTGTTAGAGATGGTCCAGGTAAATTTAAGGTTGGGGTGGAAGGTGTTAGTGAAGTGTATGAACTGTTCGAGCTCCTCGTGGGAGCACGAGGCGGCACCGATACAGTCATCAATGTAACGGAGGAAGAGGTGGGGTTTAGGGCCGGTGTAGGTACGGAAGAGGGATTGTTCCACGTAACCTACAAAGAGGCAGGCGTAGCTTGGGCCCATGCGGGTACCCATGGCTACCCCCTTTGTCTGTAGGAAGTGGGAGGAATTGAAAGAGAAGTTGTTGAGTGTGAGGACGAGTTCGGCTAAGCGGATGAGGGTGTCAGTGGAGGGGGACTGGTCGGGCCTGCGGGACAGGAAGAAGCGGAGGGCCTTAAGGCCATCTGCATGGGGAATGCAGGTGTAGAGGGACTGGACGTCCATGGTAAAGATGAGGTGTTGGGGACCGGGGAATTATGAACTGGGTTGTGAATGATTTTAATATTGCAAGCAATTACATTTGGGTGATAGAAAAAATATTAAGACTTAAAATTATACAGTTGAGTGCACTTCAAGTGCAAAAGAAAGGACAATAATGCATTGAAACTCTATAGATCATGTAAAACAACTAGTGTTGCCAATTTTAGTTGAAAGTATTCTTTAACATTTCATTCACATGACCTCCCCCTTCCAATTGTTCCACTTCCATTTCTCATCCAAAAAAATCCATACTCAGTGCAATCATGTTACCCCTTGGAAGATCTTGACTGTCAAAGCATTTTTACAACTAACAAAATAGAGTTCAAAGATTCTTCTAAATGCCCTCATGATTTTTCTCCTGGGCTGTCTGGCAGTTAAAATTAGAATTCTGTAAACATAACAAGATTCCTGAAAACCTAGATTTAAAATATTTTTGTGTATATAATTTATATTATTTATAATATGGAAACTCTCAAATTTCATTTACACTGTTTGGTTAAGCCAGTGAATTATGGTAATACAGACCCAAATAAAAACAGAACAGCCAGTCTTTTTTGTGTACAGTCTGACTTTAGAGAAGCACCCAAGTTATCTAACTACATCTTGTAACAAGGTTACAGTGAACATTTCTACTTCAATTTCCATGTACTTTTTAATGAAATTGGTTGCAATTCACAAATGTTTCCAATGCTTTTCTTCCTGCCTTTTAATCTAATTTGATTCGATATTAATATGTGAAAACAATAAAAAAAAAATGGGCTGCTGCCTTCCAATATATTTTTATATCTTTCAATTTTCAAGAGTCATTAAAAAAAGGAACTGGAAAACAAGAAAACGGTCAAAATATCACAGTATACAACTGTTCATTTTTCTCAAGTCGGCGGTACTGCTCAATCATCAAATTTGGATTTTACGCAATAAACTACAGGCAAGAAAGATCTCTGCTTAAGTACGCAAAAGGAAAAATAATATCATTTTGCACTTTTTAAAAAAAAAGTTCAGATAGGCAGTACTACAAATAAAATACTTGCTCCCCTGTTTTAAGCTTGCTTCCAGCATTTTGTGCTTAAGATTACCAGTGAAGCAAAATCCATTGACAAAATCACGTATTCCTTCATCTAACACCAGGAGTCCTGCAGCAGAACAGTTATTCAAGACAGGAAAGACACTAATACAGTAATGATCACGTGGGAGTCTCCGGTACACTGACGTTTTCTTCTGCTTTCGGAGGACAGAGTCAGTTAAAAGCATATCCTCTTATTTAATGCAAAAGGAGTAAGCTTAACAGACCAAACCTACGCAGCATCAACCCTGCTCACAGTCATGCCTTAGCTGCCTAGCAACCCAAAGGATTGGAAGTAGTTTCCCTAATATGTCGTACACAACCGAAGAATCAGTCCATGCACATAGCAGTTGCCTTCTATTGCTGATGTCTATAAACACTGATCGACGAAAAATACAGCTGGCGATTGCAGGACTGCATCATTTAACTAAAGAGCTAACAAACTGTTCTCCAATGTGGCTACTACGGTAAGCAACGGTCTTCAAAAGTGAAAAAAAATTCTTTACCGAGGCAATTCTCTATAACGGACAGAATGTGGGCAGACAAAAGTAAAAATTAAGCGTAGGCTGAATTACTCCAGATATGCGCATGTTCAGCAGCAGCCTCTTGCTGATATGATGGCTTGCCAAAAACATGTTTTCAGCCGGCGTTTGCACCTCTACCCATAAGGGTCCCGACGAAGGAAGGTATGTTAAAGCTTACTTGTACTATTCTTATGCTTTAGAGTTGCCTTGAGAACAAGAGACCCATTGTTCTTCTACAGGAGCACCTGCATTTCAGCATGAAGCAAACCGGAACAGATTAAATTCACTCTATTATAGACTACAGTACAAAGAAAATGGATGACAACAGCTTCAAAAAGCAAGACTTTTTATTTAAAGTGATGTTTGAGAATAATCTTAGTTGTCCATTTAACAGCAATTTCCAGTATTCAAGCAGCTTGAAAGCTCAGTTCAATGGCTTTACTCTGTGGCACATGCTGTGAGCACTGAGCCATCAAAACAAAAAGATGAAACAAAGATAAGTCAAATTATATCTGTTAAGCAGAAAAAATTACTGGTTTACCATTTTATTGTTTCAACTATATAGTTACAGGTGTTTTATTCAAGACAATGCATCATTAATTATTATTTTTAAAAGGGCAGACCATTTTAAGCTGTCAAAGCTAACAACAATTGGCAAACATCAAAGCCAATAAAATTATTTGCTTACAACACAAACCCATTCTAAACTGCAGAAAAACTAAGTCTAAATCCTTATATTTCACTGTATCATCTGACAGTACAGAGTTGGACATCTATTTTGGAATAGATAAATAGTTGATATTTCTGAATTTATTTCTTTTGATATCAAGAAAAGAAAGAAACAACAAATGTTATCAGCCGATCCATTTTAAAAATGTCAGACTTGCAAACGGTTGAATCTTATTTGAGATATGTTGTGCTGCAGTCATGGCTTGGCTCAGACATCAATCAGCAGACTGCAATGAATCATTAAACGGTTTTAAATACAAAAGCAGTTGCTGTGCCGCCAGCATTGCTTTTTAATAACATCATGATACAACTGAACATGCCTCTAAGTAAAAGTGTAATGACATTTAATAACTAACTCCTGGGTTTTACTAACTTTATGTGGATTCATGGCTGGTCATATTTGGAAAGAGTTGAATTAGGATGAAACCATACATAATCATTTTATAGTAACATGTTAGGATCGATGAAATATTTTAAAAATTTAATTGCAACTTTGTAGGTGTTTTCTGAAACTAAGATAAAGCACCATAAATAAATGTTAACAGTATAGTTAGTGAAATCGAGCTCATGTATGCTCAGCACTACCATCTAGTGACAAGCAGTGCAATAGGTTTTCCGTATATAAAAGTACTATGTAGTAACTGATTAACAACAAAACCTGTCTAATTATTTGAATCCAAAATATTTCAGAAAAACATGATAGCTTATTATGTCGCTGCATTTTCTATACCATACACATGGAGAAATAAACTGTTCACTTATGACCCTGAAGCCATATATCACTTAAATGAGGATTGTAATCAACATATAATTAACCAGGGATCTCAAAGCATTGGTAAAGAACTTGCAAAATTTTTTTTAAGTAAATGTCAATATGCATACATCATTCTCTTGGGAAAATGTGCAATCTCCTGTATATTTAAGACAACAATAATCACAAATCTGATCAACAAATTGCCATGATGATGTTCGACAGCGATTGATTAACGGATTGGAAAAATAAGGCTATTGAAATCGAAAACTTTTGGAACTGTTAAAACTGAGACATTAAAAGTAATTCTAAATTCTGCTTCCATCCGTTCAAGCTCCAATTTAAATTAGAATTGAACATTCAAAAGAAACAATATAAATAAACAGTATCCTGTTGTAGAATGGAGATTTCCTCTTATGAGAGTTCAACAATTTACTTGATTTGTCCTCTATGTTCTGTTCACAGATCAGAATATGCTTCCCTTAACTTTATGAGGACTCTTAAGGGATTTCAACATCATAAAGTAAAGCTTTTAAAATCCAAAGTCATTTCTTTCACCTAGTCATCCCAAAATGCTTTATGCCTCATTTCATTAACGAGAGTTATACACATTTCAAATTGTACCAGTCATTTTACCAATAATTTAATTGCATTCCTCTACTTAAAATGTTTAAATAATCTATAATTTCACAGTAAAATGTACAAGAAAAATATAAAGAACAGTGTAAATATATTGTCAAAAGTAAGATAACAAATTGTCAATTAATTTTACTGAAATTTTAAGAGCAGCTGGAAGTTACGAAAATAAAATTTTGTAAGCTATGAGTCCTATCAACAGTGAAAATATAAAATTTAGAAAGATCATCTTGCAGAAGAACTTAGATTTTTTTGGCTACAGTACTATCAACTGACACGTCCTCAATCCCATTTATTGCAGCACATGTCCAATAGTGAACTACTCAATAAAAATGTTCTTGTCTCACTATCTTCGTTACATTCAACATACCGTATATAGTTTTTCTTTGCTGAAAGTGCATTTTTCTCTCCCTCTGCTGCCTCTTATGTTGTTTTCTTCCCAATTAGCTGTTCACACTTATTATTAAGATTGCAAAAACAGAACGTTAAACATGTATGTAAATATATATGTGGATATCTGTCTTTTAATACCACATTGTAATCAAATATTTTGTGAAACAAACAATACACTCTTGGTCAATGGCCAAAACTATTTGATTACGTTCATATCGTGTAGTGCAATCCCATGCAAACCACTAAAGGCCTTACGGCAAACGTTACAACTGCTCAATAATTCACTAACAACTGCAGCATTAAAGTCAAAGAAGGCCAATGCTACTTCAATAAATAGTTTATCTCAGCATTAACTCTTTAAATTATAAAGTATTATTTCAACAACTGGTGACAGAAGATGTCAACAGAATTAAAGGGATCTTATTCACTCAAGCGATTTCCTCTGATAAACAATAATTACCTTTCACTTGATGTGGAGATGCCAGTGTTGGACTGGGGTGGACAAGGTCAAAAATCACACAACACCAGGTTATCGTCCAACAGGTTTATTTGAAAACGCAAGCTTTCATAGCTCAGCTCCTTCCTCAGTTTTCAAGTAAACCTGTTAGACTATAACTTGGCGTCGTGTGATTTTTGACCTTACCTTTCACTTGATTACACAATCATAACACCATTTCTAGCAGACCAGTTATTTCAGTTAACTGAAGAAAAGTCTATCAGTACTGACAATACATTGACACCTGCTTTTGCAGATTCTGCACTTGTCAAATGTAATCTTTTAAAATGACACGAATATGGTTGCTACCTCCTTCCCACTTGCACCACACAAACCCCACGCTCCCACAAATACACACAGGCACACATAAGCCGTTTTGTATTGGTTTCTACCAAATTAGTAAGAAACCAATGAAGTTGTTTCAGCATTTTAAACGGTCTTTCTCAAACTCTGAGCCACATATTTCTTTCCTTGCATGAATGTCCATATAGGATGTTATGTTTGAAATATCAGTTTATCTTTTTCCCCACGCAAGTGTGACTGCAGAGGGATGATGTATAGGTTTGGCCTAACACACAAGGCCCCTTGAGTTATCCCTAAGGAAAATGCACAAAACAGCAAAGCTGTTTAAAGCAATCTAAAATACTGCTGTCAGATAGTAGAGATTTCCAACTGGTCAATAGATACTGCAGTGACGTGAGACCATTGTCTGTGCACAGAAGAAAATGGAGTGCTTTGCCTGCCTCACATATCTATAGATGAGGGAGCTATGAAGTCCAAGTCAAAGTAAAAATCCATATCCAACCATATGGCACTGAGTAGTCCATGACTACTCAAAAGTCTTTGAATCCATATTTACTGTTAAAAAGGTCAAGTCAAATCTTTCAAATATTTCCCAGTGTGACACACTTTCCACCTGAATATGCTCTGGATACAGCACCAGTTAAACAAACTGATGCTAGGTCACCTGCTTTCCTGCCACTTTACTTAATGTTATATTCATTCACAGCATGACCTACATGAAGGCAACATAACAGGAATAATCCACTAATTTGGCATTTCTTTAATTATATCACTGTATTTGAAATAACAGAAGATTAAAGTCATTAATCTATGCAACATTTTCTTTTGCAAATAGATATTTCAGATTATGTCCAAATTACCTCAATTTTTAGTTTAGATCTGGAATTGCACTGGAGCCAGACAGTCTTCAACTATCGACTTTTAAAATTGTGGTGTTTCATTATTTAACACTGATGGTACAGCAACCATTTATTCATTTACAAGAGATTGCTACGAGGTTTGTTATCAGATGGCAAATGTCATTGCTTGCCACTGCCACCTAAAATGCATCATTAAAAAGTTTAAAATATCAGTAAGTGATTTTTTTTCCAATGCAAAGTTTTGTTTTAAACATATTCTGATTATTGATTAAACAAAATTTGAGCACTTAGTCATCCTATCGAAAGTTAAAGCAAATTGAACTTAAACCACAGGGATCCAGGAATTTCCATGTGATTTCTACGACCCTCAAACCGGAATATTACAATTTCAAGGTACAAAGCCATCAAGCAGCAAATTGACAGACTTCAACCAGTAGAAGACAGTCCATTGAAATACATTTTTGAAAATATTTTGATGAATAGAAACTAGGAACTAGAAACTAACAGGCAATCAAAACAACAGTTCAATCGATATTAAAGTTATATAGATCCAGTGTTCTCTTTTCACTATATTCCCATACCTTTACCTACTTTCCACTCATATTCGACTAAACTTTATAGCCTATATTGGTTTCCTTTTTGAGCTAAAATAGAAAATAATATTTATTAATGATTGAATACTTACTTCTCTCTCCACACTAACTTCCATAAACAATATTAGAATCAAATACTTCCAAAAACTGCATATAAATTAATTCTAAGCACTAAAATATATTTTCAATGGAGATTAGTTGGTTTTAAAATAGATCTTGAGCATTCACCAATCTCCACTTTATTGGCAACAACTTTTTAGCAAAAATTAACTGATTATCTGAGTGATATTTCCAGTTAAACATGTACTGTTCATGTACTCATTATTAATGTTTCCCAACAATAGTCAAAACACTGTTATCTCGTACAGGGCATTAAAAAAATCTTACACTCAGACGCTAAGTGTCAATTTAGCTTTAAATGTATTACATAGAATACATCTGTATTCAAGAGCAAAATAAGATTCAATTTACTTGCTCTTAACCAAAATCTTTATGAATACTACCTCTTACTGAAGTTTCACATCATCATGAAGAATAACTTTAATCATTCATCTACTTGGTCAATAGAAAATTATGTGGAGACAAAGGGAGAGGAGGGAAGAGGAATTATTCTTGCTTGTCCTAGCTACATGAAGCTGTGTGCAGTGAAACGATGAACAAGACTGTCTTGATTAATAAGAGCCGAGAATGTGACTAAAATGCATTGTGTCAACACGATCGTAACATATATGGAGACTGAACTGCTAAACTGCGTAAACTAGGAGAAAGGTCAGGTGCTTTACAAATAATTAATACTTTCATGAATAAACCTTTTTAAAAAGATGTTCAATAATATTGCTATGACAGTTGAAATTGTTTCTTGATGTGTTCAATATTATCAAACGTACTGCACTGTGATAGAGATGCTAACCTTTATCAGTTATCGAAAGAAAGGTAAGTTCTAGAGATATTAGATAATTATTTATGTGCTCCTGTCAGTACAAGGGAGTGCTTCAATTTTGCATATATATGAAATGAGGTCTGTCCATGATCCATTTCATCAGTAACAGTATTGGAACTAGTTTTGTAACAGATTGGAAGAGCAACAAATGTTTAAAACTAGTACTAACACGAAGCTAAAACATAATTAAACTACTTTTTTCAAACTTCAAAGTTCTAAATACATTTAAAGGTAACCAAATATTCTGCAATGAAGTATGACAGCTGACAGGTGCTTCTTCTGCCTGTATTTTAAATACAGTGCAGGATGACAGAAGCAGTGTACCAACATGAAGAAAATTATTTTGCAAGTTAACCCTTCATTTTGTCATATTCAAGACTTAAGAGTAAAAAGAAACCTCTGACCAATGAGCTAATTTCGAAATGGGAACAATGAGACATTTTAATATGTATGCATTTAAAAAGATCACAAATATCAATCAGGACATAGAAAGGAAACAGATTTGATAAACCTTCAAACTAGAATGGTACTGTAACAATGCAGTATTTCACTAAAATAATCCACAACAGTATATGAAATGTTCTGAGGCAAAATGTACCTTTATTAATTTACAACATATGAAATTGAAACTCTTAAACCCTTAACAGCATAGGTGCGTGCAATAAAATGTGTTAGAAGTTCTGATCCAAGAGCTCAAAACAAGAGATGCTGGAACAGAAACTTTTATGTTTAAAACATATATAAACACGAATAATTTCTAGTGTCAATAATCGGAACTGAATAAAATGTGTAAAACTTTTAACAATTGTATGTAATGTATAATGACTGAAATATATTGCAGTTTCCTTCTGCAGAATATCAAGAACAAAGACTTCAGAAGCTTGGGTATTAAAGACTATCAAGATTCATTTTAATAAATATGTTGCTTCAATGGAACTCCTAAAATCAACAAGTACTCCTATGTAAAAATGGAATACTTACTTACTGATTGCACTTGGATGAGGTGATAAAAGAATTTTTAAAAAAGTCTGCAATAGCCAAATACTAACCTGCCCCACTTAATTGCTGAAGAAACACATATACATATATATTTTATAAGATCAAGCTCCTCAGAGCAGTTTAATAAGGGACACAGTCGTAAAGGAAGCTATAAAACATAGCCAATGTGAGCACAAAACTTTAGGCATTGCAAATAGCCCTGCTGCAACATGCTTCAGTTGAGAAGACGGTACTGCTGCCTAATGAAGATGACCTGGAATGTTAAACGGTCACTGTTTCGTACTCCTATTATTGCACTGATTTGCCTTGTGTTTTTATTTGCAATGTTTCTGTTCATTAATCAGCACGATTGGGTAACGAGTAAAACTTGGTCAAGAGAAACTGGTTATTCTGTTTCTCATACCGTGAGAGGATTCAGGTCACCAAAAAGTACAACTAACCAGAGTACAATGAAAAGTATTTGGAAAGAGGCTGCACAAGTATACAAGATTCATACGGTGAATTCTAGCACTGCACTTTCTCCTCCAGATGTAACTGGATTAGGGGACGTACTGAATGCTAATGGAAGCGTGCACAGTGAAAAAAAGACAGGATATATACCACATCACCAGTATAACTATATCATTAACGAACCAAACAAATGTGAAAAACAAAACCCATTCTTAATTGTGTTGATTGCAGCTGAACCTGGCCAAACTGAAGCTCGACATGCTATTCGGCAAACTTGGGGAAATGAAAGCATTGCCCCTGGATTACGTATGGTACATCTTTTTCTACTAGGTTCTAGAAAGGCTGGTGGGAACTTTCAGAGGACTTTATTGGAAGAAAGCAGACAGTATCATGATATTATTCAACAAGACTTTTTAGATACATATTATAATCTGACTATTAAAACTCTGATGGGAATGAACTGGGTAGCAACATATTGCCCGCATGCCTGGTATGTTATGAAGACTGACAGCGATATGTTTGTCAATACAGAGTACTTAATAAACAAATTGTTAAAGCCTGCACATCCTCCACGTCACAACTATTTCACCGGATATCTAATGCGTGGATATTCCCCTAATCGCAACAAGGACAGCAAATGGTACATGCCTCCAGAGCTCTACCCAAGCGAGCGCTATCCAGTCTTCTGTTCAGGCACTGGTTATGTTTTTTCTGGGGACTTAGCTGAGAAGATTTTTAAAGTCTCTTTGAGTATTCGGCGTTTGCACTTAGAGGATGTCTATGTTGGAATCTGTCTTGCAAAACTGAGAATTGACCCAGTACCACCGCCCAATGAATTTCTCTTCAATCACTGGAGAGTTTCTTATTCCAGCTGTAAATATAGCCATCTAATTACCTCTCATCAGTTCGAGCCCAGTGAATTAATCAAATATTGGAACCACTTGCAGCAAAACAAGCACAATGCGTGTGCCAGCATGGCAAAAGAGAAAGGATATAGAGGACATGGCAAGTACCGTACAAAGAAAGTGCACTGATGATCATTCTGAAACCAAGATACCCAATCTTAACTTTATTGTAAATTAAGTACCTAAGCATGTATAAAGACTATCTACAGAGCCAATGCAACATTCCAACGCTTACAAAATCATTATCAGGATTTGCAATTTTCAATCCCTTCTTTAAAAGTCAACCTCTCAGAAAAAGTTGTAATAGTAGTATGGACAGTAAATGTTGTGAAGTTTATCTGCTTTTGGACTCCTTAGTTGATTGAGTGTCTACGTATACCAAAATTAAGTTTATTTTAGGCAATTCAAAGCAATGAACCTCAGCAAATTATTCTTACTGTTTAACTGTGACAACAGTAGTTAATCTTGAAATAGAACGTGGTTCCACATTTTGTTGTTAGCTGTACAAATTAATCTGTGTCAGGTTTTATTCAAACTCGTTGATAGGAGCTTTTTAAGGAATATCATTTGAGAACAATAAAGTAGAATGATTTTATAAAAAGTTCAGTGATACAGCACCTTCTACAACTTAGTCACACAAAATAAATTCTGACATTACATTCTTTCAGTTACAAGGTCAGCTGTTCAATCAATAGTCAAATTTTAACAACTCAGAATAATGCTTTTGAAAGGCTGATTGTGAATGGAACAGAATAAACTTTCTCAACATTGAGACCAACTCTTTAAATACATAGAGATACATTCACACCTGAATGGATCAGCAAAATAGCTTGGATACATTTATGTAACTTTTATCTCATCTAAAAGGTTAGTACACCAACTTATTTCAAGGGAAATATTACTTTCCTAGCTTATTGACTTCAATTTGAATGCTCTTCCACACAACCATTTACACTAATGATCATAGACTTTATTTCACTTTATTTCTGACTGTTCTTTGTGGTACATCTTGCTTATGGTAAGAAATGGAAAATTCGCAATTTAAAACATATTTAAGTTTCTTCAACTTTTTGTCTGCATTATCGCTCCCTCCTCAGTTAGGCCAGGATTTTGTAAAGGTGTCAATAAAGTATTATTCCTGAAATTGTTAAATAATTTGCCTGTAATTTAATAGACGGAAAGAGAGTAGAGTAAAAAAAAATCTATTTTTCCTTTCAATGTTCCTATCTTGATGCCAACCACGGTACTTTGTTTCTTTTTGTATATTGAGAATTTTGTTCTGCAATATTGCTTTCTGCTGTAAATTTATCAAGATAAATAAACAGCTCCAAAAAAATAGAAAGGATAAATTTAAAGCTTGGAAACCAACTAGTAAATTACTACTGAAAATTTGTGTTTTACAACGGTATTAAAGTAATGCTGAATGCAACTGAAATATTTTGTGTCATAAACTGAAAAGCGTCATGCACATCTGTGGATAACCATAATTAGGTGTTGTGTGGCTGATAGATTTTCATATTCTTTGAATATATTCAACACTTATTCATCAAGAAGAATCAAGTGAAGGCATTCTGTGGTACATTGTAAATGTTACCAATTTGTTTTATTGAATTTTGGAATGTTTAAATGTTTATTTCTATTACTTGAATTAGGATTTTAAGAGTATCCTAAATGTAATACATCTTTAAATAAATCCAACACAAGCAGTGGTATGCACACTTGAAGTGCCTTGCAAATTCTTTGTTAAAAGTGCTAAATCAATGCAAGTCCACACGCATCTTAACTACATAATTGGTAAAAAAGGGAAATGAAAATTTGAACAGATGGACGACAAAAATAACTAACCATCCAGTTTTGAAAACTAACCTCGGCCACAATTCAGCTGAAAAAAGAAAACCTGATTAATAAAACAATCAAGACAGGTTTGTTTTACTTATAGTTTCTTTTTCCAGTGGCTAAATAAATGTCATGGCACAAAGTTATACAGACTGTGAACTACTAGTCTGTGCCAAGTTAGTAAATTTCAGTGACGAGTAAAAATAATAGGGTTAAAAATAATAGGTGATTTCAACTTCCCAATAGTAGGTACAAAGTATGAAAGGTTTAGAGGAGGCAGAATTTTTGAAATATGTACAGATGAGCTTTTTTAAGCACATCAAAAGTCCTACAATAAGGGATGGTGCTAGATCTAATTTTCGAGAAGAAAGCTGGGTGAATGGTAGAAGTAACAGTGGAGGAGAATTTCACTCATCAGAACAATGAATCTAAGATTTAAGGTAGTTACTCATTAAGGCACTCATCGGACTTTTGGAGAATTGGAGGAGTTCTGATCGAAACATTTAAGATTCTCAGCAGGCTTGACAGGGTAGATGTGGAGAGATTGTTTCCCCTTGTGACTAGAGTCTCAGACCAGAGGGCATAATCTCAGAGTAAGGAGTCGCCCATTTAGGACATGAGGAGGATTTTTCTTTCTCAGAGGGTGGTGAATCTGTGGAATTGTTTTACCACAGAGGGCTGTTGAGGTTGGGTATATTCAAGGCTGAAATAGTCAGATTTTTAATCAATAAGGAGATGAAGAATTATGGTGAAAAGGTAGGAAAGTGGAGTTGATGATTATCAGAATGGTGGACTTGATAGGCCAAATAGTCTGTTTCTGCTCCTATGTCTTATGGTCATGGAAAAAGAGAGTTGAATTGGAAACAAATGTGTTGAATTGGGGCCAGGTTGGGAAGAGGCCGATTTTGATACAAGACAGAATTTGGCCATTGTGGACTGTGAGCACTTACTTGTAGGAAAATCTACATCACAGCAGTGAGAGGAAATGATGACAGTACAGAGCTAACATGTCGCTACAAAGGTGAGGGGTTGGGGAGAGAACACAAACAAACACAGGGAATATCTTGAAGGTCAAAAAAATGTGTAGGATTAGATAAGGCAAAAAAGGAAACTTATGGTAGATACAGAACTAAAAATAGTAGCAACCCTAGCAAAAGACAGAAAATGCAGACAGTCACCTAAAAAAGAAATCAGATGAGTGAAGAGGGGGCATGAAAAAATACTAGCAAGTAAAATAATGGATAATCCAAAGGCATTTTAAAAGTGTGTCAGATGCAAGAGGACAATCAAGGAAACAACAGGCTCGGTAGGGACCAAAGTGGCAATCTATCAAGAATAACAATGCAGGTATAGATATTGAGGGTGACTGTGACAAACTTGAATAAATTAGTATTGAAGAGGTACAGATTTTAGTGGCCTTAAAATTAGATGCATCCAAGGCTGCTGTAGGAGACAAGAGGCCTTGCCATTAATTTTCGGGTCCTCTCAACACAGGAAAGGTGCCAGATAAGTGTTAGAAAACAGCTAATGTTGTACCATTACTCAAAAATGGTGGTAGGGACAAAGCAGGGAGCAATCGCCAATGAGTCTATCATCACTGGTAGGGAAACTTTTGGGGTTAAGTTTGGGGGTCCAAATCTATCTTCACTTCAAGAGACACAGATTCATCAAAAAGAATCACCAGGGCTTTTTCAGGGAATAAGACCATAAGATCCAAAGACACCGGAGCAGAATTAGGGCATTCGGCCCGTTGAGTCTACTCCACCATTCAATCATGGCTGACATCCTTCTCAACCACATTCTCTTGCCTTTTCCCCATTACCCTTGATCCCTTACCAATCAAGAACCTATTTAACTCTGTCTTGAATACACCCAATGACTTGGCCTCCACAGCCTTCTGCAGCAATGAAGTCTAACCCCCTGGCTGAAGAAATTTCTCCTTACATCAGTTCTAAAGGGTCACCCATGCCCCTTCATTCTGAGGCAGTGCTCTGGGACCAAGTCTGTTTTCTAGTGGAAAGATCTTCTCCATTCTATCAAGGCTTCTCAGAATTCTAAGTTTCAATCGGATCGGGTCTATCTGGTCCAGGTCATTTATCCAACTTCAGACCCTTTGTCCTTCTAAACTCAACTGAATAATTGTGGTCCCAACACTGACCCCTGCGGAACTCCACCAGCTACCATCTGAAAAGGACCCCTTTATCTCCACTCTGCCTTCTGCCAGTCAGCCAAGCCTCTATCCATGCCAGTACCTTGCCCCTAACATCATGAGATTTGATCTTATTTAGCAGCACACTGTGTGGCAACTTGTCAAAGGCCTGTTGGAAATACAAATAGATCACATCCACTGGCTCTCCGTTGTCTCACTTGCTCATTACCTCCTCGAAGAATTCTAACAGATTTATCAGGCATGACCTCCCCTTGACGATGACGTGTTTACACTGTCCTATTTTAATGCTCATTTCCACCTACTCATTAATCTCCTCTATAATAATCTTTAAAAATCTTACCAACAATACGTCAGGCTAACCAAACTATAGTTTCCAGTCTTCTGCCTCCCTCCCTTCTTAAATAGAGGTTTTACATTAGCCATTTTTCAGTCTCCTGGGATATTCTATGACTCCAGTAATTCCTGAAAGATCACCACCAATGCTTCTATAATCTCCTCTGCTATCATCTTCAGAACCCTGGGTGTAGTCTATCTGGTCCAGGTCATTTATCCACCTTCAGACCCTTTGTCTTCCCCTGAATCTTCTCCTTACTGACGGCCACGACACTGAGCTCTGCCCCTGGCTCTCAAAGTTCTGGTATGCTGCTGGTGTCTTCCATCATGAAGACTAATGCAAGGTATCTATTCAGTTCCTCTGCCATTTCTTTGCTCACCATTTCTACTACTACAGTCTCATTTCTCAGTGATCCAAAGTTTGCTTTTGCCTCTCTTACCTTTCAATATGTTTAAAAAAACTTGAAATCTTCTTTCATATTACGAGCTAGCTTACTCTCATTTTTCATCTTACACCCTCCTTGGCTTTTTAGTTATCCTCTGTTGGTATTTTAAGGTTTCCCAATTTTCTGACTTGACACTAATCTTCACCACACTGGATGCTTTCTCGTTTGCTTTTATGCTGTCCCCATCTTCCCTTGCAGCCGTGGTTGCCTCGTCCTCCCCTTAGTATGGTCCTTCTTGGGATATTATGTCTAACAAATTTGATCAAATTTTTCAAGGGGCCGAGAGTAGTTCAGTTAATGTAGTCTACATGGACTCAGTAAGATCAAGAAGGTAAGAACCCTTGGGATCATTTGGTAAATTTAATAAATTGGATCCAAAATGGGCTTAATGACAGGAGCCAGACAGTGTTGGTTCAAGGTAGTTTTTGTGATGGAAGCCTTTATCCAGTGGCATGCTGCTATGTTTGGTGCTGGGGAACCTGCTGTTTACAGTGTGCATTAATGATTTAGATATGAATATTGGAGTTTTGTTTCAGTAAGCTTGAAGATTACATGAAAATTGTTGGTATGCAAGACGGAAAATTTTAGACTACAGGAAGATACAAACACAGGCTGGTCAAATGGGCAGTGCACTGTCAGATAGAGTTTAATCCTGAAAAGTGTGAAATGGTGCATTTTGGTAGGATGAAAAAGGCAAGGGAGTACATGCTGAATGGTAGGACTCTGGGTAGAGTTAAGGATGAGCAGAACGTTGTTGTGCATGCGCACAGATTTTCATAGGCAACGGAACAGTTATATAGAGTCATTAAGGCGGCATACAGGTTACTTGCCCTTATTAGTGAAGATACTGAATACAACAGTTAGGGAGTTATGAAGAAGCTGTATAGTTCATTGGTTCATTAGCTGGAGTACTATGTGCAGTTCTGGCCATCACACTATAGGAAGGATGTTACTGCAATGGAGAGGATGCAGCAGGGATGTACCAAAACACTGCCCAGGCTAGAGTGTTTCAACTGTGAAAACACTGCACAGGCTAAGGTTGTTTTTGTTGCAGCAGAGAATGCTGAGGGGTGAACCTGACTGAGGGGTATATCTAGGGTCAACAGGAATAAACTTAGTAGGGGGATCAATTACCGGGCCTTGGATTTAACTGGAGGGGACAGAAGGTTTAGAGGGGATTTACAGTATTTGTTTTCACCCAGAGGGTGACGAGCATCTGGAACTCAGAGGTGGGAACCATTACAATTTTGTAAAAATATTTGGATGAACACTTGAAATACCAAGGTTACAGGCCAAATGCTTGAAAAGGGATTACGGTCTATAGGCGTTTGATGCTCTGTGGTGTAACATTCTATGACTCTACATCAATGGGTTTCCCAATTGTCTTCAGCACCACTGATATAGAAACAGTGGTTTTTAAATTTTGCATATAGAGGATCCCTGCAATCTCTTCCCTTACTTACTTTTTGAGACAAAAAGACTGGCATGATTGGAGAAAACCTTTTCACAATACAGGCCATGTGCTAGTATGTAGTAAATATCTTTTAAAGAAAGTACAGAATGCAGAGTTCTCTGGACACTGTATCTACTTAGCATGCCAGGTGGACAAAAAGACAAATTCAACACACATATAGAACAAATCCAGGGCAAGGAGGAGTGAAAGGAAACAAAGCAGCCAATACTTGCACGCTTATCCGACCCCAAACTGCAAACGTGGACTCAAAGAAGGCATAGCCAAAGTTATACAAAATCCAGCTTCCTCTTCCATCACTTAATATACCTGACAACTAATGTCTCAAGTTACCACATACAATGGGAACAAAGAGGACAGAAATTAAGTCTTGAGAACACATCTTTAAAACACACCAAATATTAGGCCTTAAAAATATTAGTTCATGTTTATCACTTTCTTGCTGGCTCCTGTTTTTTAAGGCTGCAGCTGGGTATTTATACTTGGAGACACAGATGTACAAGAGCAATCCCCAGAGAATCCATGAATTTCAAACTCATTTTCAATGCTCTTTATTAATCAATCTAAATATCCACACAACTTGATCTGGTTGGCCAATTTTCCTAAATGTCACACGGTGCAAAGATTCTGCAGGAGGCTATTCCAAGTAATACCATTAAATCCCACAAGCCTGTCAGAAGGATTCAACTGATGAAATTACATCTGTTCCAATAACTCTATGTTCTTTTTGACTGTAGAAACAGTCTTGAGATTTATTTGCTGCCAATAAATGGTGAGATTGAGAGTTCAAAGGGTTTTGCAATTTACTGTCATAAATTTAGCGCTGAGTATAATGCTATTAATCCATTAAACCACTCAATTAATAGCTCTTAGCTGTAATCCTCCATTGCAACAATGCATCAATCTCCAACTACCTGCATTGCGCTCTGAGTGTGCCACTTTAAACATTTGCTGCAAGTAAAAAGATTCCTTTAATTTGTCAAATGCATAATTTGCGTTCTTCTGTTCCACCAAATAGTTTAATGGTTAACTAAAGCCAATTCATCTTGTGAGCTAAAGACCACCAACAATTCCCCACAAGGAAGGCTTCACATATAAATGTTGTGAAAATACCCTGAAAATGTCTGCAAAATTTAGTGCTGTCATCAGCCTGAAATCTGGGGAACAAAAAAAAAATTCATGCTAAATTCTTTGACAATAACAACCAATCTGTCAAAAACACTACTTAGATATGGATGTCAGGGGAGACTAAGAAAAATACCACAAGTAATCTTTTTGCTAAAGACACTGAAACGGTAAGCAAGTATAAATATGAAACCATAAGAAATTGAGAAGAAAAAAGGAGAAAAGAATACTAACGCAATCTCACAAAAAGCATGAAAACAAACGGTTCAAAAGAAAAGGAAATTTTTAGATGAAACAAATGTGGGTCCATTACAGACCTGAGTCAGTGGAATGCATATTCAAGAAGAGAGAAATGGCAGAGAAGCCAAATGATTACTTTGTATCTGTTTTCAATGTTATAAGAAATCTCCCAGAACTAGAGATTTAGGTGACTAGGGAGAAAGGAGTTAAAGAAAATTACTAAGATTGTACTGGAGAGAATAATAGGGCAGAAATTTGACAAATCCCCAGAACCTGACAGTTTACGTCCCAGATAACAAGGTGCAGAGCTGGA
>NC_063341.1:15923310-15976227 GCF_021869965.1 Rhincodon typus
ACCATGGTCCACACTTCCTTCACCCCCAACACCTCCCCACAGCCCTACGGCACCTTCCCCTGTAACCGGCGAAGATGCAATACCTGCCCATTTACCTCCTCCCTCCCCACTATCCAAGGGCCCAAAACATACCTTCCAGGCGAAGCAACACTTCACCTGCACTTCCAAGAATCTAGTCTACTGCATTCGCTGCTCACAATGTGGTCTCCTCTACATTGGGGAAACGAAGCGTAGACTTGGCGACCGCTTCGCAGAACATCTACGTTCTGCTCGCAAAAAAGACCCTGAACTACCTGTTGTCTGTCACTTCAATGCACCACCCTGCTCTCTGGCCAACATCTCGGTCTCCGGCTTGCTACAATGTTCCAGTGAAGCCCAATGCAAGCTGGAGGAACAACACCTCATTTTCCGCTTGGGGACCCTACAGCCCTCCGGACTCAATATTGAGTTCAATAATTTTAGGGCCTAAATTCTCCCATGTCCCAGCCCCCACCTCACACACCAGGCCTTGTTACCACATAGCCTGCCACTACACACCCCCTGCTGTTAGTCACTAACAGTCCCCATTAACAACTATTCACCCTCCCAGGCTGATCGTTAGCAACTCCTTTGTCTGTCCAACTGTCTTTCTCTCTCTTTGGGCTCTATCTTATCGTTTACTCCCTACCCCACTCACCTCTCTATTTTCTGCATATAAACTGATGTTTTCCCAGCCACCATCAGTTCTGAGGAAGGGTCACCGGACCCGAAACGTTAACTCTGTTTTCTCCTCCACAGATGCTGCCAGACCTGCTGAGCTTTTCCAGTAACTTGGTTTTTTTTCTTCGCTGTGACTAGTTATGTACTGCAAGTATCAATGCTTAGGCTCCAGCTATTCATGATATCTACCAATGATTTAGAAATGGGGACCAAATATAATACTTCCAAATTTGCAGGTAATACAATCTAAGCAGGAATATCTATTGATGAAGATATAAAGCAACTTCAAGAGCAGTTGGACTGGCTTAGAGAATTGACAAGAGTATGGCAATTTATTGTGGAAAAGTGACAGGCTATTCACTTTGCTAAGAGGAACAGACATGCAGAGTATTTATTAAATGGTAAGAGGTTGGAAAGTGTAGGTGTATAAAGGGACTTAGGCACCCTTGTCAATAAATCACTGAAGGCTAACATACAGGAGCAGCAAGCTATTAGGAATATTAGTCGTTATTCCAAGAGGAACTGAGTACAGGAGTAGTCAAGTCTTGTTTCAATTGTACTAGAGCTCGGTTACACCACACCATATTATCTCAGGAGATATATTATTGCCACAAAGGGAGTGCAACAAGATTCATCAGAATTGTTCCAATGATAGTGACACTGTCCTATTAGGAGAATTGGGCAAACTGGGTCTGCATTCACTAGATTTTCAAAGAATGAAAGGTGATCTCACTGAAACTTACAAATAATCTAAAGGGATAGACAGGGTAGGTGCAGGTAAGATGATTCCCATGGTTGGCAGTCTAGAGCTAGGGAGTTTAAAATTAAGACGGATGCCACTCAGGTCAGAGATGCGAATTTATTTTTACCCAGAGGTATTCTTTAACACAGAGAGCTGTGGTAGCTCAATCTTTGAGTATTTTAAGAGATTGATAGATTTCTGAATATCAACAGTGTGTAGGGTTATGGGGTGGGTATAAAAGATTGAACACTGCACTATCAGCCATGATCACATTGAATGGTGGGACAGGCTTGATGGGCTGAATGGCCTATTCATGTTCCTATGATATGTTGTGTTATTGTTTCATATATTGCCATAGGGCACAATCTGTAGCAAGCCTGAGACTTGAGATGTCGGCCAGAGAACCAGTGGTTTGTTGGAACGGCAGGCAACTGGAAGCTCAGGGTCATTTTTGTGGACAGAACGTGGATGGTCTGCAAATCAGTCACCCTGTGCTTCATTTCCCCATTGTCAGAAGCGAATACACTAGGCCAGATTGAGTGAAGTGCAGGTAAAGCGCTGCTTCACCTGTTGAGTGTGTCTGGGGCCTTGGATAGTGATGAAGGAGCAAGTAAACGGACAGGTATTACACCTCTAGGCCACACCTGGAGTACTGCATGCACTTCTGGTCTCCTTAGTAGATAAAGAATATCCTGGCTCTAGAGGTGATTCAGAGGAGATTCACTAGGTTGATTCCAGAGTTGAGAGGATTGGTTTATGAGGATTGACTGGGTAGACTGATTATATTCATTGGAATTTAGAAGAATGGTGGTGGCCGGTGCCCGTGATCTGGAAATTCTAACACTGACACAGCAACAGAAGAATTGCAGATGTAAGTGGAAAGGGACTAGACAATACGAGATTAAAAAAGATCTACTAGTGTATATGATAGTGTCTTGTATTGGTGTTTTACAACAGAAGACAAATTTACCAAAACTAAAACAAGATGATAGTCAATGGACTGAATGAATTAGATGAGAGTTAAATTGGAAGTGCAAGTAATGTTAACAGGACTTAAGGGGACAGGTCACCAGTAAGGATAGGATGCATCCTAAATTGCTTACAGAAGTGAGTGAAAGACAATGGAGATGCCAGCCATATTCTTATAATTGCCGTTCGACCTAGGAACCAGGAATATCACCAGGAATGTATGATGGGAAGGCATTCAATGTCATCAGAGAGAGAGTAGATGAGCACAATGCAGTTACCATTGTGGATTGATGTCTGATAAAATATCACATTCTAAGACATGTTTGCAAAGTTGAAGTCTATGGGATAAATGGAAAAGTAAAATCTTCAAAACAAAATTAGCTAAGGAACAAACAGCAGAATAAAGGCAAATAATTGTGGATGCTAGAAATCTGAAATAAACACAGAATGCTGGGGAAGCTCAGCAGGTCTGGCAGCACCTGTGCAGAGAGAAATAGAGACAATACAGTGTGGAGCTGGAGGAACACAGCAGGGCAGGCAGCATTAGAGGAGCAGGGAAGTTGACATTTCAGGTTGGGACTGCTCCTCTGATGCTGCCTGGCCTGCCGTGTTCCTCCAGCTCAACACTGTATTAGATCTGACTCCAGCATCTGCAGTTCTTGCCATCTCAGAGAGAAATAGAGTTAACATTTCCAGTCTGATGTGAATCTTCTTCGCAACTTCTTCAGAAAAAACAGCAAACTTATGGTGAATGGCTGTTTTTGGGACTGGAGGGGTGTATGCAGTGGTGCTCCTTTGGGTTCAGTTCTAGGACCACTGTTGTTTTTGACATACGTTACTGACTTGAACGTCAGCAACTAAGGCAATTTTGGAAATGTGCAAAACTTGTTAAGAGCATGCAGAATCATGATGTACTGCAAAGTGACATAAAACAGCCTGGTGAAATGGGTGGACACGGGCCAAATAAAAATCTATGCAGCAAAATGTGAGTTGACATACTTCAATAGGAAGAACAGTGTTAACAATTTTAATTTTAAAGGGTGTGGTGTGCTGTCTACACATTAATATTTGCAGATGTCAAAACATGTCAACAAAACAGTTCAAGAACATCGGATTACATGGTCTATAAATAGAAGCATAGAGTACAAAAGCCAGCTACTTAACTAAATCTGAAAAGAAAACTACCAAAATGGACAAGACTCATTCAGGAAAAGTGCTGAACACAAGAAACTTTGTTGGCATCACATGGGGGGAAATGAAGCACTGGAAAAGAACACACAATCCTAAAAATACCTCATCTGTCCACTGTCACCTGACACACACTGTGCAGATCATGTGATGAACTTGCTACCTATTTCAGAATGTAGAGAATAGGAGTGGAAGCAATTAATTCGCAATCCTGAGGGACTGTCTATCAAAAGGAATTTAAACAAGAGTGTAACTCTAGCTACAGTCCTATGGCCAATTCTGCCCGCAACATTTTGAGAAGGACCTGAAGTACAAAACAGATTTATTACAACAGCTCTAGGAATAAAGAACTACAATTAAGTAGACAGACTGAAGCAGCTTAGGTTGTTTGCTTACAGCAGAGAAGGCTAAGAGAAGATTTGATCAGGTGTATAAAATCATGAAGGATTTAGAGTAAGTAAATAAAGATAAACTCTCCAATGGCTGAACATTTGAGAAATCAAAGGGCATATTTTAAAGTGACTGGCAAAACAGTCAGTGGTGACATGAAGAAAAACCTATTTACACTTTGGGAATGCACTGCTTAATAGTAAAATGGATAGAAATTCAATCATAGCTTTCAAAAGGGAATTGGCCGATAACTTGATGGAAAGAAAATGCAGAGACGTGGGCAACGAGTAAGAGTGGAGTTAACCAGATTCCTCTTCCAAAGAGCCACACAGTTTCCATGGATCAAATTCAATCAATTTGCCAAGTCATTCTATGAACCTTAATTCTTTAACACAGCTGTTTAAAATGACTGTACCAAAAGATGTGTAAATAGATACATTAATAGCAAAATTTAGGAAGTATACTTGAGAATTATGGTTTGACACTCCATTAATTAGAAAGCAGAATGCTTACTGAGTTTCTTTGCATGTAAATATGACTTTGTAAAAAGGGCAGAAAATACATCCCAAAGCAGCTATATCAACCTCTCTGAATGGATAAGAGTGAGACAGTAAATGAGAAAGAACTGCCAAAAATTAAAGGACAATGGTAGCTTCAACCTGTGAGACAAATAACCACGTTAAGCAAATGACAAGAGTAAAACTTAGTCTATCAAGCCAGGTTTCACTCAAGAGATCTGACTTGTCAATATTACCACCAGCTTGGATCATCAGTATTTGTTGCCATTTTTTTAATGTTTCCAGGTAATAACACTCAATTTTTATTCACTCGAGAATATTGTGGAATTGGCTCTCCTTCATTTTTGATCTGGTTTATGATGTTTAACTGAAGTGTGACAGCTACATGCTAAAGAGCAGTTTAAAAATAGATATTTGTTGTGAATGACAGAGGGCGGTTTGGAAAGAGAAGAGGAGAGCTGTGGCCCTTTCTCTTCTGGTCGAAACAACATTCATTTCTGGCATGAATCCTTTCCTGAAATGTACAGCCACACACTCCTGGTATGTTTGAACATTTCTAGGAGTTTCTAATGATGAGGTGGGACAGCAAAGTTGAAGTTATGATCATCATTTCCAAGTTAGTTGGTGGGGAAGGAAGGTATCAACAGATGCCCCTACTGAAGCCCTGAGTGATAAGCCACATTTTCTGAATTCCCCACTAACTGGCACACGCCTGGCATCCTGAAGTGCTTATCAGTTTCAAAGGGGTAATTTTTGCTCACCATCAGTCTCCCACCATAGTCCTCACACCTCATTACTCCCTATAATCAAGCACATTGTGTTGTGAAGGAAGAGGTAGTAAGAACTGCCGATGCTGGAGTCGGAGATAAGAGTGTGAAGCTGGAGGAACACAGCAGGCCGGGCAGCATCAGAGGAGCAGGAAAGCTGACACTTCAGGTCGAGACCCTTCTTCAGAAATTGGTCAACTCACTGACCAATCTGCACCACTACCTACCTGCACTCACCTATCACCATCCCACCTACCTTCTCCAGCCCGACCCCCCCCCAACTTTATTTCAGAGCACCTTCACTTCCCCCATTTCTGAAGAAGAGTCCCGACCCGAAACGTCAGCTTTCCTGCTCCTCTGATGCTGCCTGGCCTGCTGTGTTCCTCCAGCTCCACAGAGTGATGTGAAGGAAGGCAAGAGAAGGATATGACATAGGGCTGGAACAAAGCCTATTCCTTTATACCAGAGAAATAAATGCATAGCAAATATGGGTCCCCACTGCCACAATTTTTTTTGTTTGTGGAATAGGAGCATCACTGGCCAGGCCAGCATTTATCTCCCAAACCAAGTTACTCCTTAAAATCATTTGGAGAATCTGAGTGCAGTATGAAGAGATATCACTACACTGGTTATGCCTCTTGCACTGTTCCAATGAAGATCGAACAACATTGCATCTTTGATTTGGTACTTTACAGCTGTCAAACCTCAACAACCTCAAATCATAATCACTACTTTCACTTTATTGAATGGCAAGGCCTATGAGTTGGTTGTTGCCACTCATAAAATATGCAGGAAACCATGGTCAGAGAAACTTGGTCAAAAAGGTCGCGTTTAAATAAGTTTTGGAAGATGGGCCAAGAGGCAGAGTTGTAGTGAGGTTTAGCAAAGGAGCTCGAGGAAATAAGGCTGAGGAAATTGTAAGATGGAATGGCATCTCATCAGGAACCACTAGCTAAACATTTGCAGATGTGGTTAATAAGATATAGTTTGCAAATATGGAAGTGGTGAAGGGATGGCAGAACCAGTGGGTTAACAAATTCTAAAGTCCACGCAGAAGCAATTGTTTCATGAATACTAAGGCTCACTTAATTTCTTTACCTATCTGCAAAAGTCTACTTAAACTCCACCTATTCTAATTCTCTCAACATGGTTGAATTCTTTTTGTTATGGCTGTGAAGCATTTTTGATGCATTTCAACAAATGGCAGAATATGAATACAAGCTTTTAGAATATGTAGATTTCTTGCCTACAAACATCCCTAACAATTCTGCATCCTAAGCCTCCCAGCTTAGATAAGTTAGGTGAAAGAGAGATGTTGCACTAATAACATCTTTTTAAATTGCACACAGGATGTGGACATTGCTGGCTAGGCCAACATTCATTGCCTATCCTTAACAGCCTTTGTGAGGGTGGTTGTGAGCTGACTTCAACTGCTGTAGTCCACGGGGAGAGGTATGGAATATCCACAGTACTACTTCCAAATATTTTCCTTATTGGTCTTACATGGCCAAAGATAGGCAGACCCGAGTGCCTAACATAACCTTGCTAGACTTGTCTTGTATAACGAGAGTTCTGAGTTAAATCATATAAAGGGAATCAGAACTCTCAGGAATTTTTGCTTTTAACGTTTAGACTACAAGATTGTTGGCTCCTCTAAGTAACAGACAAATGACAGAAAATTCATTACAAACAAAAAAACAAGAACAAAGTCCCAAAAAATTACTGGACCTGAAATGCTAACTCTGCTTTCCGTCCACAGATGCTGCCAGACCTGATGAGTTTTACCAGCAATTTCTGTTTTTGCTTCTAATTTCCAGCATCCGCAGCTCTTTCCATTTTTGATGAGAGAAAATTAATGTTAGAGAACTACTGGTTCTCCCAGATCAATGTGTAAAATTGCTTTTCTATCTATTGAATACAACTAGTAAAAGAACTTTGGTGTTGTGGAGTGTTCTTTTTCAAAACTAAACCATTTAACATGAAGTAGTCCAGCAAGTTCCAAGAACGCTGTACAAATGTAATATTACTTCTGATAGTCGATGATTAAAATCAAAGTTTATCTTAGTCAAAGACAGGCAGATGAAGTCAGCCACAAATTTTGTAGGCCCTTTTCTAGATACTGCTTTATCCACTCCTTACAGAGGCAGCTAAATCTGGCACCCTCAAAAAGTACACAGACCTAAGAATGTAAACTAATCTACATTGAAAACTAACTGGTTGTCGCGGTTCTATTAAACTTTGTGCAAAGTGAAAATAAATGAAAACTTAAATAAGCCTGGCAGCTTTTAAATTGGAAAAAATAACCAACACCTTATTCATTAACAGCGTGCCAGCTGTAAATAGAATGCCCAGTACAAGTACTGCATTCATTATATTTTAAGTCATTTTATAACTGGCTTAGATTTCTGACTTAGTTGACTAAGCATCAATATTATAAAAAAAAAATTCTGATCATATTAAAATTAAATGAACCACAATTAATTGAATAGGGTTTAATTCCGGAGCAAATTATTTTCTAAATGTAGTCACACTGTCCAAACATCCTTTAATACGCTATCCCGTCCTGGTCCCGAATTTGCATTGTTCTCTACTGTCTTTTCCATCACCCCTCATGCCCTCTTTGAGCTCACCTTGTCCATAAGATCCATCTTCGGTTCAGTTGGTCTTATTCCCATTTCTGTGAGACAAGCCACACTCCAAGTCAGTAACAGTTAAAGATAAAAAACACGACAACAAACAAGCAGGTGAAAGATGCAAATACCGAATTTTCTCTCCAAGTCTCTTTAGTGGCAAGGTCCAAACGTTTTGCCTGTTGATCTTAGAAGGCTGTATCTGTGAACCTCCAAAAGCCCTAGCTGGACTACTTCTAAAAGCTTCGGCTGGCTACCTTTGGAATCAGGTACAAGAGGCAAAATTATTTGTACAAAATTCTAAAAACACAAATGGCTTCAAGATATTCTTTGCCTCACCAATAGCTCTGGCAAGTGCATTTTCACAAACAGGCAGATAAGTTGAAGATGCAGAAGATAAGAAACAGGAACAGCAATTTGAGCTCACTAACTCTGGTAAAATAATCTCCAGGAGCTCTCTTAACCACTTAATTCTTCACATCACCCAATAAGTTTACCACCGAACTTCCTCTCCTGCTCGCCTTGTTAGTCAACATTATTATTGGTCTTCTCTCTTCAGCTATGTCTCTTTTAAAGCTGCCATCACCGCCCATCGCCTCAAAAAGACAAGCTCATAATATCTTTGTCCTTGCTAACTAACCTCTTATCTCGAAACTCCCTTTCCTCCCTTAAATTTGTTGTGACCTTCCAAATCCTTTCTCATGCAATATCACCTAAAGGCACAATTAGTTCATATGCATTCTGACAACACCAAGCTCTACCTCATGACCATCACACTCAATTCCTCCAGCATTGCTTATCAGGCAGCTTTCCAATATCCAATACTGTGTCCACTATTCCCAGTCATCACAAATATGGAAAGGTTCAATCAAAATTATCTAATGTCTCCAATTTACCTGGCTGATAAACCCAGGTTAAAAGAAAACACACATCAGGTCTCTGCACTTAACCAGAAACAACTTTTATTGCAAACAGATTATTTTCTGTCATCGATTAAAAACAAACATGAATTATTACCTAATAACACCCTAATTTATCTGAAAACAAAAAAATGCTGGAGATCACAGCGGGTCAGGCAGCATCCTAACACCTTAATTTATACTCTATCCCCCTTTCCAAAATAATTCTCATACAATACCAACACAGTCAAGATGGATCACAAATACTCCAGGTGAGGAGGGAACAAAAGAAAAAGAAAATGAATGAAGTTCTGGCATCAGACCAGATTATAAGCATCAATTAGATGTTTTCCTTCAGTTCCCTTTTGGTTCCTTTTGACATTTTGAGGTGGTCAGCAGATTGCGGACACATTGGTTCTCAACATTTCATTCACCAATGGACAATTCGTTCTTTCAATATTTGTGAAAGTGTTTTTTTCATTTTTTCTTTCAATCAGGGGTCGTGCATAGAGAGACAGTGGCCAGTTGCATGAAATGTTCTTTTACATCTCCAATCACAGAAGACAGAACGAGAAAGATGCTACCTTCTTTACAGATTGAATGTGCCTGCTGTATTGACCAAACACAAATCTATACCTAGAGTATCAGTCAAATAAATGTTACAATGCTGAGTACTCCTGACCACACACCACTGGTCCTGACTGAAAACCAATCGAAACTCCATCACTGAACAAAATTGTCTCTAGATGCATATTAATGGAGCCAAGGTGTCTAGCAGCCTCCTCCATATCTGAATAGCCAAAACTGCAGGTACATGTGGGATGTTGTATTATAGATCTCTTTATTAACACACTCACTCACCAGCTCGCTATATTCATTAATATTGCATTCCCATTCATTCTATATTTACTAACACCACATTGCCATTCATTCATAACTCTAACTCGCTGTTTACTATAACGCATTTTCATTAATTCATAAAATCGTGATTTTTGTAGTGCATTTTACTATTGCGAGAGAGACTAAATTAAAATATTCCTTCCAAACCCATTACTGCTTCTTCACACCTTCAACCCTTATCAGACCTATTTACATCAAAAGCTACCTGTGAATATTGAAGACCACAAACGCATTCAGAAACAATACCCTCACCGCCTAGTGTCTCCACGACCCACACAAAACTATGGAAAGATTATAATATTAATCAACCCCTAGCAACCATCTCTCTGGATTTGAATAGGTTGCAGAACATCAAATAAGTTTCCTCCACTAGCATGTGCTTGTTAAATACATACTGAATAGATTTCTGAAGGGTCTAGACCCGAAACGCCAGCTTTCCTGCTCCTCTGATGCTGCCTGGTCTGCTGTGCTCATCCAGCTCAACACCTTGTTATCTCAGACTCCAGCATCGGCAGTTCCTACTATCTCTGAATAGGGCCTTTGTCCCATTTAAGAAAGTTACTATCAAAACAGTGTTTCTGTGAAATTGCGTGAATGCAACTCAGACTGGCAAATAGTAAACAAAATCTCTGCAGAGTGCATGTATAATTACTAACTTATTTAGATCATATAGGTCTAGTATTTTTACTAAAATTTACTAACTTAAAAGACAAAAGGACTAACACCTTTTAACTATGCAAGCAGACCGGACAGACATTCTAATCCAAGTAGCAGCCAGTGCTTAGCAAATGTTTAAGCAATTTCCTGCTTCCCCAGGACAGATGTCACACAAACTTCTGTGTACAATAGATAAAGCTGTGCAACATCATAGTGATATATTAAAATTCAATGTAAGAACTGTGTGTAAAGAGGCTACTGTAAGAACTATACTTTGGGATTCCATTGCCACCTCGAACTGTGCTACTGCGAATGCTCAATAAAGAGGCTATTTTTGTCATTCACCAATTTCAGTCATTATTTGAAACACGATACCACGTACAGCATGCAAATTCCAGTAATTTGTTTTTAAAAAAAAGTGATACATCATCTTCCATGGTCTCTTGGTTTAAACCAGTATTTTGTTCCCATTTTCAAGTCCACAGTCCAAAATAACGAGTGGTCTAACAACTGGATGAACAGAAATGAAGTACTGGAAAGGCAGGGTGTTTTCTACCTCCAACTCCATCCCTCCTTCTGACAGCAGTCGAAGATTAAGTCAGTCAGTTCACAAGCCTTGCATAATATTTGATCCTGAAGTGAACTCCTACCTCCTATTGGTGCTAAAGCCACATATTTCCATTGCATAACGTCCCCAGCTTCATCTGCCTCAATATACCTGCTGCTGAAACACTCATTCGTGCTTTCAGCACCTCTACATGTAACTACAGCTGGTCTCCCATAATCTACACTCTAAATTTAATCCAAACTTTGCTAAATCAAACTAAATCTGGTTTCCTATTACCACTGCATTCAGTAACCTATACTGGTGTCAAGACCTGTCTTCATTCTAAAATCCTCATCCCCGTTTTCATATCTTAGCTTCGCTGTCCTACCTCTGATTGACTAATTGATTGATTTATTGTCACGTGTACTGAAATACAGTGAAATGCTTTGTTTGCAAGCGGTACAGGCAGATCACAGCAAGCAAATGATGTACAGATCAACACTACTTAGAGGCATACAGGTTACATTATTTAAGGCTAGAGTTCATTCAACAGTCTCAATGGCAAGAAAGAGGCTGTTCCTGAACCTGCTCATGCGTGTGTTCAGGCTTCTGTATCTTCTGCCTAATGGAAGAGGCTGTAGGAGACCATTACCAGGGTGAGATGGGTCTTTGATAAAGTTGGTAGCCTTTCTGCGGCAACGAGCCGTGTAAACAGAATCCATGGATGGAAGGTTGGCTTCCGTGATGGTCTGGGCTGTGCACACCACTTTCTATAGTTTCTTATGGGCCTGGGCAGAGCAGTTGCCATACCAAGCTGTTATGCACCCGACCAGTATGCTTTCAATGGTGCATCTGTAGAAGTTGATGAGGGACCCTACGGACACACCAAATTTCCTCAGCTGCCTGAGGAAGAAGAGGTTTTGTCGCACCTTCTTGACTGTCACATTTACGTGGGAAGTCCAGGACACGTCATTGTTTATCATCACTCCAAGGAACTTGATGCTCTTCACTCTCTCAGCCCCAGTTCTGTTGATGTAGATGGGGGCGTGTTCTCCTCCTTTCTTTCTGAAGTCAATGATCAGTTCTTTAGTTTTGCCGATGCTGACAGACAGATTGTTTTCATTGCACCACGTCACCAAGCCCTCTATCTCCCTTCTGTATTTTGACTCATCATTGTTAGATATCCATCCCACTACGGTGGTGTCGTCAGTGAACCTGTAGATGGCATTCATTCGGAATTTGGCAACACAGTTGTAGGTGTACAGGGGATACAGTAGGAGGCTGAGGATGCATCCTTGGGGGTCTCCAGTGTTGAGTGTTATTGTGGAGGAGGTGCAGTTACCTATCCTCACTGACTGCGGCCTGTGGGTCAGTAAGCTGAGGATCCAGTTGCAGAGGGCGGAGCCGAGACCAAGGTCACGCAATTTTGAGATCAGTCTGGAGTCTCTGTTGTCTCCTCCAGCCTCACAATCCTCTGACCTATCGGAGTTCCTCTAAATCTGCCCACTTGTGCATCCCCAATTGTAATTAATCCACCATTAATGGCTGCATTTTCAGTTGTCCAGGTTTTAAGCTTTGGAATACCCTCCCTACATTTCCACCTCTTACTTAGTTTTCCTCCTCTAAACCAATCCTTAAAACCATCCTTTTTGACCATTCTTTAGTAGCTAACGTAGAAGTCTGAGTGGCTCTTTGAGTGGCATCACTATCACACGATATTTGTGTGAACCCTGCTTGCTAAGAATAATTCATATCCTTTCAATGATAAAACACAGCAACAGAACTTAGCAAGCAATAGTTTGTCCAAGCAAATTACTACTCAACAACACCTTATGTACGTATTGGAACAGAATTACAACAGGCCTCTATGACATATATGCCTATCAAATTTTTAAAGACAATAAAGCTGCTTGAAGGGCAGTGCCTTATGGCATCAACTGCCTTTAATTAGCAAGAAAAGACGACAGTACGGTAATACAAACATAATCCATGCGTGCAATGTGACACGATACCTTTCGTTTAGTTTATTATAATGTTGTCCATAATGTGAGCTTCCCAGTTTAAAAGTTCTAAAATGAAGAACCAGTCAATATTTTGGCAAACATCTCTGTTCCATTCATAAACATAACCTTCACTCACACAGTACTCTGTGCAAGACTAAAAAAAGCGTGCACATGTAACTTGGAATGTTTCTCTTTTTATCCTTCTATATTCATGTTTTACTTTGGCTAGAATATGCCCTGGGTACCTGCACAAGTTTATTCTTCATTCACTAAGAAAAGACCTTGTAGGAGAAAAATTTAACTGAATCAGGTGGTGAAGAACATCAACATGATGTTACTGACTGCAGCACGCCAAGTTATAATCTCTCCATGACAAACAGAAAGACACTTCCACAATTCAAGCCCGCAATAGCACAGTTTTCGTTAATGACTTTGCTTTGTCAGGTCTCCCCTTCCTTGCACTCAAAATGGAACATTTCTCTGTAATTGAAGGCTAGGTATTCATAACAGTACTGTCCTTATAGTTATAACTTTTAAAGCACTGAATAAAAGATATTATCTTGCATCAACTGGTACTGAAGCAAGCTACATTGCTTAATGCAATTCAATCTAGTTAATGTGTTATTTCAACATTTGGCTAATCGTAAATGAAAATCTGATTTTACTTAGGCATTTTGTTTTACTAAGTGCTGTTAGAATCAAAGCTACACAAGATATAAATTCTCCAAAAATAGGTGCTTAAACAGATTTTTTCAAATTGTTCCTCATTAATGAATAAGATGATCAACTAGAATGTAAAAAGGATTTTTACATTTCTATCAACTGCAATGTTAAAGAACGTGCAATCTTTTATTCACCAGTGTTGCACTTCAACCTGAAGTGGAGTCAGGTAGAATCTGAACTCCTTTGCTCGATTTACCCATTAGAAAACCTTCTAAATTACCACCATTAAAGAAACCAATACACGGCATGAAAAGGTAGCTAGCAACCGCTACAAAAGTTGCAAAATAAAACAGCTGAATACTTCATTTAAAAAGTAGGGCAAGATACATTGCTATTGAATTTTGCATTAAAAAGAACAGCTTCAGGGAAGTTTATGTTCCCAGTATTAATTTTATTTTAATCGCAATGCTGGATTAAACAGCAAAGCTGTGTGGTAGGCTACATGTATAGAATTCCAATTTAATACAAAATATTATTCAGAAACTAAGCAAAAATGACTACAGTGAGACCACACAGGTACATTGATCTCAAGAACATAACAGCAGGAGCAGACTATCGGATTCCTTGTGCCTGCTCCTCCATTCAAGAAAATCATGGTTGAATTCTACCTTCTTTCACATCACCTAGCTTTGTATCATCAGCATAATTCTATACGTGACCTTGTTCTTTGTGTGAATTATGATTATAGTATCTAAGTAGCAACAACCCCAGGACTGATACCTGTACATTACCACTACAGCCTGCCAACTTAAAAATGTCCATTTTCCAAATATTACTGCTCTCTCTTTTCTGCCCAATCCTCTAACCATGCTTTTCGCGCCAATTCCATGAGCCCTTTGCTTGAATGTCAACTTTTACATGGCACATCCATCAAATTCATTTTGAAAATCTAAGAATAATACACCTGACTCCCCTACCTCATTAGTTACATCTTCATAAAATTCTAAAAATTGGGATTGTTTGAAAATCTAGAAAATTTTAGAAAACAAGCTAGTGCATCCACGATCTCTGCAGCATTTTTTTAGAACGCTAGGATGCAAGTCCTCAGGTGTTGGGGATTTGTCAACTTTTTAGTCCCTTAAAACCAGACAAAAACATTGGAAAAACTTAATGGTCTCAGGTTGCTTATTCATATTATTCCCTTGTTTACTTCCATTCCTCATATGTAATTAGTGTTATTTACTGCGATAATAGACAAAATATTTAATCAATGTTGCTGCCATTTCCCTGTTCCCCATGATTTCTCCTGTCTCCATCTCTATGGGTCCTATGTTTACTTTTGCTACTGAATTTTTTTTTAAACTTGTAAAAGTTCCTACAATCTGACATATGCCGTGCCTGGCAAGTTTACTCTCATTTTCTATTTTTATCCATTTTAATCAACTTAAAGTCTTGCCAGAAATCAAGAGATAAGATTAATTTCATCAGCTTCAATAGGGGAATCTTAGTGCATTACATTATGGATTACATGCTAATTTTAACTGAATATACTCCAGAAGCTTGAACACATTACAGGTAACAGTTGAGTGTCAAGTAGCTTGCTTCAAAATTATTTGTTACAAAGAACAAAGTGCTGTGTTGAAACTCAGCTGGTCTGGCAGCAGCTGTGGAGAAAGAAACTAACGTTTTGAATCCAATGACTCTTCTTTGGAACTCAAAGTGGGTTTGAAGTCGGTGGGCTCAAAACATCTGTTTCTCTCCCCCAGACTTGCTGAGATTCTCCAACAGTTTGTTTTTACTTCAGGTCTCCAGCATCCACAGAATTTTGCTTTTATTAAAACAAGCTTATTGTTATATTTTTAGTTACAATACTTTGCTTACTACAAAATAAAAAGCAGCTATGAATAAAAACTACAAACACATTGACATTAGCAATAAAAAAGTATTCATTTTAATAGGCTGCAAATTTTAAATGTACTTTAATGGGTAAAGCCTTAATTTTTCCATAAATGAAGTTTAGCTTTCACAAATATTCCAACATCCAAGTGAGTAAAGATGAAGAAACTTGATCATCAGGGACTTTCAGTTATATCATAGATCACAGAATCCCTACAGTCTGGAAATAGGCCCTTTGGCCGAACAAATCCACACCGACCCTCAGAGCATCCCACCCAGACCTATCCCCCTATAACCCATCTAATCCACACATTCCTGAACAGGATGGGCAACTTAGCATGGCCAATCGACTTAGCTTGCACATCTTTGTACTGTGGTTGGAAATTGGAGCAGCCAGAGGAAACCCACACAGACACGGGGAGAATGTGCAAACTCCACACAGACAGTCACCCGAGGGTGCCGGGTTCTTGGTGCTGTGAGGCAGCCGTGCTAACCACTGAGCCACCGTGCCACCCCAAAAAATGATTGATGAAGACTACCAGGGCTTTACACTCTCGTCTAATGTAGGTTATTAGACTGACAGCATTCATAACATTTCCGCGAATTAATACAAGCCCAAACAGGCTTGATTTGCGTAGCAGACTCCTGCCACGTTGAGTTCTTGTTTCCCAATACACCAGATGTAGGTGTCCTTGAAGTCCTTCGCAGAAGAAGCAGAAGCAACATTTTTCAACAACCAGGAATACGCTGTTTTGTGCAATTCATTTACACATATATGCCAAATTAGATCAGGTCTGCCATTACATAATTTTGGGCTGAATGGTCTCTATCTATATTATAACTGTGTTATCATTCTATGGATTCATAATGACCCAATGCCTATATATCGCATATGAATTATGTTATGATTACCTATTAGCTGATAACTTTTTTAAAAGATACAAATCTCCCAAAGACTGACAGAAATAACATGAAATCTCATCCTTCGGCTAAGATATTTTACTGTAGCAAACTAGCCAAATCAACACAGATCAAACATTACATGGCAGGCAACTAATAGAACAAATTAAAGAAAAGGTAGTTTTGTATTTAATTGACAGAATTAGGTTATGTCTTATAAATCTTTTTACTGTGCGCTGTACCGCTGGCAGATATGTAGCAATATAAGATTAAATCTCAAGTCATTCTCACTTTGCCAAGCAACCTTTTTGCAGAGCTCGTAGAAAACCATTCTGCTCAGCAGGAGTATTCCAAAAAACAATTGTCATCATCAAGGCCTACCTTGGTAATCCCTTGTCCTTAAATTACCAAATGTTCCACTTCATTTGCCTTCTTTTTGAGCAGAAAATCAGCTCTCTCCAGCATTCTGTGTGTTTGTTAATTTAAAAACAGTCCTTTGCTGCCCTTCACAGCAGTAAGGATGATCTTCTTCTCTCTCTCTCTCTGTCCAAATATCTTTAACAACTCGCCACAAATTGACAGGCCATAATAAAGTATAATCCAGTTACAACACTTGGGTTTAGTGAAATAAAAACCAGAATTCAAAAATAAATTATATCCTCAAATCAAAGGTTCAGGTATGCGTAAGCCATCAGCCCAACCTATGCAAACCTATACATACCTATACAAGATAGAGTGCGAAGGGAATGTATTTCAGTGTCCTGGTTCCTTATATTTTACTACAGATATTTGGAGGACATATGGAGAATCTGGGCTTACAAAGAGGCGGAATTAAAAGAATTCATCAATATTCTCAATAATCATCACCCCTCTATTAAACCTAAAGCCATAACACACATGGAAAGCAACAATTTCAAAGAGAGCAGCTATTTAAATTGGCACATGAAACCAACAGACATAAGAAAGCAAAAAATATTTTCCTCCTAGAAAAACTGACACACATTTCTATACAAAAAGCCATAACAATAAATACACTTTCAGCTGTCTAACAAGGGTATAGCTAATGCTTCACATTTCACTTCATTGAATTTCAACTACCACTTGTATGCTCATTCTACCAGCATGTCTACGGCTCTTTCGAGGTTCTACAAAAGCTTCTTGCCAGTGCACAATCCTTCCAAGCTTCACATCACCTGAAAACTTTGAAATTATGATCTATACACTAAGGTCTATACCATTAATATATAATTAAGAAATAC
This sequence comes from Rhincodon typus, assembly GCF_021869965.1. NCBI lineage: Eukaryota > Metazoa > Chordata > Chondrichthyes > Orectolobiformes > Rhincodontidae > Rhincodon > Rhincodon typus. The sequence goes on from NC_063341.1 coordinate 15,940,938, forward strand.
AAGACTTCCAACATTGATCATATTTATTAACCACTACGCCCTGGTTTGTATCCAAGTTACTACTGCCCCTGGTTGCGTAGCACAGCATGAAATGCTTTCTGGATCAAGGCTTGTTTTGAAAAGCTTGAGTGGCACATCGAGTCAATACAACAATCATTTAAAGACAACAAAATCTAAAATGTGGTTTTCAGAGGTAGAGATACAAATACAAGCTATGGCTATTTCCCAAACACTAACCCCTCAACTTATTCACTCATCACTTCCACTTCCCAATAACTGAAATCTCTCCCCACTTCGGACTCATACAGTAACTTCCTCTCCTGCAGTTCTGATGTTCAGGCTCACATACTGCCTGTACCTTCCCTGGTACATGATTATTGTTTCTCTCCTGTGTTTGCTGCTGGAAGGCTCACAAATGAGATGTAATTCAGCATGTGGGATTGGGAGTAGCTCCTCACAGATTGTCATTTCCATGACCTTTCTCTTATTTGCTGCCCTTATCATTGATATTTCATGTGCTTTGGGAAGCTTGCAAGGACGAGTTTACTTACCATACCATGTCGCTTGAACCCTGATAACAGCAAAAGGGTGGTATGTGGGGCCTGCACAAGAGCGCTTCATACAAACAGAGTATAAAGAAATAAGTTGAATTAACTACAGACACAAATTCAGTTTGGTAGTCATGACTGAAGATAGATAACACCGGAACTAAACATAATGAGTTAAAATGTCACCACCGAGAAGGAGTTATCTGGTTGCGCACATAATTGTATTAGCCATTAAGAATAAAATCATTTCTATTCTTAATGGTTAGTACTATTTCCGTACTCAACCAGAATACAGGAAGAGTTTACATTATTGTAATATTATGCTTATATTATTCTTTGGCTCAGGAACAAATTTATCTGGATTCCAATGTTATGACAAAAGGCTTATTCAGCAAAATTCTCAAAAAAATGCAACAATGATAAGTCTCTACGAGTGATTTATGATTTTAAGCAATAAACAATGGAAGCTCAGCTCCGTAAAGAAACTAATCAATCAAATGTCTACAACTTATCAGAAGTACAAGTGTGCAAATACATGGATACAAAATACTCAGATCAGCAAACGTCATCAATACAAATCACATATAATCTATGTCTTATACTATACATATAAATAATTATGTTTTCAATCATAACCATTAATCAAATCCCCATTCATTATAAAATAGTACCTGTACACAAATAAAAATGTAATATGTTCCAAACGTGTGTAGATTGGTTGAAACATTAATCCAGAATGGAACTCATTTGAGTACATCAGATCACAATATTTACTCAGTGACCACAGTAGGTTTCAATGCACACATTTTGCCCTCAATTCCTCCATTTTCTGAAAGGGGAAATAGTGGCTAAATAAAATGTACTTGACTTACGTTAACCAAAACCTCTCCTGTGCAAATCCCATCTGGTACTCCACACTTGAAAATGAACTTGTCCATCTACACTTACGACAGTCTATTTATAATACTAATTCAACTGAGAATTCTAAAAGTTGGATTCAATTTTTGTTACACTCTTGTCTGACAACAATATGATTAATGATGATAATCAATTATCAATGAAAATCATTTACACAATCATCAGTAACAAAGATGCAGTTTGCATGAAAAAGAAAGTTGGCAAATGAAGATGCAAAAGGAAGTACTGCATTAAACAGTATTGTAAAGACACCTGATCAGTTACTATAGGATCTTTAGACATTGAATACAGTAAAATGGATCTGGGCAAGAAGCCCAGAATCAAAAGACTGAGGTTATTCACACTGAAGAACAATATCCCGAAAAGTCAATGTTCAATCAAGCTGGATGAAATCTTCATTTGAAACAACAACTTGTATTTCCATACGAGTCTAGGAATTAGGAGAAGGCCACTTTGTTCCTCGACGCAGTTGTGCCATTCAATAAGATCATAGCTGATCACATTACCCCACATTCCTGCCTCCCCTCATAACCTCTCACACCTCTCTAATCAAGAATCCATCTATCGCTATGTTAAAATAATAAGTATTCTCATCCATTGCCTTTTGAAGAAGAGTTTTAAAGACTCTTAGCACTCAAAGGAAAAACAATCTCCTTCTCTTTCTCTTAAATACACATTCCCTCATCTCTAGATTTTAGCACAAGAGAAAACATTCTCTCCACATCCACACTGTCAAGATCCCCGAGCACCTCACATGTTTCAATCAAGTCATGTCTTCCCCGATCTAAACTCCACAGATAGAGACATAGCCTGTCTAATCTGTCCTTACAAGACAGCACTCACCCCACACATATTCCAAGTAATAGTCTAGTATACTTTATCTGAATTATTTCTAATGTATTGTCATTACATTAAGGAGACCAATACTATCATTATAAAATAGCATCTTTAACAGAATAAAGCATCCAAACATTCTTCACAGTGACATTATAAATCAAAATATATAACCACGTCACCAAAGGAGATATTAGCACAAGTGACCAAAAGCTCTCTTAAGGCTTTGTTTCATTACTTAATCAAAAAAAGTCTGGAATCACCCAGGTCAAGCAGCATCTTTGGAGAGAAAGAGTTAACATTTCAGGTCAATGACCTTTCATCTGAACTGAAACAGTGTCAAATATTTTTGAAACCTGTGGTAGGGAGACAGAAGAACAAAGGAGAAGATCTGTGATGGGGTGGAGGCCAGGAGAAATTAAAAAATTAATTATGGAACCAAACAGAGGATATGCAGTGGGGAGAGGGTTCAGGAGAGGGAAAACAGCAGCTAACAAAACAAAAGGACAAGGTAGCATTGCAGGGCAGCTATCGGAGTCATTATACCAACAAAGAGACAGAGAGTGTATTGACTTAGAAAAATAGCACTGAAACGGGTCAAAGGAAAAATGCTAGAAAGGTAAAACGAATAGCTCTTTACTCAAATGCCTATTGTATTTGGAATAAAAATTAGCAAATCGGTATGTGCTTATTGCCATTATAGAGACAAGGTTACAAGGAGATAAAAGCTGCAAACTAAATAGTCAGGGGTACGTGACATTTTGAAATGACAGGCAGGAAGGGAAAGGTAGTGGGGTAGCTTTGTTACTACGAGATGGAATAGGTATGATAGCAAGAAATGATCTCAGTTCAGAAGATGTAGAACCCATAAAAGTGGAAGAAAGAAACGATATTGGGCAGAAGACTCTGGTGGGAGTAATCTAAAGGTCTCTAAAAATAGCTATACAGCAGGAAAGAGAATAAATCAGGAGATAATGAGGACATGTTAAAAGAGCAGTACATTAATCATAGGTGACTTTAACTTTCATGTAGATTGGGGAAAATCAAAAATCGGCAGAGATAGCTACAAAGAAATATTCAAAGACTATATTCCACGGATTTGTTACCCTCAGAAGAAATTTCTCCTCATCCGTCTTAAATGGATGAACCCTCACCTTGAGATTATGCCCTCTGGCCTTAGACTTTCCCACAAGTGGAAACAATCTCTTAGGATTTACCTTGTTAAGCCCCCTAAGAATCTTTTACGTTTCAATAAGGTCACCTCTTATTCTTCTAAAAGAGGCCCAACCTATCCTACCTCTCCTAATAAGAAAATCCCTTCATATCCAGGATCAACCTAGTGAAACAAGCACGAGAACGCTGGAGAAATTCAGCAAACCTGGTAGCATCTGTGGAGAAGAGAAACAAGAGTAAACATTTCAAGTACTGTGTTACTCTTCTTCAGAACTCAAGAGTCATACCAGACTTGAAACATTAACTCCGTTTCTCTCTGAGGCTTGCTGAGTTTCTCCAGCATTCTCAGAGTTTGTTTCAGATTTCCAGCATCTGCAGTATTTTGCCTTTAGTCAACCTAATGAATGTTCTGTTGACTGCCTCCAATGCCAGTATATTTTTCCTTTGACAAGCCAACCAAAATTATACACAGTTTTCTAGGTGCAACCTAACGACTGCCTTGCATAGTTTCAGCAAGACTTGCATGTTTTCATACCCTGTTCTATTTGAAATAAAAGTCACCATTCCATTTGCCTTTCCTATTACCTACTGGACTAGTATGATAACTCTTTGGTATTTATGCATGTGAACCCCCAAATTCCTGTGCTGCAGCTTTCTGCAGCCTTCCTCATAAATGTCCAGATCATCTGCTCTTGCTGCCAAAGTGTATAACTTCACACTTACTCACAATATATTCCATCTGCCAAGTTTTGCCCTCTCATAACTTGTCTATATCCCCCGCAGACTCTTTGCATCATCCTCATCACTTGTCTTCCTAAATGTTTTTGTCACCCTCAAACTTAGCAATAGTGAATGCAAGGCTATGACCATCTCTAATACAAGACAATCTAACCACTGCCCCTTGACATTCAATGATGATACCATCACTGAATCGCCCACTATTCACATCCTAGAGATTACCATTAACTAGAAACTCAATTGGACTAGCCATATAAATACAATGGCAACAAAAGCAGATTAGAGGCTAGGAATACGTGGCAAGTAACTCACCTTCTGTTTCCCTGAAGCCTGTCCACCATGTACAAGGAACAAGTTAAGTGTGCAATAGAATAATCCCCTCTTGCTTGGATGAGTGCAGCTCCAACAACACTCAAGCAGCTTGACACCATCCAGGACAAAGCAGCACACTTGATTGGCATGACATCCACAAGCATTCACTCCCTCCACCTCAGCAGCAGTAATGTATACCTATCTACAAGGCACACTGCATAAATTCACCCAAGATCCTTAGATCCAAACCCACAAACACTTCTATCCAGAAGGTCACAGGGAGCAGTTATACAGGAAAACCACCATGTGCAAGTTCTCCTCCAAACCATTCACCATGCTGACTTGGAAATATATCACCATTCCTTCACTGCTGCTGGAATTCCCTCCCTAAGAATGGGGTCTACCTACAGCACATGAACTGTAGCGGTTTAAGAAGGCAGCTCACCACCACCTTCTCAAGGGGAACTAGGGATGGACAATAAATGCTGACCAGCCAGCAATGCACATATCCCACGAGCAAACAAAAATAAGACGTGAAAAATCAAACAACACAGAACACTTTTACCTTAACATACATTCCCTAGAAATTAATCCTCGCCTAACTACAATAAAGAAATTTTCAGAAAAAAGTGCAAGTCTGAGTCCATAAAGACTTCATGAAAATTAAACCAAATTTCTCTTTTCAGCAAATGCAATTTTACTGTTTAACTTACGACATTCCTCACTTGTAAACACAACCAACAGGTTTAATTTTTCCTACTGTACTTAGGATTTGGATAGTACTAGTAAGGCTGTATATTTATTGCCCTGGGAACATTAAGGATGAACCATGTGAATGGGACCACATGTAAGACAGAAAAGGACAGGCTTGACTTGTCTCTTTCCTCAGAAAGATAAACCAGAAAACCAAGGTAGCTCGGAGGGTGATTGCATCTGTTGAATATAAGCGATTGAATTTTTCTATGTCAGTGTTCTTTCTTTGTAATTTATTCTTTAATTCCACAGCTCCTTGGTTATAAAACTCAGCAGTTTCTTTACTTACTATTAAATGTTTAATGTTTATAACCTGTGCCAACCTATATTTAAAGATCTCATTACGTCAAACTATTTACAGAGATAATTTTTGAATTGATTTTCTTGGGTCAATTTTTTCAATTACTTTCATAATCTTGAAGCTATCAATTAGATCATCTAAAGATTTCCCATTTTCAAATAAACCATTAATTTCATCGATGCTCAAATTTCTGGTGTTTGGTTTCCTTCCCTTTTAACTCTAGCACCCACTTGAGGACAACTGCCTGATCCAAACTAATGATCTAGATCTTGGTGTGCAGGGGACAATTTTAAAGTTTGCAGATGCAAACCTAGACAGTCTGTCTCTTCATTATTCCTTGTTAAAAGTCATAATGACCCAAGATGAACTCTCGAGGACCTTGCTCATAATTTATCAACTGGACAAACTTCCATAAATAGCTATCCTTCATTGTAACTTTAGATGAATTACTCATAAGCCATTACTGTAGTCATTGATATTCAAGGTGAAACTTGTCAAAATACTTTTTGAAAATCTAAGTGTACCAAATCAAGTGTGATCTCAAAATCAAGTTTCCTGAACAAATCTCTGATTTTATGCTCACTCCCTTCAAAAGAGTTCATTCAAAATTGTTCTGAAGACCTGTTCCCAAATTAATGCTAAACTTACTGCCCGATAGTCTGATTCGTCGCGTGGCCCATTTTAATAAACATGATTCATTAGTCCATAACTGGAGAATGTCAACCCCCAAAATGGTCAGCTTTGCATTTCAAGAAAAATTATCCATATCATTTTACTGGTTCAGGTAAAAATGACTTAGGACCCTTTCCCAGGTGAACAAATGGCTGAGTCTGAACAAAGAAACTCAGGATTACCGAAAGGTTATGCCATAGGAAGCTTCTTTAGTTTAATCCATACTCCCAAGAATTTAATTCTGGTGTGAGTGACAGAAGACTCCTTTGTTCATAGACAGTAGCCAAGTAATTGGTAAAACATTTGTACAGTTTTAAAACAAAGAAGAAACAACATAATTGTCGACCAGTTCCCCGAATTGAAAAGTCTGGTTACCTTCTACAGGATGCCTTTTAGAACAACTGACAAGTAAAAAGAGTAAAGGAGGGTCACTGGACTTGAAACATTAACTCAGTTTCTCCAGGAATTTTTTGTTTGTGACACATGAAACACATTTGATTTGAAGTTCAAAATGCCATTATAGTCCACACAAGTCAATTGACAAATCGCATGTGAAATAACATGAGACAGAAAAACAATGCTGCTTTGGAGATTATACAATAGCTCCAGCATGATCACAATTAAGCAGCCTGTCCTGCTCTCTAAAGTAGAGAGAACAAAAACATTTCAGTAAAGACAGAAGCAGCAAACATTGACAAGTGTGAAGTTTTCATTTGTTGGGAACATTTACTTTAAGTGCATTGAAAGGGTAATGAAAAACTTTCATATCCCTAATATTTCACAGAAAAAATATTAAACAATGCATTTAGTTCAGAGTACAGAGAGATTGCGTACAGTACCTTTAAAATACACTATCAAATGAAAAGGCAATTACCCATTTATTCAGCATAATATTAGTGATTACATTGGCACCGCCTTAATCGCACAACAGTTCCACTAAGTAATCAATAAAACTCAAAATTAAGACACCTTCCAACTGCATTCCACTGCTACAAACTGTTACATATTTCTTATGTCTATGTACCTAGTTATTACTGACCTTATTCAGTTTGAATAGTGTGATCAGCACAAGAGGGGAAATAAGAAGCAAGTGACTTACACTATTAATTACGCGACTGAATATTTTCTTGGCAACTTTACCGTCACTAACAACAGTTAGAAAGTAATTATCATGGCTCCGGCTCCATTAAAATTAATGGTCTATTGCACATCTTATGTATTTAAGCCAGTTTTCATGCTGCTGTCACTTAATAATAAAAATTATGGTGCGCCACTGAATCTGCAGGTTCGAAGATTAAACCAAATGATAGCACAATATTGTACTGCTCTTTTGCCCAATTTATCTTTTGTTTTCCTTCACAATAACCCCTGCTCAAGGACAGACACCTTCTGCTTCCCATAAGTAATCTGTAGCCTCAGGAGGGTAATGCCATCCTGTAGCAACCTAATTTAGCTTCTTCAGAGTAGTGAGAGATAACAGTAAAAGAGGCGATTACCCAATTAAATATACATTTCTTAAAATGGACTGTTGGGAATTATAGCAGAATTTGCCACAACGAATTGTAATTTAGACTGATTTTGGATTGAAGGTAGATTAGCCTTTCAGGAAAAGGCTCAAATCAATCCCAAGGATTTTATTTCAACTGCTTACATTATGCTTAAAAAGGAACAATATAGTTCTTTAAAAGAGTATGATGACTTAATGGTTACATCACTGAAACGGTAGTAGTATAGGGGCTTGGACTAAAAATTTCAAAGACATGAATTCAAATTCCATCATGCCAGCTGGAGAATTTGAATTCAGTTAACAAAAGTAAAATCTGGGGGGAAAAAAACTACTTTCCATCATGACTAAATTAAACGACCAGACTCAAATTGTTAAAAAAATCATACTTGGTTCAAAAATCCTTACCTAAACTAGCCTATGTGACTTCAGCCCCCACAACAATGTGATTACTACTTAAGTGTCCTCACAGGCTAGTCTTGCTGGATACACCAACATCCACTGAATGAATTCTTAAGGCATCAATTTGCTATTTGTCTTCTTCCAAACTATGCAAACTGAGCACAACAAACCTTTTGCATGTTTTGTATTTAAATGTTAAATTTCTGCTGATTTTCAATCCATTAGACGAGGAAACATCACTTACCGTCACAGATTTGAGTGTCATACCATGGTAGGTGCCCATTGTATCAATCTTGAAACCTTCAGTTTCTGAAAAAATAAAAGAACAATCAATTTTATGTATAAAATGTACAGAATGTTTAACAGCTCATCATCACATACAGCTTTAACGGAAACCAACGCAAATCAAGATACTATGTAAATGGGTACAACATTGTTATAATCAGGGAGGAATGCATGAAGGGGAACAACATGGCAAAGAGAATACTGGCAGTACAAACAGTAAAAATAGTTTACAGTACATCACTGCACATCTATCCCAACTGAACCTCACATCAGGAGGTCTGATTTCACCAGAACTCATCCTCAATCACGTGCAAGCAACATGTATTTAAAGGGAACACATTTTACTAAGGATCTTGAACAGCAGCCAAAAGTATAATTTCTTACTGAGATGCCTCTTCTTAGCCTGAATTAGTGCTGAGGTGAATTACATCACTGTACTAATCATTCTTTTCATTGGAGCTCAACAAACTCAGATAGAGTGGAAATGAATCTGGAACATTGTTATTTGTAAAGCTGACTTTGCCATGAGATTTCACCATTACAGCTGGAAATTTTCCAGTTTGGTGGATCATCCATGCTTACGTATGATGTAATTACATTTTGCCATGCTAGAACAGTAAATAAAAAAGGCCAAAAAGCATTAATGTAAGTTGAATTGCACAAATGCCCCTAAACATTCTCTAAAGTAGCCTATTTTTTAAATCCACTAATCACAAATAAAGGCCAAATAAGTTGCACAAAACAAGGAAAAAATTCCAAACTTACAAGAGCAACTCTTCAGACAAATAAAAAGAGTCGATAAAGACAACTTCATCTTAGTTCTGAAGATCAGCAGCACCAAGAAAATATATTATGGTATGAAACTCCAGCGAAACTACTAATTGATTCACCCATTTGGAAAGCCTGTGATAAAAATCTGCCTTATTAACCAAACTGTACAGACAGAATACTGTAACCACCTACATATACTGTTTAGCACTCTACAGCAGAACTTCTGTTGTGCTGTTCAAATTGAAACATGCACACCTGGATTAGAATGATGTATTCAATTTTTCTTGCAAAGAATATTTGTGACAATTCAGCTGTAAGTAACTAGGTGAGAAAGCTCAAGTTACCTCTTCCTGACTTGCATTGAAAATCTGGAACTGGACAGAATTCAATCTACAGCTATTCCAATCTATAACATTCAGTGCCATCATATGCACAAAATGTAATCTGACAACTATGTTATTCTTTCCACATGGCACTAATGCAGTAGGTCACAAGACCTTCAGGTTGTAACAGATTAACTAGGAAGGCACAGATTCAATCCTTCACAATGGTGAATTAACAACAACTTGAATCATGTAGCACTTTTAAAGGTAGTAAAATGTTCCAATGTCAAGTATGCTGCTTAGTGAAGGTGGGTAGTATTGCAGTAAGAGCAATTCTTTATCACTTTCTGACAACAATTAGTTGGAACTTTCTGGGTTTACCAGCACTCTAGCAAAATGTTTATCAATGTGTGTTTTTTACATCAAGTGCAGCCAGCAATCAGAGATGTATCAACAATAGAGATTTAACACATTAACAAATTAGTAATGGGAAAGTGAGGCGAGAGAAGATTAGAGGTGGACCCTACTAGCAAAAGAATTACTCACTAATACCTATTAACTTTGGTTTAATACAGTTCAGGTAGTCATAGGTAATCATTGGGGGAGGGGGAGGGGGAGGGTTTGGATTGGATGCTGTTCAAAGGGTCAGTGCATGTGTGATGGGCCAAATGGCCTCTTTCTGCACTGGAGGGATTCAATGATTTATTTTGTTTCTAACCAATATGGGTGAATTATCCAATGCAGTGGGGGGAGGAAAGGCTTCGACTACGCAAGTGTCAATGAGTCAGATACAGTTGTTCAAAATTAGTTGAGCAAACTCATTCTGCTCATTATCAAAAGCACAATTGCAGTTAGCTTATGGGACTGCTAACTTTAAAATTAGCTCACGTGGAAGAATGGCAGAGATGTATTTTCCTACTGTCTTTATGTTAGATGGCAGATTTATTAGAAATCTATATAGCATTCAGCTCCATTCCTTACAAAATGAACTGCTTTCTAACCACGTCTCCTGTCTCAATGAAATGTATCTCACTCCTTTCAAAATTGCATAAGCCAACATGTACAAAATAAAAGTAGCAAACAGGCCCTTGAAGATGCCTATTACCATTCGTCATATTATAGGATCAATTAACTCAATATTGGATTATAAAGTGAATTCTTGGATCACAGAAAACGCGGCATACTTAATATAACAAGTAACATTAGGCCTGTGGATAATTATTTGTGAAATTTATAATGCCAGTTCAGAGTAGTAACAACATTATCTGGGGTCAGGTTGTGTTTTAGCATTTTACATGACAGTCAATAGCAATATGCCAAATCTATTCGATTTGTCAGTTTTATTTTTTTAAAAATTTAAAATGTGTAAACTAGGACTGGCTTTTAAAAACAAAATGGGGCCACAATGTTTGATCCCAAGAATGGATGTTTAACTTATTCGTAACCCCGTTCTTTGTCAATATTACGTAAAATTCGCTGGGTTCTAAAAATAAAGTTAAATGACTGAGATAAGGAGAAAACATGAGAGACTTGGTAATAACCTAATGCTTAGAAAGGTCATTGGTTTTTAAAGTGTTTCAGTTTGGCAGAAGGAACATGTATGTGTGTTTAGATTGAAGCACTGTAACTCAGCAGTAATGGACTAAACTGTCACAATAACTGGGGAGAAAGCTGGAACTTTGATTGTCATGGAATTAAGTTTCATAAATATCATAGTTGATTGGATGCCATATAAGTAGCAAATAGCAAGTGCAAGGTAGGCTGAGGTCACAGCTCATTAAAACAAGAGATAAGCGTCTTTCTAAGAAGACACAAGCAAGTCTTAATAAGTTAATCAATCAGACCAATGTGGAAGGCATGACACACTTGTGACGTGTGCCAGTTGTCAAACTGATCAGTTGCTGGAGAGTGGGTAGCATCAAGACTTTGGATACATAGCTTCTTTGTATGAAAAGAACTGAAAAACAGCTTGCAGCACAGGATAAATTTAGCTAATTCAGGGAAGAAGCTGATTAACCAACGACTAAAAATGGAGACTGACCACCTGTTCTGGTCTGATCTTTGGACAAGTACACATAAAAGGGTTCATTTGTGATTGTGTGCATATGCAGATAAGATTTTTGCAGTATTTTTTGTCGTGGACTCTGTCCTCATAAAGAACATTAAGTATACTCCATTGTTAGAAATGTCCAGGTTTATAGATATGCAGAGTAAACCCAACAGCTCAGGGTACATTGGAATAAAAGCCTACACCCTGCTGAATTGAATGGCTGTTGTTCAACTGCAGTATTAAAAATCCTCAAGATTTTCAAGTCCTTTTGATTTTTATGGCATTGTACTGAACATATTCAGACAGTAAATATCTCAAAAGGCTCAAAAAATGAGTTAATCTCATAACTGAACATGCAATATAAAATACAATAGCACCAAAATGGGAAAGGGACAGTGCTCATCATTCATAACACTCACATGGCCCAAAGCCTTTTCATGCCCAGAATAAATGGTCCTCTCAGGCACAGATTTTAAACCCAAGAAAGTAGAGTGCAAAAATAAGATTGAAAACATTTGTAATTAGCAATATAAAGATTGGGAAAGCTGGAATCGAGATAGGAAAAACAGAGAGAAGTTTTATTAAAAAATCTCCCACAGGAATTAACTTCTGATCAAATGAGAACAGACCCTCAGGAAATAAAATTTTCTTCGGCAACAATGATCAATGATCACACCATTAAAATTTTCTTGAATACACCAGCAGTAACATTTTCTCATTTATTTTGAGTAATTAGTGGCCAATTACTTGCACTGCAACTTCACATCCAGCCTGGTGATGTGATTCTGTTATAGTCCAGCCTGAGAAGGAGTAGGGTAAATCTGGTCATAGAACTTCTAGATGTTAAAGTGCACTTGTGCGCGCTTCAGAAATAGTTTCCCAATTTACACGGTGATCCCAGTGACTGCTGACAACCTTACCTTCAATCTAACACAAATCCGGGTCAATATCTACATTAAATCATTCTACTTGCTTATATCCAGCTTCTATGATCTGTTGAAACAATCAGATTGCAAATATACCAAAACAGTATTTTGGATATTGAAAGCATTTTAATAAAAATATTAAACCACTAGGGATGACTTTGGTCATATTATTCATTATGAATGACCATGCATTTAATATTCACTTTTAATGATTTCGGCACTTTCCAAAAGAACGTGACAATCGATGTAGTCAATTTAAAAGAAACTTATTCAAGGTTTCAGTAGCCAACTTATGTAGCAAGGTCTCAGCAATGGGATAAAGAGCCAGTTTTTTTTATATAAATATAGCGCCAGTTGCAAAATAAATATTAGCAAACACCTGGAGGTTTCCACTTTTTTCCCCACCTTTTCTCTACTCAAACCCCTGTCACCACCCCATTCATTGCTGAATAACAAAATGGAATGGTCTAATGTCCTGTTTAATAATATTTCAGCCAAAAGTGAAACTTCAGTGCAATATGCTGTCAAAACAGTACTGACTGCACTGAAGTGCCCCTCTAGAATATGTGCTCAAGAGTGGTGCTCAGGTCCATGACTATATGTGGCTCAGTGAATGAACTACCACCAAGTCACGGTCAACAGCAAATGTAACACACTAATAATTAAACTGAATGAGGTCTTAAGGCAATTAAAAAGACAAAATTTAATTACAAGCGTGCAATAATTATTGTAATCTTAATGTTATCAAGATTCAGTCACCGTAGACAAAGTAGTATCTGGAAGTGAAAAAGCACATTTAAATTTGTGATGTCATATGGCTTTCTTTTCATCGCATTTACCTCTTACTACAACAAAAGTAATTGCATTTGCATACAGCCTTTAAATTTAGTAAAACACTCCAAATTGATTCCCAAAATTAACTTAAAATGTGATACACAAGTAGACAGAAGGTGACAAAAAGCTTGGTCAAAGATGCTGTATTAAGATTAGAAAGACGAAAAAGTTGAGAGAGAAAATTTAAAAATTAGGACTAGACTAAGATAATAGAGAACAAGACAGCAAACCATAAAGTAACAAGAAACAGGCATGCAAGAGGTCTGAATTGGAGGAGTGCAGAGATTTTAAAATTTTTAGAGATGACAAGGCCATAGAGGAATATGACAATGAAAATAATTCTAAAATCAAGGTATAGCTGTACCAAATGCTAATATAGTTCAGCCAGAGTTGAAGGATGTACAGGAACTGGTCAATGTTAGGATGTGGGCAGCAGAGTTTTGCACTGAACTCTAGCTTTTAAAGGGCGCTAGGTGCTAGGCAAAATAGGAGTGCAACAGAATAATCCAATCTAAAGGTAACAAAAGCATGAAGATTTATTTCTGTGGGAACTGAGATGAGACATACACAAAGAATGTCAGTTGTTACACAGGAAACATAGAAAGTAGATGATGGGTAGACCACTGGCTCTTCGAGCATGCTCTGCCATTCAATATGATGGCAGTTGATCCTCTATCTCAATGCCATATTCTCACTTTCCACACTTTTTGATGCCTTCAAAATCTAAACATTTATCTTTTTCTTGAATATATCTTGGTTTCCACAGCCTTCTGTGGGAGAGAATTCCACAGGTTCATGAGATTTTGAGTGAAGAAATTTTTCCTCACTTCAGTCCTAAATGGTCCACCCTTTATTTTGAGACTATGTCCCTCATTCCAGACCCTCCCTACATCTAAACTAGGAGGAATAAGTCAGTTTTTGTGATGGACAGGGAAGGAGTGGGAAATTAAGTCAGGAGAAGTATACATATATTTAAAAGTTTAAGAGGTGACAAGGCCATACAGGAATGTGACAACAAAGAGGAGAATTTGCCAAAGATGCAAATAAGTCCTGGCTGAACCTAAGGCAGCAGCCCGAGAGAAGGCAGGTCAGTGGCAAAGTATTAATGCTTTAGCAAAGTAGCAATAATGAATGAACAGGTCGACTGTTCTTTAACAAAAATCTGTTACCATGTAAAATTGGATGTTAGTTTGCAAATGCCTGGTTGGCACTGCTATACCAAAGACAATTTCAGTCCATAAAGGTCAAATGAGAAGTTAGTTACAATTTTTATCTCCTTTGAAGACTAATTACATACTGCAACATTATTAATAGTCAAGGCCAAATACTTACTGAAATTAGTGCCCCTCTAACTGAATAAGTAGCCTCAGTAATTATCGCATTTTTTTTTTTTAAAAAGAAGCAGCATACTCATCCACAAACATTTGACTGCACAGGTATAAGAACGCAAGAAACAGGGAGTAGGACATTGGGGCCTCCCAAGCCTGCCCACCATTCAACAAGATCACAGCCAATTTGCTCCGGCCTCAACTCTTCTTTCATGCCAGCTCTTCATAGCCCTCAACTCCTAGATATTTCAAAAATCAATCTAAATATTTTATGATCTCATCTCCACAACTTTCTGGCGTGGTGTATTCAGGCATTCACTACTTTCTGAGAGAAGAAATTCCTTTGTGCCTCAGTTTTAAGAGCATCCCCCTTCTCTTTAACTCTGACTCTTAGTTTGTGAATCCCCCCACCATCTACCCTATCGAGCCTCCTCAGAATCTTTTATGTTTTACGAAGTACACCCCTTGTTCTTCCCATTACCTGTTTACTGTCATAGATTACTCAACTGCTTCACCCCAGGAATCAAACTAGTGAATCTCTTATGAACTATCTCCAATGCCAGCACATCCTTTCTTAAATGCCTAGTCTCAAACAGTGCACAGTATTTCAAGTACAGCCTCATCAACACTCTGTACACCCAATGCTCTGTAAGACTTCCATATTTTAGAATGCTAACCCTCTAGCAACAAAGATGAAAGCCCATTTGCTTTCTTGAATACTTACTGCACATACATGCTAAAGTTGTGTTTCATGCAGAAGAACACACAGATCTCTATGCTGCACTTTTTTGGATTCTCTCAATATTTTAGTAGTAGTCTGCCTTTTGATTCTTCTTCCCAAAGTGCATGACATCATACTTTCCAACATTAAACTTCACCTACCAAGGTTTTGCCCACTCACTGGACCTATCAATATCCTTTGCAGATTCCACGTGCCCTCATCTCAACCTGCCCTCACACCTATTGCTCTGTTTATCGGCAAATCTGAATACATCAGACTTTGCCCCTTCCTCCAAGTCATTAATATCGAAGGCAAATAACCACGGCACTTGGCACTCACTAATTACTTTTCAAACTGAAAAAGACCCATTAATCCTGACTCTTTGTCTTCCTTACATTAACCAATCCTCAATCCATGCAAATACATTACCCCAATCCTATAAGCTCCTAACTTGTGCAATAACCATTTGTGTGGCACCCCATCAAATGCCTTCTAGAATTCCAAATAGACATCTATCGGTTGCCCTTTATCATCTCTGCTTGTTATATTCTCAAAGAACTCTAATAAATTTGACAAACACGATTTCTCTTTCACAAAACTGTGTGACTGTTCGATTGTGTTAAATGTCTTGCTCTTTCTTCCTTAATAGTGGATTCCAGAATTTTCACAAGAGCAAATGTTAGACCAACTTGCCTGTAATTTTGTTTTCTGCTTTCTTTCCCTCCCTTTTTGAATATCCTCCAAGGGTCACATTCATTTCAGCTACTCTTTCTTTTTATATACCAATAGAGCTCTTGCTGTTTTGTTTTTATTATTTCTTTCCAATTTATTTTTATAATCAATTTTCTGCCTTTTTATTAGCTTTTTAGTCATCTAAAAGCTAGATCCTAAAAGCTCTAAAATCCTCTGGCCTTTCACTCACTTTTTGCCAATTTATATATCTTAAGATTTTCATTGAACACTCTCCTTGGCCACCTTTGGTAACTATAGATGGTTCATCTTCATCATCATGTCCCTCTTTTTGATCAGAAAAAATTTTTGCCAAGACTTTGTGAAGTATCTGCTTAAAAGTCTGCCACTGCTCATCTACTAACCATCCCTTAAATCTACTTAAGCAGCCTATTCAAGACAGTTTCTTTTCATAATTCTGCAATTGCCCAAATTAAAGTTGAGTTTATTGGTTCAAGATCTAAGATGATTGCCAAAATAAATTTGAAATTCTATTATGTTGTAGTCACTACCTCCTAGAACATCCTTAACCAAAATTTCTCTTTAATCCTATCACATTACTCAATCTAAAATAGCCTGTTCCCAGGTAAATTCTACAACGTACTATAAGAAACAATCCCTGATGTATTCTATTAATTTGTCTTCCTTGTCCATCTGACTTGTTTAGTCAATATTCAGAATAAAATCACCCATGACAATTATTGTTCCCTGCTTACATGCCCCATTGTCCTACATTGAGACTCTAAGGGCAGGTAGATAATCCCACCTGTGACTTTTTTTTCCTTGCTATTCCTATTTCCACCCAAATGGATTCCACATTACAATCTGTTGCATATCACTACTTGTTACCACACTGATACCTTCCCTTCTTAACTGTCTACCCCACTTCCTTTCCCTTTTTAACCAGTCTTCCAGAACATCAGTTAGCCTTGACTATTGACTCCGCACTGCTGGTCACCCTGAAACCACATCTTTGTAATAACTATAAAGTCATATTTATTTATACCTTGTTACAATGCATTCAGAAAAAGAGCCATAAGCTTTGATTTTTTAACCATTGTTACTTAGACTAATTTGCATTGCGCTTCTCTGCTTATATTTTCTGTCCTTTCCTGTCACACTATCATTCATCTCTTCACTACCTTGCTCCTCTGTTCTTGTGTGTTCTTGAATGTTTAAACTTCCTTTCAATTGAATCCTGCTCCCCTCCACAACTAATTAATTTAAATCCCTATCTACAACCTTAGTTATATGATTTGCAGGACACTGGTCCCAGCATGGCTGATATGAAAACATCCCACTAGAATAGTTCTCTCTTACTGATGCCAGTATTCCATGAATCGGAACCTATTTCTTCCACACCAATCTTTCAGCCATCCATTTACCTCTCCAAACTTATTTATCCTGAGTCAGTTTTCACATAGCTCAGATAATCCTGTGATTACCACCTTTGTGGTTCTGTTTTTTTTAATTCATAGCCCTGTGCTCCTTGTAATCCCTCAGTAGAACCTCGTTCCTAGTCCTACCTATGTCATTGATACCTATGTGAACCAGGACAATTGGATTCTTCCCCTTCCACTCCAATTTCTTTCCAGCTCACAAACAATGACGAGTCTTGGAAACAGCTAGACAACATAGCCTTTGGGACTCTTTGTCTTTGCTGTACAGAATTGTAATATTCCCCCATCTATGCTGTCTTCCACTGATACAATGTTTCTTTTGCTTACCCCTACTTGATTGACACTCTGAACCACAGTGCTGTGGTCAGTTCACGTATCCTCCCTGCAGTGTGTGCCCTCATCCACACCAGGAGCAAGAACCCAATAACAATTGGACAATGGCACTCATTGAGTCAACTCCAAGGCTAAATTCTGGATCTCAATAACTGCCTCACTTACAGTTGTATCCTCCTGCCCTAACCACAGAGCACATTTGATATAATTAATCGAAGCGGAATAACTGACTCCTGAAACAGTGTCCAGCTGACTTGCTCCCTCCCTGATGTGTCACAGTGTCTACAGTTCAGACTCCAGCTCATCAATTCTGAGCCTAAAGTCCTCAGGCAGCCAACCTTTGCAAATATGATCACTGTGCATCACACGTGTCCACTAACTCAAACATTCTACAGCCGTAATACATCGCCCAGAGTTCTCTATTCCATTTTAATTAAATAATTTGGATGCTGAATATTTTAAGAGTGAATTTCCCAACTGTGCTTTTCAAGCAAGCTGCTCAATAGCAGAAAATATTTTTACGCCAAAAATTTACACCGTATTGTCATTTCAACAAGCCTTTGACATGATTTTCTAAGTTTAAAATATAAATGATATCCCAGCAAATGCAATTTTTCAAACTTTCCATTGAAATAGCCTGCAGACCTTCAAAGAACATGAATGCTTACACCATGAGAAACCTTGCTTTGAATCAAAATCTTTTGGCAAAGTCATTTTTTCATCCTTGAAAAAAGACTGCCTTTAAATAGGTATTTTCAAATTTGAATAATAAGGATCTAAATCATAGAATGCAATATGGCATTCAATCATAATGATGTACAAATGTTTAGTTCTGCTTTCCTTTCTCAACAGCCTTAAAAGCATTATGCAAAACTTACATTGCCATAATACAAACAAGTGCCCAGTTCCCAAATAGAGGAGAACGGATTTGAAATTTAGGATTAATCCAATATGGCATCTGGATCCCTGATAATTGCCATCCCTTCCACACTTCACACTTCAAGGATCTTAGGAGTAAAAGTCCATAAAGACACTAGGTCCTGTTCAGTACTTCAGCATTTGGTATTTTTTAATTCACATTTCCAGAAACGCCATTATTTTGTTTTTGTAGATTACAAGTTTAACATAATCTCCTGGTTTTTGAAGTTTTATTTAAAAAGCCCAAGATCCCATATGTTTTATTGACCAGCTTTGTACTTTCAAAAATTGGTGCATGTGTTACCAAGCATTTCTCTGTTCAGAGGGAGGGTCACCGGACCAGAAACGTTAACTCTGTTTCTTCCTTCACAGATGCTGCCAGGTCTGCTGGGCATTTCCAACAGCTTTGTGTTTGTTCCTGATTTACAGCATTCGCAGTTCTTTCCATTTTTATTTCTCGGTTCTTGCAGCTTTCTATTAAAATTGGATCATTTGCTACCTTTCATCTCTCCTCATTTTTCCTACTATGTCAATCACAGTCAAATGATTTCACCAACGGAAAACTTTATAAATTATTTTACGCATAAAGTCTTTCTGATCATATGTTGATGCTAATTTCTACATAATTCTATAGCTAATTTATATAGCACTTGAACTTACTCTTCATTTGTCACCTAACTGATAACACGTCACTGAAAACCCCTTCCCCTATAACTCAACAGAGAGGTGTTAAACATAATAAGTGTAGAAAGGGCATACTGTATTGAAAGACACTGCAATCAAATAGTTACTCCTGAAAATAGGAGAGACTAAACTGTTTGAACTTTCTTAAATAGGCAGAATTAATCCGCCATAATCAACAGTGTTTCTACGTAATTATTCTACACTCGGGATAATCACTAACATGTCTAAATTCTGAAGACTGGTGCTAAAATATTGATGCAAGATTTCTTCTGTGGCAATTAGTGAACATGCTAGTTTACACATCTTTCAGCAACAAATAATTCCACAAGCCAAACAGGGACTCCCATTGGGACAAGGGAAAATCAGATATAACATCACAAAATGTGAAAGTGATTTTATCTTATTTGTTAGACGGCATTAAAACAAAATAATTTTCTGTGGAGTCAACCTGCTTGCCTTTAATCTTGTCACGAGTTTTTGACAGATTCATTAAACCTTTTTGTACATTTCATTAAGTACTGACGTATCAAAAAGACTAACATTGATTCATCCTTCAACCTACACATCAAATAAAATTAAGGATGCAAATTAACTTGCATCTGATATATCAGGCAGCATTTAAGATTCCTATAACTTTTCCACAATGAGAGGTAAGTACATTACTGGCCTAAGCATAAATAAACTATTGAACACCCACACACTTGGGTTGCAAATTGATATTTTAAAATGATTTTAATTTTGATTTTTACTTCTCAGATTTGGATTTTATACAGCCACATAAATGGTATTTATTTGACCATCACCTGGTGACTGCCAATCTATTTAACTGAAGGAACAAATACTTTTTAGTAGAAATCAAGAAAGTCTCTAAATTTTTCCTTTTTTAGACGATTTGGAACAGGGAGGGAGTTTATATATTTCATAACATTGCTTATTTACCTTCCTTCTTCGCAAATCTTTCCTGATCATATCTGTTGTATGCTGCTGGAATAGGCTGTTTATTTCGCAATGCTGGATCCTGCAACACACAAAATTACACTTATTATCAAGCAACCATTACAAAATTATGCCTTTGAAATGAAATACAAAATTTGTAGGGGAAAAAATTTGGAAGAGGAATACATTTAACAACAAAGAGCTGAGCAAAGACTCACTCAATAAATGTACGACCATGGGAATTGTATTACTTGGGTATTAAGTCCAAATTGCAGTTCTTTTCTTAAACTTAATAGCTATCTTCCATGACGAACAATAGATCAGAGAGCTACAGTACAGTTAAGATTTTTTTGCATGCACGAATCATTATCTGTATCGTTCGCAAGTTTTCTACATGAAATTAATAATTTAATTAATTCAGTTCCCATGCTTATTCACCAAAACTATTTATCTTTTACTTTCTATCAACCGCTGTTTTAACATTTCAAATTCCTGAGCTAACTACTTGGAAGACCTGTCCAATTTGGATTTGGGACTAAATAATTTGATTTGGCCCCTCTTTCAAATATCATTATAATGATCTGTCATATTTTTAAAACAGCAAAAGATAATTTGTGTTTGTTCTTACCGGTTGTATTACATTTTGTGGGGGTCTCTGTTCTGGTGCTCGTCCTTCTTCCCGAGCTTTTACTGATTGTAAAATTGCAAATATGTTCTTGGAAAAATTCTGAGGGATGGAAGCAATACAATCAGCAGTGCAACACTCAAGTACACATGGAATACAATGGTACAGCATGCAATTTCGTACAAAACTGGTATCTGCAACCTTGATAAAAAATGTTATGATTATGCACAATTGAGAATTAAACTGAACTTCATTACCTTTCAGAATGTTGTATACTACCAGCTTAAATGCAAAAGCATGCTAGAATTTAGGCAACACTTCTTTGAACAGATCTTTAACTTAAAGCAATTCATTAGAAACACAAAGCTGGCATATACAGCTGCTGGATAAAGAAATACATTAATAAGTGCATAAAATTGCTCAGCAATTAAGGACATTCATAATCATTGTAGGAGCGTCTGTATGATGAGGTAGTGCTAATCATAGTGAGCGCAAGGAGATTAGATGCATCTACTTCTGAGAGGGTAACCTCAGAAGAAAACCAGACTCAAATGAAATGAGTTCAATACAACAGTCCGAAAACAATTAAATAGTTGAAGACCAAGGTTAAGTCCGGGGAAAAAAAGAACAGCAATCTACACGCAAGTAGTTCAGAGATTTTCAAGGTCACAAAAAAAAAAACCACCTGTTCACACCTTTAAACACAACAGTCAATTACCTAGCTTTAGTCAATTTTACTCACCTTAAGCACAAGAATTATGTTGCTTTTAGAAACTAGACAGACATAGAAACAAACTGACATTATATATTTACAAGAATATCTCAGGGACATGAGAAAATGTCTAATGATCAATATCTACTGTACAACTAGCTATTTACAATCAAATTAAGACACCAATTATAATTTATATTGCTTTTATGTATGATAAGCAGTGGAATTTGTTTAATATTTTGTTTCAGAGCAGTGAAATTGCTGATGTTAATTTTATATTGGATCTCAATGGCTCACAACCATTTACTTTTTTTTATCTTAACAATATGTGGTAGAACTAAAATCAGTTTGACTAGGAAAGTGCATAATTGAAGTCTTCTCACACAGCCCACAATTATCCTTGCTCAACTATCAAACACTAATTTAAGGCAAATTTATCACCTTTAAAAGAAATTGAAAATACTATGATTCATGATTCCAGTTGGTAGACTCAATTTATAATTGCATCTCAACCTAAGTTATCAATGACGCCACAAAGATGATCATCATCTGCTCATATTAAAAAGTGATCCAAGTAAGATAATGGCAATAGAAATCACAATATCAATGAAAAATATTAGCTATCCAATAATCAAACTCAGCTTCAGCACAAGGTTCAGAAAAAGTGGAGGCTAAGAGCCAATAATGCATTTTTAAGCAGCTAACAAAGAAATGAGAGAACTTAAATTAATTGGAATGTTAAAAAGTCCTTAAACAGGGGACAATTGGAAGACTTTTTTTGAATTCTGAGCATGAGGATGAATACATTCTGGATCAGCAGCAGTAAAAATACAAATATGATCCTAAATGAATTAACAAAACAAAAGAACAATCACTACAAGTCCTGCAGGGAAAAATATGAGACTCATGAGCATAAGTACATGAACATACGTGAGCACATTAAAAGGATGACTTTGCCTGGGTTGCAGAGCTTTAGTTATAAAGAGAGATTGGATAGATTGGAGCAGAGGATGCTGGGAGGACAATATGACCACAGGAGCACAGAGCGAAAGATCAATATTTAAAAAATAAATCCAGTTAAATCAAAATTTATCAGTATTTTAACAGTGCAAGAATGGAAAAGACTAAAAAAATCCCAACAGAGCTGGAACTTACGATAAATTAATATACTTGATGATCACTGGTACAATGTCAGCATTTCTCATTTTTGTGTCCTGCCTAATATAAAAGATTACTTTTGTGACTAAGTTTAAGATTCAAGTTACCCCTCATGTTTCTAAACTCCAAATGCTTGGAAACAAATCCAACCTGTCCAACCTATCCGGTCCTAATAAGTTGTGAAGAGGACATAAGGCGGCTCCAAAAAGATATAAATAGGTTAAGTGGGTGGGCAAAGATGTGGCAAATGGATAATAACATGGCAAAATGTGAAATTGTCAAATTTGACAGGAGTAGAAAAGAAAAAATATCTAAATGGTGAGAGATTGCAGAGTTCGAAGATGCAGAGGATCTTTAATCATATAAAATTACAGAAACCCTACAGGGTGGCAGCAGGCCATTTGGCCCATCCAGTCCACAACCGTGCAAACAGCATCTTACCCAGACCTAATGCCCTACCCTATCCCTGTAACCCTATGGGCAATTTAGCATGGCCAATCCACCTAAGCTGCACATCTTTGGACTGTGGGAGGAAACAAGTGCATGTGCAAACTCCACACTGACAGTTGACTGAGAGCAGAATCGAACCCGGGTCCCTGGTGCCTTGAGGCAACAGTGCTAACTAATGAGCCATTGTGCCGACCCATGTGGGTGTCCTCCCACATAAATCTCAAAACGGCTAATACGCAGGTAAGCAAGTAATTAGAAAAGCTAATAAAATGTTATCATTTATTGTAGGTGAGACTGAATACTGAAGTAAGAGTTCTAACCATAAAAATGACCCCCAGCTTCCAGATGCCCGCCACTTCAACAAACCATCATGTTGCCATGCCAACATTTCTGTCTCAGACCTCCGGCGGAGCTCAACACAAGCTGGATGAACAATACCACAGCTTCCAGCTAAGTTACTGCTGTCAGCACTCGGCATTAAGTTTAACAATTTAGGTCTTGTTCTGTACGGGTTGCTCCCACAACAGCCAACCCATTTTCAACTATCCATGCTTCCTGTTAGCGCCCATTCAGCAGTTACTTCTCTCCTGCTTACTATCACCAACCCCGCTCATCATCAGCATAAATGCCACCGTTTCCCAGTTGCTTTCAGTTCTGATGAAGAGTTACTTGACTCCAAACATTAACTCTGCTCTTCTCTCCGCAGATGCTGCCAGATCTACCCAGTTACTCTGGCTTTATTTATTTTTCTTTCTGATCATCAGTATCTGCAGTTCTTCCTATTATTTCATTAAAGTAAGGAGGTTATGCATCAGTCATACAAAATACTGGTGTGACGGCATATGGATTAGTGTGTACTGTATTGTTCACCTCATTTAAAGACGTAGATGCACTGCAAGAAGTTCGGACAAGGTTTTCCAGACTAATACTTGGATTGTCTTATGGAGAAAGATTGGACTGGCTAGGTTGTATTTGCTGGAGTTTAGATGGGTGAGGGGTGATTAAAACATAAAAGATCCTGAGGGCTCTTGACAGGGTGAATGTGGACGTTTCCTCCAATGAGAAAATCTAGAACTTGGACCATTGTTTAAATAAAGGGGGACACCCCTTAAACAATTGATGAGGCAAAATTCTCCTGAGGGCTGCGAGTCTTTGGAACGCTCTTCCTGAAAAGTGCTCTTTTCTTAAGTGCTTTTCCAGCTTCACATTAAAAGCATTTATTCTAATTACAACTATCATAGAATCATAGAATCCCTACAGTGCAGAAAGAGGCCATTTGGCCCATAGAGTCTGCACCAACCCTCCCAAGAGCATCCCACCCAGAACTACCCCGTCTACCATATCTTATCCATATAGCCTACACATCCCCAGACGTTAATTTAGCAATTTGGGCAATTTAGCATGGCCAATCGACCTAATCTGCACTTCTTTGGACTGTGGGAGGTAACCGGAGCACCCAGTGGAAACCCACACAGACAAGGTGAGAACATGCTAACTCCACACAGATCGTCACCCAAGACTGGGATCGAACCAGTTGACGGGCACTATGAGACAACAGTTGTAACTACTGAGCCACTATACCTGTTCTGAATTTTTTATGCCATTTATTACAGACTCTCATATTCATCACTCTACTTTTCAATATCCCACTGGTGCAATTTTATAGCTACCATTATAGAGACGAGCTTTCAAATCGTGAATTATTAATAGAATTTAAATGCTACCAGCTTCCACGATAGAACTTGGACCGATGTCCCAAAAGATTACCCTGGGCATCTGGATTACAAGTTCTGTGCCTTTACCACTGTATTACCATCTGCCTCCTGTACGTGTTCAAACTCCCTTATTATCATAAAAAATTCTCATCAGGTCTCCCATAAACCTTGTTTCTTTTTCAAACTAAAATAAATGCTCCAGCCTGTTCATCCTTTCCTGTTAGATTCAAGCATTGGGAGGTTTTAACATCCTTTTAAACCTTTTCACATTATATCCAGTGTGTCTACAAATAATTTGGACACAAGAAACTCTCACTGAACTTCAAAAGCAAATGGGACAAGGGTCAATTCAAGTTTAACCTAACTTTTCTGATTTCTATTCTGCTCTAAATTTCCATGCTTGGTTTGTATTTGAGTTGTAAAAGGGCCACTTCAGGTTGCACCCAGAATGTCAGCTCGACTTTTCCTTTTCTATTTCAGATCTCCAGCATTCACAATTCTGTGCTTGATTTAACATCCGCAATTTCTGTATGTTTTCCAATGCTGTAGTTACTCAGTTGCAGTAGGTCAAGAGAAAGTCAACTGACCTAAATGTTTCATAATTATGAACCAAACCTGAATCTGACTCAATGCTGCCAATTCTCTGGTATTTCCGACATTCCCAAAGCAGCTGGAACCCCAGACACTGGTCTAAATATTCTGAGGAGGGGCAATCGCCGTCAGGTTGCTGCTCTACTCCTACTTCTTTCGATTGAGTGCTCTACGTTTCAAGTCAGAAATTCTGATCATGACTCCTGCAGAACTGTAGAGCATACCTTAAGTCTAACGAGTCCATCACAGTGCAAGATAATCAGGGGAAGGCAAACCATGCCCCTTTTTCATGACAGAAGTTGGTGTATTCTGTGATTTAGATGTCAAGCAACATAGCCAGAGACTTTGACAGTTCCTGTGAAGAGGTAAGTATGTAAGGTACGAGAAATGTTGAGGTGCCAGGTACATACATGTAGGCCAGCCCAGATGAGGACAGCAGATTTCCTTGCCTGAAGGACATTAGTGAGACCCGCCAAGTGCTAGGACCCCAGATATTCACAACATATATTAAAAATGTTTTAGAAGAAACTAAATGTGATATCTTCAAGTTTGCAGATGACACAAAGCTGGATAGGAAGGTGAACCATGAACAGGATGCAGCGATGTTTCAGTTTGATTTAGATAAGTTGAGTGAGTGGGCAAATGCATAAATAAAGGTTAAATATAATGGGATTTATCGTAAAGTTATCCACTTTGTTAAGAAAAACAACAAGGCAGATTATTACCTGAATAACAATGGATTGGGAAAGGGAGAGGTGCAATGAGACCTGGGCATCTTTGTACATTAGTTACTGAAAGTATGATACAGGCACAGCAAGTAGTGAAGAAGGCAGGCGTTATGTTGATCTTCATAGCAAAAGAATTCGAGTGCAGGAGCAGGGATACCTTGCTGCAATTGTTACAGGGCCTTAGTGAGGCCACACTCTGTAGTATTGTGTACTCTTTTGGTCTCCTTATTGGAGGACGGATGTTCAGACTTAGGAGGGTTCAGAAAAGATTTAAGGATGTTGCTGGGACTAGAGGGTTTCAGTTATAAGCAGAGGCTGGATCAGCTGGGACATTTTTCACTGGAGCATAGGAGGTTGAGGGATGATATTATAGGGGATTCTAAAATCGTGAGGGGCACAGATAGGGTTAATAGCAAAGGTCTTTACCCTAGTTAAGGGAGTTCAAAACTAGTGGGCATTTTTTAAGGCGAGAGGAGAAAGATTTAAAAGGGACCTGAGGGGCAAAATTTTCACATAATGTGTGGTTCGCATGTGGAGTGAACTGCCCAATGAGCTGGCAGATGCAGGTACAGTTACAACATTTAAAAGGCATTTGGACAGGTACATGAATAGGTAAGGTTTAGAGGGTGTCAGGTCAGGGTCTAGTGAAGATAGGGGATCTAAGGAGTCTGGGGGAGATGCAGTTGGAGATTCACAGAGTCCCTACAGTGTGGAAACAGGCCATTCGGCCCAACAAGTCCACACCGCCCCTCCAAAGTGCATCCCACTCAGACCCATTCCCCTACATTTCCCATGTCTAACCCACCTAACCTAAACATCCCTGGACACTATGGGTAATTTAGCATGGCAAATCCATATACCCTGCACATCTTTGGATCGTGGGAGGAATCCGGAGCACCCAGAGGAAACCCACACAGACAGTTGCCCGAGGGCGGAATAGAACCTGGGTCCCTGGTTCTGAGAGGCAGCAGTGCTAACCACTGAGCCACCATGTGGGTTAAGTTGAGGAGTCAGTTTAATACTTACCCAGAGTTAGGTTAGGTTTCTCATTATCAACTGTCCTGGGTAACTATTCATATAATTGCAATACAATCCACTGAACGAGTTGAGGAGGAGTTAATTTGACAGGTTACTGATAAAGCAGAGGAGTGAGGAGATAGGTTGGCTCTAAACAGGCTAAATAGCTTCCGTGACTCAATTAAAAAGGACTTGATGAAAAGAAGTTATAGAAAAATTTAAGAAAAATTTTTCTGTAGAACAGTCTAGGCCCGAAACGTCAGCCTTCCTGCTCCTCTGATGCTGCTTGGCCTGCTGTGTTCATCCAGCTCTACACCTTGTTATCTCGAGCAATTACTATGCTTGCTTTAACCTCACCATATATGTGTACCACTAAGATATTTCCAGGTTATCGTTTGCTATGTAATACAAACAATGCATTTTCAATATACAGATAATCAAATGACAGCACACTATTCCATCTCCACTTCATTACCCTGCATTTTGACACCAACCTCGCCAAAATCATAGTAAATATGTTGTGATAAAATAGTAAAGCTAAACTTGAATTCCAAACAGAACAAAAAAAGGGAAAACATTTACCACTAAATTTATTTTTATATTAAAAATTACGGACTGAGTAATTCCAGTGATGGTATTCTATTTAACAACTTGGTAAGGCCAGTAGAATCAGCCAGAAAAAATGAGAAAGGCAAAAGGATAAATGCATGCATTTCTAACAGAATGAAGAGGAAAAATAAGCAAAGCATCTTCTATCCTGCCAAAACTCTCCATGTTCTTTCATTCTCCTTCATAATCCTATCAAAACATTTAGGCATTGTATTATTGTTTAAAATGCTTCCAAGTTTGTTGAAACATACAAACCTGGTGATTAATCATTGATAGATTCAGAGAATAGACCTGAACCATAGGTGATTTAGTGACAGGAAAAAAGCAGCTCAGTTGGGTATAAGAACACTTCTGGATATATAAAAATATACATAAAAAGAACTCTAAGCAGCCCAATACAGGAAAACTGAAAACCTCAGTAAAGCAGACATTGCAGCAGGTGCATTCTTGTACAGTAAATTCAGTGCATGCAGCACACTGAAAAATTCACTTAACACATTAACTCCAAAGCCTGTAGATGGCACTCCAAAGATCTCATAGCTCTATTTTTAGAATAAGGAAATTTAATCCTTTGATTACGCAAAATGACTTGAATTCCTTTGAAATTTAAGGGTGAGAGCAAAAGGAATCATTTCACTCAAATCACACAAATCTTTGTTTTGCAGTCGTTTGATCAAAAATACGTCAGATTTTGAATCTTATGAATACAGCACACGAGTAGAAAAGTTCAGAGTGCTTTCTTTAGTCCGACAACTTAGCATTTCCAAATTCCCACCCCTGTTTAACCTGATAATTCAGCCCTGTGCACTGATCAGTGTAAAATTTCATGCACCTTTGTT
Source organism: Rhincodon typus (assembly GCF_021869965.1). Lineage (NCBI taxonomy): Eukaryota > Metazoa > Chordata > Chondrichthyes > Orectolobiformes > Rhincodontidae > Rhincodon > Rhincodon typus. Next base: position 15,969,775 of record NC_063341.1, read on the forward strand.
CCACTTACCCTTCTGTTCAACTAATTTTGCTTGTCCTAAGGTATCTTTTCAGACTCCACCTTTTCTCCCAGTCTAGTGTTTTCAGCAAACGTGACTAAATTGTACAGGCCCCACTGAAACCTACCTCTAAAAATAAAGAAATTAATTGTAACATTCCAGAAATCTCAGTTACTTATACTGGGTGTCTAACAGCAGTGCTGCGCCTAAATCTTTCAATATAATCTAGCTTATTGCATTATTCAAATAAATTCAGGAACTTCACATGGGGTTATGCAAGTGAGCAGGAGATGGTGGTATGAACGCATGTTAAAGCAACATAATAAAAAAAGAAGTGTACATTATCACCGTTCAGTGTAAAATTCATCCATATTTACACAAAACATTAGCAGGAAATTCAAAGCTGATACACTTTTGTATCAAAATTCATTAGAACACACCAACAACTGGGCATAAAAAAGTCACCGCTTCTCATCACTTCTAGAAATTTGTCAATTGAATTGTAATAAGCCCAAATCTTCCAGTCAGTCATTTTCTGGGTCTTAAACTGCTTCTTTCCAATTCTAGCTGATGCGGAAATGGGCCATCACAAACTTTCAAGGGCAAGCCCCATAAGTGCAGGAGAATCAATAGGTGAGGACACAGCTTTCTTCTGTTTTTAAGTGGTACATGCTTTCATATTCAGGTGGAATTTCAAAGGTGTCAAGCCTTGTAATAATTAAGTATGATCAGGCCTGGACAGGAGCCCCAAATACACAGACTTATGCTTAGATTTCACTGCTCTGGACGTTGGAGGATTTGGATCGTGGACTTAATTTTAGTAGAGAACAGAAAAAAAACTCAGTTTAGTGAAGACTGTATCTTTTTATCTCGATTTTTTTTTTAAACACAGTGCTCTCTCAACTCCAGCCTGCTTCTATCCATCAGCAGCAAATAAAGCCATGAGTAAGTTGGGAACATCAATACCATCAGACTAAAATGGGCCAACAGCTGTCACCCTACCTACTTTTTCAATTTATTTCCATAACAATGAAGATCTTTTACTCTTGTAAATTGACTTGATAAAATCAGTAGCAGATAGCCGCAAATGGGCATTTCCCTGGAATACTTCCAGTTTTTACAAGGATATCTCTATTATGTGTTGTGAAATTTCAGCAAGGAAACCAAAACAATTAAGTTTTTCAGCTGTTTGAGCTGTTTACATTATCCAAAAATATTGCACAATTTACTGCAATGATAATGCAATTCAAGGACCAAAGATATCTCGTATTCAAACTCAAACTTCTGCAATTTATTACCATCTGTTGCTCCATCTACATTCAGTTCAGTTGACAGGGGTAACCTATAGTGTTTTCAGCTACATGACAAATTTTGTTTTAAATTTAAATCAAATGTTTAGTAAATGCTGCTGAAAACTAATAAGCTACAGAAGCCAGTGCCCAACAAATAGAATAATCACCTCAAAGCATTCTTAAAATTGACCTCCTGCTCCCTAATCTCCAGCGACTACTTCCAGTAGTGTCTAAGAACATTCAACAACATTCTGTAAAATTCTTAAGCATTTTCTCCATCACTGGGACTAAAAGTCTGTAAATCCCAGACTCTCATTACTTTCTGCAGATCAGAACAGCATTTGCTATCCCTCAGGCTTCATGTATAACCAGTGCGTACTTCCTCAAAAATAAAGTCTTCTTTCACAAGTGTCCTCATATTTTTTTGCCCATTACAGGGTGAACACCATGCAGACTAAGTGACACAAACATTTAATTTTTGACTTTATATGATCAATATCCATTAGAAATTCTTGCAATTGAAACCTGATTTATTAAATCCATTTTTCACAACAGTCATCTGGTAATCTTCCGCAATATTTCTATTAAGTAGCATTTTAAAATAATATATTGTTGCTGCAAAAAAAAAAACTTTTGTATTACACTCATCTGAAAAGAACTTCAACCCAAATGCATGTAAGCCCAACAAAGAATTGGGAGGACCCTGACTTTGAGCCAAATGATTGCTAGACCATTTCTGAGGAAATTATGAGTCAAATATTACTGTGAATGTGGAGCTAAATTCAGACCAGACTAGTTAGTTTGGCTGATTGTTGTAAAAACCAATTAATTGTAGTTTCACGGCAGCATTACTGAAACGCGTTTTAGGTTCCAAATGTATTAACTGAACTTAGATTCCTTTGGCTGCTGTTGTGACATTTGAACTCATGTCCCTAGGGCCTGGGCCTTTGAAGTATATTTGTCTACATTAGCACCATGCCTTCCTCGCTCTGATTTGCAAAATGGTTGAGCGAGTTGCTACAACCAAAGTTGTGCAAGTTTGCCACAACTATTTACAATCTATACTATAAACTTGGATGAAGAGACTGACTGTATTGTAGTTGAAGCTATTGATGATTCAAAGTAAGTGAGGAAAGCTTGTTGTAAGCAAATACAAAATAGAGTGTGTAGAAGGGTTAAGATGTGTTCAACGAATGAGAAAAAATTGGCAGTTGAAATGTAATGTCGGAAAACGTGGTTGTTCACTTTGGCAGGATACGGAATATTATCTAAATGGAGAGAGATACTGAATCATGCTGTAATAATACTGTAATAATAACTGTAGATAAATCACAAAAGGTAAGCATGCAGGTATAGCAACTAATTACACAAGAACATAAGAACTGGGAGAGGTAGATTGCAATTCAGCTCCTCGAGCATACTCTGCCACTTGACACGATTGCGGTTGATCTCACCTCAGCCTCAACTCCATTTTCCTGCCCACAATCCACAAGGCTCCATTCCGTACTAATTAAAAATCCATCTAATTCAGAATCATACAGCACAGAAACAGACTCTTTGGTCCAACCAGTCCATGCCGACCGCAATTCCAAACTAAACTAGTCCCTCCTGCCTGCATTTGCCTATATCCCTCCAAACACTTCTTACTCATGTACCTGTCCAATTGTCTTTTAAACATTGTAACTGTACCTGCATCCACCAATTCTACTAGCTGTTCATTCCACACATGAACCATTCTTGTTTAAAAAAAATTGCCCCCATGTCTTTTTTGAAATCTCTCCTCTCGCCTTAAAATATGCCCTCAGTCTTGAAATCCCCCACACTAGGGAAAAGGCACTGCTATTCACCTTATCTATACCCTTCATGGTTTTATAAATCTTTAGAAGGTCACTTCTTAACCTCCTATGCTCCAGTGAAAAAAGTCCCAGCCTATCCAACCTCTCCTTATAACTCAAACCCTCCATTCCTGGCAACATCCTGATAAGTCTCTTCTGAACCTTCTCCAGTTCAATAATATCTTTCCACTAACAGGGTGACCAGAACTGGACACTACTCCAGGAGAGGCTTCACCAACGTCTTGTACAACCGCTATATGACATTCCAACTCCTATATTCAAACGTCTGAACATTGTCGATGTTCTCGCATCACTGCACTTTGGGGTAGTGAAATTCACAGATTCATAACCCTCATGGCTGTTTTATATCTGTTACCCTTTAACCTAAAACTATGACCTCTTGTTCTAGATTGCCCCACATGAGGAAATTTCTTCTCTACATCTACTCTGCCAATTACGAAGGCAAATGGATTTTTTTCCTGACTTATCTAGAGTATCACCATAGAGTTTTGATCTCCTTACTTACGAATGGAGTGTACTTGCAATGAAAGCAGTTCAGAGAAGGCTCACTAGCTGATCCTTGGAATGCAGGAGTTGTCTAATGAGGAAAGGTTGAGCAATCTGGACGTATACTCATTGCAGTTTAAAAGAATGAGAAGTAAAATGGCACAGAGATGTAGGGAAAAATTCCAGAGATTTGGTGTCAAGGTAATTGAATTGATAGCAATCAGTAGTGGTGCAATTAAAATTGGGGGCCTACCAGAGGCCAGAATTAAAATGGTGCAGATGTTGGAGCATTATCTATCAGTAGGAGATTAAACAGACAGGAAGGGGCAAGGCTAGAGAAGAATTTGAAAACTGGGAGGAGAATTTTAAAATCAAGACACTGCTTGGCTGGGAGCTATTTTAAGTCAGCAATCACAGGGGTGGTAGGGGAACGTGACTTGCTTCAAGTTAATACACGAGTAGCAGAATTATAGTTGACCTCAAATTTAGGGAAGGTAGAACATGGGAGAGCAGCCAGATATGTATTGGAACAGTACTAGCATTAGCAAATGGGCTGTGAGTGGGCTAAAGTCTGAAATAACTCTGGAGAGACTGGTATCCTGTCACCGAGTCACCTTTTATTTACATGTGGAGAGTCTTTGCCACCGATCCAGCTTCATTACAGCCAGCTCGCAGAGTGAACAGAACCTCTGACACTCCTTGTTACGTCTGTCAGCTGGGGCTTCGTGATTGGAGCTGCTAACCTGGTCCAATCAGGGAACTCATTCTATTGTGTCCACCTGGCTGACCTTGCTACAATCACCACAGTCATGGAGCCAAAAATATGCAGTCTCAGTAATGCCATGAATAAAAGAACTGCAATTCACTTTGGGATCAAACGTGACACCAAAACTGCAAACAGATCAACTTAAGCTTAGACCGTTGTCAGGGAGGGGGATGGAATCAGTATTCAGTGGATGGAGTTTGGAATAAAACAATGGATCGGTCTTCCCAATATTCAATTGAATGAAATCTCTGCTCATCCAGTATTGGATGTTGGATCAGCAGTCTGATAATTTAGCAACAACTGAGGAAAGGTGGTGATGAGGTAGACCTGGGTGACACTGTGCCTTTGGGTGATGTCACCGAGGGGCAGTATGTAGGTGAGAAATAGGAGGGGTCCAAGGATTGTTCTTTTGTGTACTCAGAGGTAACAGTGTGGGAGCAGGATGAGAAGCAGCTGCAAGTGGTCACAGTTGGTAGAAAAGATTGAAACCAGAGTCAGAAGATGACAACAGATGGATGATAACAGAGGGGCACTGGAAGAGAAAAAAAACTAAGCAAGAAGGTAGCTTCATTCAGTTGAACTCACCTTTCCAGTGCTTTGGAGAATGGTAGTTCTTGTTCGCCATACTCTCTCTCTGCTGACAATATCTCTGGTTACGTCTACTTCAGAATCTACAAAACTTCTTTGCTTTAAAGCTGCAATGTCGTCATCCAGATCTGTCTTGATAGTGGAACGTTTCTTTGCCATAATTTTGGCTTTAATAGCAGCAATCTTTTCCACAGACATCGCCTCTGACAATGACCTGTAATCCCAAAATATTAAAGCTAAAAACGGTTTCCATGTAAAATATACTGCCTACAAGTTAATAATCCAAACTGACTGAAAATTGTGCCGTCACATTTCCTGAGAAGAAATTTACTGCTAAAATTCCTTCAATAAAATTACAACAATTTGAAAATACATCTATGAGACAGATGCCAACAGTCATATTTGGAATGGGCACAAGTAAACTGAACTCTATTTTTTTTTTAAAACGTAAAAGAATAAATGCACTTCAATTTATGTAGCTCTTGCCAAAACACTTCACTGTCAATGTATTACACTTTGAGATGTTGTCACTGCTGTTCTATAGACAGAGTGTTTAGGAAAGCTCAGAGTAGATTATAGTTGGTCCAGGAATGCATCTTCACTAAAATATTATGGAGATAAAGAATACCCAAAACTGAATGTTTAAGGAATAACCCCTGGAATTCAAACAAGAAGAAGAAGAATGATCAACACATAGCACAGTCTTTTTAAAGTTTTTAGATTCTCACTTATTTTGAAACTAAGTGCTAATATACAAATGAAGCTATTCAATTTTTAAATGCAATAATGGTGTAACCTGGAAAAAAAGTGCTAATAGTGTCCAACCAACTTTCCCATCTCTCCTTTAACAATTTTCATTCCTTCAACTCAATCAAATTCCTCGTTAATGTTCTAAAAATAGAAGGTACTAGAGAAACTCAGCATCTGAGAGAAAAACAAGCGTTAACATTGAGTCCAATATTTCTTCTCCTCCTCCTTAATGTTTTTACTTCTTCATAACTATGACTATCAATTCAACCATCATAATCCAGTTCAACCTGAGAGTGACATCCATATCAAGTAGAAAATTCAATCCTCAATCTGTTCACTTTCAAAGTCAATTGCAAATCGACAATGTCTTGCAAATCAGACAAAGCTAGGTGTGTAATTAATAACATTTTTGAAACAAAAGCGAAGCAGGGATGGGAGAAAAAATGCAAAAGAAAGTACACAGGTATACAAGACAGTTGTAGGCTATGTGCATAACAGGAGAATGCAATAACCAAGATGGAGAAAGATAATAAGTTGAAAATAGAACAAAACTGAAGGATCAGAATGTGTGTAGCACTAAGCCAAATCTGCCACAAGGTGGCAGAGAAAGCACACTTTTTAGTAATTCTAGATAATAGATTAAAATCAACATTAATTTAGAGCTAACAAGGTGTAGAACTGGATGAACACAGCAGGCCAAGCAGCATCGGAGGAGCAG
>NC_063341.1:15976627-15996790 GCF_021869965.1 Rhincodon typus
ATTGAATTCAAATTCCACCATCTGCTGTGGCAGGATTTGAATCCAGATCCCCAAACCATTACCTGGGGCTCTGGATTAACTGTCCAGTGATAATACCATTAGGCCATTGCCTCCCATCTAGTTCTGTACTCGATTGTACAAACAAAGTAAAACATGAATGATAAGAGTATCCAACTTTTTTTTATTTTAAAAATATACTTTATTCCTAAAAATAGCTTTATATACTTACATAGTCATTAAAGCAGGTTGGTTCTGCATAGCAGCATGTGAAGAAACAATAAAATATTGGAGTTTGACTCTAGTTAGCAAACAAACCAAAGGTTTTTCTTTCTGAAGAAGGGTCTAGGCCCGAAACGTCAGCCTTCCTGCTCCTCCGATGCTGCTTGGCCTGCTGTGTTCATCCAGCTCTACACCTTATTAATTTAGAGCAATGGTTTCAATTGGTGTGACGTAAGAACTATCCGACTGGGACGTGAAATTTTGTACAAAGACAATGAAAATCAAAGTAAAACAAACATTATTTCATCTTAAACAATATTCTATCCACCCAAAATTATATCAAACCCTATAAAACATCAAATGAAAAGTGAGGGATTGGCCTTTCATTCTAAAACTTGAGCATTCTAAGCGCAGGTGGCCAAGGACAAATGTGTTCTTATATTCTAGTAAAAGCTAAGAACTAGTGATCGCAGAAACTAAGCAAAGGCATTTACGTGCCTTATTCTCCCCCAGATCAAAAGGCTCTGCACAGACCAGCAGGCCCAGGTTTCCTACTAACCTGATAAATTTACTCTACTTTGTGTTTTGCTCTGATCCATTGAGTTCCAATCCCACATCAGCACAACCATTTAATAAAAATCATATTTAAAAATATTATAAATATGAAGTGTCAACTGTGAAATTCAGACCCCAGAACAGAATGCAGCACATGAAACAGATTAAGGACTGTGAGTAGATATAAATAGTCAAGTTGAGCTGAGCGAATATGGATAATGTCCCTGTGTTCACTGTTGAAGATGCTGTACTTTTGCCAGTGAATATGAAACATTAATGCATTTGATCCTTCTTTAGCTTGTTGTATGCACTATGTCATAAACCTCTCTAGTAAGGCCATAACCAGAGTTAACGCAAGTAAAGGTGACATTTGTGAGCAATCACTTCAGCTAAAAAAATGTGGACGTGCTATGGAATTGTTTGCCTCATTGAAGTATGTCATGTTACTGAAAGTTTGGGAACCTTGCTCTCACGCACAATGATTTTGACTACTTTCAGCACAAATTTGAGACCCCAAACTGTATGGAGCTAAACTGCCTTTGGGGTGCAAGCTTCATCCTTCCATAGCTAGCTCTCCACTGGTACATGAGGGGTATTAGCAAGAAAATGAATATTGTCAACTTTATTGACAAGAGGTGACACAGTAAGTTGTGGTTGCATGCCTGAGGGGTTTCTTTAAATCAAACAACATTAAGCAAATCAGATTTTCCCATCACAATTGTATAAAGGTTGCAGTTAGATTCAGTAAGAATTTTGTACATCAGGACATTAAATAAAAACATTATATTCTAATGTAAAATACTTTATGTTAGTAAATGAAATAACTTCCAAAATAGAATGAATTTAAAACCATGAAAGAGAAACACTACCTCTTCTACTTACCATCAGTTTAGTGCTACTCCCAATGGCACTCTTGATTCATCCACTCCCTGATCCTTTAGTTTATCACTTGTCCCATTTCCCCTTCCTTTCCAGTCACTGCCGAACAAGCTTACCAACCCTCCCTCTCACCACTTTAACCTCACAAACCCTCATTGTGAGGAAGAGCTCATAAATTGAGCACAATAAGGGAAGCAGCCTCAAGCTGCAGAGGTAAGCTGCAAACTGGAGAGGGAGCAAGTGGAAGGTTCAAATTCGGGAAAGGTTGACAAGAGAGAAATGACCAGAGTGTCACGGAGTGGGGAAGGCCACTCTAAAATAAATAGTGATATCACACAGTCCTAGGTAAGCCCAGTGCAAAAAAAAATGTTCCAACAAATCACCCAACCCTAAAATAAATATTAACTAAGCATCCTATTAACTGACTGATGTTAAAGCAGAACTACTTCATGTAAGCCAATTTAAAATGGGGACTTAATATATTTATGCTATTTTTGTACAATGGCATGGTTTGCTGGATATTTTACATGACATTAAAAACCAATTAAATAGTGTGGAACTGAAGTTGTATAGGTTAGATTGGAGGCGATCAGTAAAGCAGTTAAGCTTTTATGATAATCCAACAGCTAGTCCTGATATTTTTCTTTCCCTGCTGCCAACCCACATATTACCAGTTTTATTGAACTTGATGTCACAATTTGGCATGATGGGTTTTGGACTCCGTGAACAGAGTTTTAAAAGCATCAACATTATCATGCAATTTTAGGAAGTATTCAAACATTTTAGCTACTTGCACTGGCTTGTGTAGAAGAGTTCCTGGCAAGAAAGTAGCGGTGTTTAACAATGCATTTGTATTGGATTTAATAGCTTTGCACATACAGATTAGCTTGTACGTCAGTTTATATAGGCCTTAGCCTTATGATTTATATTACTTAACTTGTAAAGTCTTGGTTTTGAGGCCATGTGACCTGATACACGTTGGACTTTGAACCTACAGAATACTTATGAATTTCCAACTACATTAAGATGAAACAAATTGCACACTACAAGCTTTAACCACCAGCAATACGATAATCTGATTCTGTGATGTGGATTAATGAATAAATATTGGCAAGGATGCACTGGATAATTCCAATGCTTTCTTTGGATTACTGCCATGGGAGTATTTCTACATCCAGCTGAGGACATAGACAGGGCTTAGTTTAATTTCTTGTTTGAATAGCTGAATAACGCAGCTCTCCCTCCATACTGTTGCATAAGCATCAGTCCAGACTTTTGAAATCAAATCCTGGAATGTGATTTGAACCCATAACTTTATAATGCAGAAGCAACAGTACTAAGAATTAGGTGACCTGGATAAACTGTGAAGCAAATAGTTCGGAGTAACTTGTGCAAGAAATGAGAGACTACATCTGATGTGTAAAGTTATTTGGTAGGAAAAAAATGGAGAAGGAAAATACTTTTAAAAGAGGTGGGCAGTTAGTGAGGCATGTAAATCAGAGGAATTTACATGTTCTTGCACGTGAACCACAGAGTGTTAACATGGAGGTTTAGTGAGCCTCAAGGAAAAATATATGATCCTCTAATCTTGGATTAGGGTACAAGAGCATGCAAGTCTTGATACAATTACATAGGTATCATATATAGTTTCTGCTGCCTTATGCAAGGAGAAATATACATGCCTTAGCATGGTGTACAACCAAAGTTCACTAGATTAATTCCTGGGGTGACAGGCTTGTCCAATGAGAAACTATTAGTAGTCCAAACTGATGCTCTTAGGATTTATGAAAATCAGAAGTCATCCCATTGAAAACATATTAAATTTTTTGGAGGCTTAACAGGATGAACGCTGAAATGCTGGTTTCCGAGACTGGAGAGTCTAGAATTAACAGCTGTAGCCTTAGGATAAGTGGCCAGGAATTTAGAACTGAGATAGGAATTTCTCCAATTTTAGGATTGTGAAAGTGTGAAATTCTCTATCCCGGAGAAACTAATGTATTTCTGCAAGGTCTTATGTTCACTCCGATTTCTGCTCAGTTGAAGATATGCACAAGTGAGACTGACACTTTTTGGGTAACCAAGTGATATGGGGATAAAACAGGAGTGGATTCAAAAGTTCAGTCATGATCCTATGGGCTGACAGAGCTGGCTGTGAAAGTCAAAGTGCTGATAATGGATATTGATCACCAACCTACTCACCCTTTGTCAACAAAGAAATCAAGGAAGGTAGTGGTAGATTCAGAGATGGGCTGTGTGAAGATAAGGGAGAAAAGATAGAAATTGAAAAAAATTTGAATAAAATTTTCCAGTTCTGAGCAAGAACAGGAAATGACATCAGTACAGTCATCACCGTTCTTATGAAAGAGGTGATAGAAAGGATTTGAACAGGACTGAAGCAAAAACCACTCCACACACCCCACTAAAGGTGGTATACTGAGCACACCAACTTGTGTTCCCAAAGCAACACCTTTTTTTTGGAGGAAGCAACTGGAGTCAAAGGGGAAGTTATTTATTGCAAAAACAATTTTGTCACCTTATTTCTCCAATTCAGATCTACATTTTGTTTATTCCCCACCTCCTTGACATTTTCCTGCCACTGCTCTTGCTTATAAACTATTATATTTCAAGTTTTCTCCAGTTCTGATGAATGGTCATCATGCTAAAAGGTACTTACAAAATCCATAGACTTTGGCTGACCTTCAAAGCGTTTCCAACTTTTTCTGTTTTTATTTTTGATTTCTGGCTGCTTCAATATTTTGCTTAAATATGTAACTTTCTAAATCTAGACCTCTTTAAGCTCTCAACTATCCATAACAGAGGTCCGTTTGTATTCCTAAGTTGCATGATCAGTGTCCTTTATGGCACTGTACTCCTGCAACAGACAGCACTTATTCTTAATGAGTCTTGCATTCATGTACATGCATATTTTTCACCTCCTTTCTTTACAACCAAATGTGCCTATCCCCAGTGCCTGGCTCCCATATGAGCTATGATGTCAACTAATTTCTAATGTCAATCAACCAAACTGAATGTTTATTTTCTTCTTTCCTCTTCACGTCTGCCTAACTAAAACATAATTTTAAAAAGTCTCAATAACAATTTAAAGCAGGAAACATACCCATGTGCTTTCTCCCAACTGGATGGCATCATGGAAAAGCAGAAGGGCTAAATGTTCAAAATCAAGACAAAACTTTTCTTTGATTTGAAAACTACTTTATCAAATGGGCATAATTTAGTGTGCATTCACTCATTTGTTGGAGAATTCTCACCATACAGCAAGATTCAGAATTTACCTAATTTGCTCTGTCTGTACAATGCCCTCTTTGTGGCCTTCCAAACGAGCTGCCAAACGCTCTTTGTCAAGTCGTACACGTTCTTCATCCTAATTATAAGAAACCACCATGATATTTTTAACAAATCAGCATTGTTAATTAATTATATCTTTTAAAACAAAGCATCAATTTTAAAATACAATCTGTGAAATTACCAAAGATTCTGAAACATTTTAGATCATTTCATATTATTTATAAAAACACAAAAATTGACTCAACATAACATTTTCCTATATTTGTTGGGCAATTGTAAAATTAATTTAAGTAGATTTATTCATTTCAACTAGAAGTCTTTCAGATCTTAGCATCATTACAACTTTCATACTTTTGTGTAAAATAGCTATACCACATGGTATTGCAACTGTGAATTCAGATAAGACACATCAATTTTGGTCCCTTTAAACTTGATTTATCAGTGCCTGTTTTACCAGCCTTCAACTCTCCATAAATTTCAGTTCATAAAAAAACGGAGGCGGTCGTATCCCACCTCACATTATATCCCACAAACCCATCATTCCAATCAATGTTGCCATACTGGGGCTCCCTCTATACAAAGCATCAGGGTTTATAATCAGCATCTTCAAATTCCACACGAGCCTTGCCCCGTCTGTTGACCCTCTGACTCTGGACTATTACTCATTCTTGCTCACAATACCACATTAAAACGTTGGAAAGCATAGCCATCAGCTAGCTCAACCACACACTCCTTACATCTGTCCACTCTTTAATCGCAAAAAAGACTTTCAAAGCAATTTAATTCTAAACAAGATTTGGTCGTCATTGTTAATTATCAGAACTCAACTCACTATGTTCAATTAATCCTGATGGGCTTTCCTCCTCTAGTTCTGGAAATGCATAATGGGGCAAAATTGATTAATTCCCTCAGAGGGGATAGTGATCATGAAATGATGAATTTCACGTTCAGTTTAAGGGTGAAAAATTCTGGGCCCGACACTAGTGCTTTAAATGCAATTTTAAGATTTCAGAGCTGGCTGAAGCAGACCAGGAAACCAGATTAAAAGCAAAGCCTGTAGATAAGGTGTGGCAGACATATCAGGCGATCTTCAGTAATTATCAACAAAGATCCACTATATTCCATTGAGGTAGTCTTTATGAAAAAATACACCATCCATGGCAAGCCAAGTCAAAGATAGTATCAAAAAGAAAGAAAACGCATACAATGTTGCAAAGATGTGCCAGAAGACTGGGGGAATTTTAGAAACTGGAAAGGGTGATTAATAAACAAAAGATGGGACAAATAAGATTGAGAGAAAACCAGTAAAAAGACAAACAGTAAGATCTTATAAAAGTTCATACAAGGGAAAAGTAGTTAAGTAAGCATTTATCCATTAGATGATGATCTTGGGGGAATAATAACAGGAAACAAGTCCAAGAACAAATATTAGCACCAATCTTCGTGGCAGAAAACTTTAAAAGAACCCAACAATAATACAAAATCTGAAGGCAACAGGGTGGAACCCAAAAGAATCACCTCAGACAAAAAAAAGGCAAACTTATGAGAACAAAGCCAGAAAGCCCCTTGAACTTGATGGCCTGACCCCTAGGATCACTGGTTACATCAGTCGTAATCTTCCAAAATTCTTAAGATATTGGAAAGGTCTGTCTCAGAAGACAAAAATGAAACAAATGGAGGACCTTTACAGGAAAAAGCAAATAAATTACAGGCCAGTTTACCTAACATTTACCACTGGGAAAATGCAAGAATTCATTATTGAAGCACTCGTAGTGGCTATTTTAAAACTTATTGTGCCATCAAATAAAGTCATAATGTTTTGATGAAAGGAAAATCATCTTCGAGAATTTTATTAGAGTTCTTCAAGGATGTAACAAGCATGGTGAATCAAAGGGAAAGAGTAGATGGAATGTATTTGGATTTCCAAAAGGCATTAAAGGTGCCATTTAGAACAGTACTACACAAATTAAGGGCTCATGGTGTTGGAAATGATATAATAGTGCAGAGGACTAAGTAACTAACAGAAAGCAAGTGTCAGAATAACTAGCTCATTTTAAGGTTGACAAACAAAATGGTGGGATGCCACAGGGATCAGTGCGATGGCCTCAACTAATTGCGTGTACTGATAACTTGCATCAAGGGACAAGGCCAAATTTGTAACTGACACTAGGATGCATAGAAAGAAAGGTGTAAAGAAGACAAAGACTCTGCAAAAAGATATAGCTAGGTTAAATAAGATTATAATACATTAGATAATAGATGCGAGTGGGTTGATTTTTGGCAGATGGAGCATGTGGGAAAAATGTGATTAGTCACTTTGGTAGGAAGAATAGAAATGCAGATTATGTAAAAGAAGAGGGACAGCAAATGCAATTGTAGAGGAGGATTCACATGGTACATCAATCACAAAAGAACGAAATTTTAAAAATCATTTGTTCAGCATTTATGTACAGGAAGTGGAAGGTAAAGGAATGTTAACATTTATTACAAGAGGGATGGAGTATAAAATTAGCTAAGTCCTGCTACAACTGTACAGATCATCAGCAAGATCACACTTAGTTGCACCATGTCCAGTTTTGATCATCTTATCAAAGTAGGGACTTGCCTGCAAATCAGAGCAGGTCTAGGAGGTTTATTCCTGGTTGAAAAGGGTTACATTCAGCATGTTGGCCTGTACTCGTTGGAGTTTAGAAATAGGAGTAGTGTTACTGAAAAAAAATTGAGGGGATTTTGGCAGGGCAGATGTCGAGAAGATCTTTCCTCGTGTGGGGGAAGCTAGTACTGGGGACATTGTTTCAGAGTTAGGGCTCCACATTAAAGATGGAATCAAGAAGGAATTGATCTTTATGTTATGAATCATTGAATTCATTGTGGAGGCTGAGTCATTGAATATTATCATGGCTCAGATAGACAGATTCTTGGCCAATAGTGAATTCATGAGTTACCAGCAAGAGCAAATAAATGAAGTTGAGGGCAAGATCAGATCATTAATGATCTTAAGAAATTGCAGAGAAGGCTCACGTGGCCGACTGGTCTAGTCCTGCCCTTTTCTCCTGTTTGTCTTCACCATAAAACACCCAAAAATGTACCCCCCACCTCATTTTTTTTAAACTTTCAATAAATGCTCCTTAGCTATGTAAGTACTAATCTATGAAGTTCTGGATATCTTGCACATGAGCAGGCATTTGAACACCTTTCTAGTATTAGTAATGTATCTCAGTTTATGAAAACAACAAACTAAGTGACCAGCAGAATTCATTCTAATTATCAGACTTTCTGGATATAAATACTTGCTACGCCCTGCAGTAGATTAGGGATTCCGATAGCCAACTTCAACGGAATGGAATTTAGAAGGCATTTAGTCTCGGCATTCAATGGATTAAGAGTGACAAGGAGAAGAAATGAATGGACAGTTAGAGGGTTATGCTAACTTACAGAAACTAAGTGCTTCAGGGATAGGAGGGCCAGTCAAGTAGAATTGATGTAAAAGATGAACCATAATCATATTGAATGGCAGAACTGATTAAGTGCTCTACTGCTACTATTTGATATGTTACGATCTTATTTACACAGGAGGTGCTATCCATTGTCAAATTTCTCTTCCATCCATAGAGTGTGCATTCTGAATTGCACGTTTCAATCAGTCACAGATTGTCCAAACCAATTACCTCTATCCTGGGTTTCTTTAACTCTGATGATATTTCTTCAGCTGCTCTTTTTACTGTTGGTTTACAAAAAAAACACAAGAATACTCTTTTAAAATGCAAAAACAATGTATTTTGATTTGTGGATTGTTATTGCAAAATTTTTTACAAGTTCAATAAAACAAATCCTTGATACCTTGTGTTGACCGTTGCAAACCAATTTCTAGAGGTGCACTTCTGTCTATACTTGCAGATGTTGCTGCAAAAGAAACAAAATTATAGATAATAAAAAAATCCCCAAAAAATTGAGCAACATTTTTCTCAGCAAAACATTACTAAAGATTTTGTTATTCAAACAGATGGTTCAGTGTCATGAAACAAAGAACTGCAGATGCTGGAAATCTGAAACAAAAACAGAAACTGCTGGAGAAACTCAATTTCTGTTTTTGTTTGAAATTATTCAGTGTCACTGAATTATTCTGCTTTCTTAACTTTTTTTTAAAAATTGGAGTGGCTACTAATATAATGCTACAAATCTTAAAATTCCACATTCAGAATTACACCTATTCTGATAACTTCACTCGGCATTGGCTCCATATCTTCATTATCGTAAACTTCCTCGGGGCACAATCAAAACACAAATTTGGCAAAAACAGCAAAAACAAGAGAACAGTTCAACATACTTTCCATGGCAGCATCACTGCGTTGGATTTGAGGACCAAGGCAGCAATTTGACAAGCTTCTAATAAAAGATATCATACTCTCCGTGTTTACACTACACTGAAGCATTTTGAATTAAGCAGAAAGGTGTCAGAATCAACATTAAATTATGACTGATTTAAGGAAATATAACATGACATTGTCATAGTTTCAAGACAATGTCAATAAATTTTGATTAAAAGGGTATGTTCTGTATATATCTTGCATACGCAGTGTATATCATGTATTATTTCAATTTCTTTAAAACCAGGCTATCTTAACAAACTTGCCATTAATTGAAAATATAAATTATGAAGGTCAAAATTCAGCTTTTCATCTCCTGGCATGCCGCAGTGCCGTTGGGAAACAAGTTCCAGGATTTATATCCAGTGACAATACAATGACAAGACATTTCCAGGTCAAAATGAGTGTGATGTGTTCAACCAGGCAGCTGGATAGTATTTCATCACACTCACATCTTGTCGATATTGCTAAGGCACTGGAGTATCAGGAATTAAAGTACATTGACAGAGATCAGGCCTCAGGCCTGATCTTGTAGCTAGATCTGTCAAGAGCTTGCCAACAAGCAGATAAAGACTACTTTTCTCTCCGAGAAGTTGTGGCTGTATACGAATGCTGTGCAATCATCAAGGAACATCCATACTCCCCACGTTCTTATAGATAGAAAGTCAAAGTTGAAGCAACTAAAGATGTCTGACAGAGGTACAAAACTGAGAAATTTCTGCAGAAACGTCCTGGAGTTTGAGGATTAGCTCCAACGACCTTTGTGCTAACCATGACTTCAACTGGTGGAGAGATTCCACCACCTCCCCCATCACTTCCGCTAGATTTCTCACTGGCTTCAAATTTACTAAGGGCAGCAACTCTTGTGTCAGCTGCGTTATTGAGCTCCTTTGTCCATGTCTGGGCCAGACAAAACTTAGTTAGGCTAAGTAAAAAAAAGTTGCTTTCTTCTGTCAATTCATGATTGGATCATGACTGTAATGGTGTCTCGAACCCAAAATGAATGTCTTTTCCAGGTTAACTGCAACAAACTGGTCCCCTAGTCACAAATGGATAATCTCTGGCTATCATAACTTTGAGCAGTCGATAAAATGCATTCAAGATTCATGGTGCAAAATGAACAAATCTGCTTTTTATAATTGTAAAACGGTAGGAATAAAATCTTCAATATTTGCAGCCAACTGACCAAATCAGAGAACTTACATAGAGTTGGCAGATACATTACATGAATCAACATCAAATGCAGACAGGACTTTGAGTAGCTTTGAATACCCTGCTGACAATAATATACAACCTGATGCAAAAAGTAGTCACCTGAACAAGCTACTATAAAACATGAACAAAAACAGAAATTGCTGGAAAAGCTCAGCAGGTCTGGCAGCATCTGTAAAGAAAAAAAAATCAGAGTTAACAAATTGGGTCCAGTGACCCGAAACGTCAACACTGATTTTTTTCTTCAGAGATGCTGCCAGACACCATCGGTTCTGAGGAAGGGTCACCGGACCTGAAACGTTAACTGTTTTTCTCTTCACAAATGCTGCCAGACCTGCTGAGCTTTTCCAGCAACTTTACTTTTGTTCCTGATTTACAGCATCCGCAGTTCTTTCAGTTTTCATCTATAGATAAGGTCTCACTCGTTTTTAAGCCAATGTACTTTCCCTCACTGGAGTCTGTTAATATTTAGTCAGCAACTGAGACTTCACACGGAATAAAATATCTTAATTTTCCTACCAAAATATCTGAGAATCAATGAAACAGCAGTTTCAATATCGATTAAATTTATAAGATCATACTTACATGTTTCACCATTTAAGTAGCTAAGTAGATCCTTTCTGTCTGGCCTTCGAACTACAGGAATATTCTCTGTCTATTTAAAACAAAAAGAAATTGAGTATTATGTTTTTTTTTTAAATGTTGCAGTAAAGTGCACTTATTTTAATAGGGACTAGGCTGTGCGAAAGGTTCAAATGCTTGCAATAATAGAAATACTTTAATTCAATTTTGCTGATCCTTTCAAAATTAAACTGAAGCCATTTCCTTTTATGTCTCATTTAGCACATAAAAATCAAGAACAAGAGTGAGGGTTCTGACAACGTTGCCTATCAGAAGTAGGTTCATCCCTTCCATTCACAATAGCTGCGCAGCGGCTGGGAAAAATTACGCATACAAAACCAACTCGGACAAATTCTATACAATAGACACATATCACAATACATTGCCAAAGTGGTACATTGCTTATGAAGCAGAATATACCTGAACAAGGAGAGGCAATGATAGAGGTAACGTTACTGCACTCGGAATACAGAAACCTAGGCTAATGCTCTGGAAAGACAAGGGTGGGTGGTGAAATGAAATATAATTTAATAAATCTGTAACGACAAGCTGATCTAGTAGCGACCATGAAATGATTGTCCGTTGTCCTAAGAACTTTTCTGGTTCACTGATGTCCTTTAAGAAATTTGACATCCTCACTTGGTCTGCTCTACATGACAGACCAGATTCACAGCAATGCAATTGACTCTCAAATGGCCAAGCAAGCCACTTAGTTGCATCACAAACTGCTACAAAGTACAAATAAGCAACGAAACTGAATAAATCACCTGGCATCGACCTAGACACAGTAAACAACAGTGGCAAATCCTGCCCTGTGACCCTTAAAATCCTCCTCAGTGATATCTGGGAGCTTGTGCCAAAATTGGGAAATCTATTCCATAGACTAGTCAAGCAACAGCCTGACACAGTATAATCATTGACCTGTCCTTACAACATCCCAGACACCACCCTTACAATCCCTGGATATGTGCTCTCTCCACGACAGATCAGACCAACCAGAAGTGGCACAGTAGTATTCAGTCGGATTAAAGTTGTCCTGGTAGCCCCCACACTGACTCCAGCCATGAAGTCTCATGGCATCAGATGAAACATGAGCAAGGAAATCTCAGGAATAAATAGAAAAGATTTCAATTAGATCTAGCAACTCAAGATCGGGCATCAATGGGGCATGGAGGGCCATCAGCGGTGGCAGAATTGAATGCAATTCAATTTTCGCAATTTTCAACCTCATGGCCCAGCATTTCCCCTACTTTGCAATTACCACCAAGCCAGGAGATCAACCCTCATTCAAAGTAGTGTGCAGGAGCACATGCCAGGAGCAGCACAACACAAAACTAAAAAATGAGGGACCAACCTGCTGAACCTACATTGCAGCTCTACCGCCATGCCAAACAGAAGCAGCATGCAGTAAACAGGACTAAGCAATCCCACAACCCCCAGATCAAATTCAAGTTCCACACTCCTCCCTTATCTCATCAAAAATGACGGTGTATAATTGAACAACTAACACAAAGAGGAGGCCCCACAAATATCCTCATACTCAAAAATGATGAAGGAGACCAGCACATGACAGCAAGAAAGCATTTGTATCCATCTGCAACCAAAAATGCTAAGTGGATGACCCATCTCAGGGTCTTCCCAAGTTTCCCAACATTACAGGTGCCAATCTTCAGCTAACTTGGCTCAATCCACATTGATACTGCGAGGCAGCTATCTGACCTGACAACATTCCAGCAATTGTACTGTAGACTTGTCTTCCTGAGCCAGTATACCAAAGTCAAGCTGCTCCAGCACAGCAACAAAACTGGCATTTAACTAGCAATGTCGAGAATTGTCAAAGTATATCCCACCTACAAATACAGGATAAATTCAACTGTCTTATCAGTCTACTCTCAATCATCAGAAAATAACTCGCTCATTTATGTTTAATTTAGATTTTGTCAGGGCTACCCAGCTTGTGACCTCATTATTATCCATGGATAAAGAACTGAACTCCAGATGCGAGGTCAGAATCACGCCCTTCACATCAGGGCAGCATTTGACCAAGTATGGCATCAAGGAACCTAGCAAGGCAGGAGTTAATAAGAATCGGGGAAAACTCTCCCCTGGCTGAAGTCATATCTCGCACAAAGGAAGATTGCTGTGATGTCAATCATCTCAACTTCAAGACATCTCTTAGAAGTTCCTCAGGGTAGTGTTCTGGGCCCAAACATCTTCAGGTGCATCATCAATGACATTCCTTACATTATAAGAACAGAAGTGGGAAGGCTCATTGATGACAGCACAAGATTCACCACTTCCCAATGGCTGAAATAGCCCATGTCCATATACAATAAGAGCTGGAAAACAATCAGGCTTGGTTGATAAGTGATAAATACCTTTAAGTCACATAAGTGGTAAGCAATGACCATCTCCAACATGCAAGAATGTAACCAGCACCCCTTGACGTTCGGTGGCATTATTGTCGCCGATTCCCCACAGTGTCCTCAGGATTACCACCAACGTACGCTCTAGGCTGTTCCGATCCCTCCAAGGTTCCATGCATAGCAATTGCAGCACTTACTTCTGGCTCCATAGAGTCATAGATTTGTACAGCACAGAAACAGACTCTTTGGTCCACTCGTCCAAGACAACCAGATATCCTAAATTAATCTACTCCCATTTGCCAGCATTTGGCCCATATCCCTCTAAACCATCCCTACTCATGGACCCACCCAGATGCCTTTTAAATGTTGTCATTGTACCAGTTGCAGAAGCAACTGCTGTACATGGTCCTCAGCTGCCTGTGGAACTAGAAAGAAAATTAGAAGGAATGCTGGTCACCATTGACCAGAAACTGAACTTGATCAGTCATATAGATATTGTGGCTACAACGGCAGGTCAGAGGCTAGGAATTCTACAGCAAATAACTCATCTTCTATCTTCCCAATGCCTGGTCACCCTCTGCAAGGCACAAATCAGGAATGTGGTTACATATTCTCCACTTGTCTGGATGGGCTCTAAGAACACTCAAGAAGCTCAGTAACATCCAGTGCATCCAAACTGATTAGCATCCCATCTGCCATCTTCAATATTCACTCCCTTCACCAATGCACAATGGAAGCAACAGATGACATCTACAAGGTGAATAAAGTACCTCACCAATGTTCCTCTGAGCACCTTCCATACTTGAAACAGCTATCACCTAGACGAACAAGCATGGCAGGTGCTTGGGAATGTCACCATATGCAAGCTCCCCCTTCAAGCCACATCTTGACTTGCAATTTCATTACTGTTCCTGACAGTTGTGGGTTCAAAGTCCTGGCACTGTGCGTCTGCAGTAGTTCAAAAAGGCGACTCACCACCACTTTCTCACTGGAAATGGCCAAATGAATGCTGGCCTACCTAACAATTCCCATGTCCCTGAATGAATCTGAGTGAAATGAATAATAAATCCAAGGGATGGAACTAACTAAAGTTAATGTAAACAAGAAAGTGGGATTTGAGAAAAAAATTGCACTAAAAGTGTGACAAATTCCCAGAGTCTGACTGTTTCCACCATAATGTTTTAAAAAGATGAGCAAATATTTTCAGCTATGATGTAACAAAGCTCGTGAGATTCAGGAATAGCCCGTTTAGATTAGAAAGCTGCAAAGTTATTCTGTTACTTAATAAAATGTGATAGAGAGAGACAGACAGACAGAAGCTAGGAAATTATGGATCTGTTGTCTAACATCTGCTGTGGGAAAGGTATTAGAATATATAATTAAAGGACAGAGTGATTGAGCACTTTGAGAAATTTGATCAGAATAGAGACAGCTGACATTAATTTGTACTGGGTAGACCATGGTTAACAAATTTTTTAAGTAAGTAATTAAAGCAGGAACAAGGGAATGTCCTTGGATGTTATTTACACGAAATTCCAGAAGGCATTCTATAGAGTTTCACATAAAAGACTGTTAGATAACATTAGAAGCCAGAGTGGAAAGTAAGCAGGTAATTTAGCCTGAAAGCAGCAGCAAATGATGTGGTGGGCCTCAACCATTCACTATATTTATTTAGAACTTGCATAACACAAGAAACAACAAATCCAAGACTGTCAAATAAGTAAAGATTCTCAGTATTGTACACCGTGCAAACAGCAACTTAACATTACAATACGACATTTATAGATGGAGTGAACGGTCAAACAGACAAATGTGCTTCAACCGGGTTATTTGTTGATTAGAGATTAGCAGATTCAAGCATTATTCAAACAATAAAAAGCTAGCAATGGAGGAGGTTTGGTGATGGTGGTTGTTCATGTAGTGATTTTAATAATCTAGTAAAAAGCAAAATAATGCAGATTTTAAAAAACCTAGTTGCCAAATATAATAAATAATTTAAAAGGCTAAACAAATGCAGCCTTTACAAATAAGGACTAGAAATAAAGGAAAATTTTGCCATTGCTAAATAAATATCTTGGTTAGGTCACAAAACTTCACAATGGCATACAGTTCAGGGCACTGCACCCCAGGGAAGGATAAACTCCTTTTAAATGCCAGTGTAACACAAATTTTTTGGAATGTCAAATGCTCCAGAAGTTAGACTGAGTCGAGATTATATTAACTGAGCTTGTATTCCACAGAAGAAAAAGGTCAAGACATCATTTGATTGAGATTTTCAGAATTTGAAAGAAATTGGAAAAGGTAAATAAAGATACTTTTTTTAAAAATGGACAGGAGAATTATTCATGTAAGTCTCGGTCTCCAAAGATGTTAATATTTCCAAGATTTTCTGCTTTTCATTTGGATTTACAGCACATGAGGTACACTGCTTCAGTATCCAAAGTTTAGGGGCCTTGACTGCTGAAGGCTCAGCCACAACTTGTGCAATTAAAATTTGGAGATGTACAAAACACCAGAATTGCAAGAACAGAGAAACCTCTGAGTGTTATAGAGCTATAGGAAGTTACAAAGATAGAGAATGGCAAGGCCACAGAGGAACTTGAAAATTTATAGATCTGTGATGCCAGCATTGGTCAGGTGCACTGGGATGCTGGCTGAGTGGAACTTGTTGAGAGTTGGAACACAGGTAACTAAATTTGCATGGCCTTAAGGAAGGGGGCAAACAGAGCATGATGTTACACAAGTTTAAATGTTACCTTCCGAACACAGTTGAGTTTATTCATCAGAGCCCCATCAATAATGACTATATGTAGACATTTGCTCTTTGATTTAGGTGCATCAATGGATCCCTGGTTATAACATGATGAATATTCTACATAGCTGTGTGCACACTTCGGATGCAAAATGTTATTTTCATTTGTTGTAAACTTAAGTATACTTACTGCAGCACGTCGCACATATACAGGATGGGAGAGGTGAACATTGTTAAGCAGAAACAATATGGAATCCAAAGTATAATACTCCCTCGGCTGACCTTCTTTTCCCGTCCTATGTAAGAAGCAAAATTGAAGTTAGTGAAGAACTGCGTTTCAAAGTGAACATTATAACATATGCAGTTATATTTATACTTATGGATATCATACCTGTGTATAGAATCGTATTGAAATATGATTTCAGTGGTTTACAGAAATTTCAAGAGACAACCATAGCTAAGGCAGGAAATAAAATGCAAACAGGATCAACATATAACTGTATTTTCCCCCGTGCCGAGGCAAATAACAGAAGAATATTGTTAGTGGGTTATCAAAAAAATGATAAAAGGAGCATATAATTTAATAATCAACACTGGTACTGAAAAGCAAGGGCTTTAAAAATTAGTAATCTAGATACAGCCAAAGTCAACAAAGTAAGGATCTATAATATTTGCCTCTTTTGAAGGCAGCAGATTACAATGAATAACAACACTAAAAGCACCAGCCTCCATTACTTTACCTTGATGCGAGTTCTCAGTCACACAAAGTAGCCTTCAGGGAAGTTGACCAAATGCTTGCCAAATATGATAAGATTGTTGGCCTAAAGGAGGTGATGCAGATGCTTTGCAGTAGTTCCACCACTCTTATTGTCAGTTTTCAGTCAGCTCATACACTACAGTCACGTAACAGTGATCTAACTAACACCTTGGGTGATAATGTCTTACCTATTGTTAATATAGTTAATCAGCCTTAAGCTAATATAACTTCACACTTTACTATAAATTAATAAATTATTTCCTGTCACTTAAGTCCATGCCTCTTTGGCCGGAGACATTAGTGGTTAATCCTTCAATTAATAGTAACAACACAAAGACCGGTGGCAGCAAATCTACCCAAGGAAGATTCTGACAGATTGAATGCCAGCTGTGGGTATCTCTTACAACACATGACAAATAAGAATACTGCCAAAAAAAACCCCACAGAATTGTTACAACGCAGAAACCCATCACAGATACATGTCCAGTCAAGCTGGCATTAAAAAAAATTGCCCAAACAGGTGCAGTAAAATAACCAGTAAAAAGAATCCAGTCTGATATAAAAAGTAAGATAACTAGTTTAATAACAAATTTGCAGATTCACAAATATTATTTCAACCAGAAAATGCATCTTGCAAGGATACATTATTCAGTTCGACTGTCTGTCATGGAGCACCAGCATTTGCTAAACTATTGAACAGCTGTGAAAGCAAAGCCATGAAATCACTAAGGCAATGTAAGTTCATGTTTGTGGTTGAAAGACTACATTTCCTAACTTCCTCTTAGGATGCAAAAACCAAAAAGGATATATTATCTGTAGCAATACTCAAGCAACCATCCCTCCACACAGAAATATAGATGTCAAAACCATGTCACTTAATCAGCTTATTAGTTCACTCTGTGGTAATCTACTTAAAGAGTTCAATGTTTTGCTTTTATAATAGTAAAGGTAACACCTTGCATTGAACATGATTATCCAATGCTATATTCTGAAAATTTAAAAGTGCATGCATCAAATGACTGCACACTTTGTAGTTACACCAATTCCTGAAGAGCTACTAATAGCATTTCATCATGTGATATCTTCAACAATCAGCACAAGAACTTTCGAAGAAAATTTTTCTGGGCCTCATTCACCTGTCAACCAGCATTAAAACATTTGACACTTTTCAGGTTGCTGCACAATCCATAAGCACACTGTTTACAGGGAACTCAGAAGCATGGAGACAAATTCCTCTCATACAAGGAAACAGCAGTGGTTAGCACTGTTCAAGACTTAGCTGTGTCCCACTGAGCTGGGACAGTGAGTCCAATTCTGAGCAGTACATGCCTGGATTAGGAAAGGTCCCTTTCCTTCTCACCAAAATTTGCCTTTCCAGTTAAACATTATCTGACTTGACTTACCTTTTCTCTTCTTTCACTAAAATTGAGTTATAAACTGGTCAAGCCTGTTTCCCAAATGTTGTCCTACCTTTCCCAAAGGTTGTCCTACACCCTAGGATTCACTCCACAACCCAAAAGCTTACTTGTTGAAACAGCAGCGTAATTTGCTGTCAATATAATGATTAGGTTCACCATGATTAACCTGCAAGTCATTTAGCAACATCTGACAAAAATTCCATGAACTGTGAATCCTCAAAAACTGGAGGATTTGCACTGCTCAACAGTTAGCTCCATGGCAACACACCCATACCTGCCAGAGAATTTCAAGAAATTGCTGCGCCTTCACTTTCAATGCCAACAAAACTCAACGTAGAAAGTTATGGCTGATACTTAACTGCTTTAATACATTTTTAATGACAAAACAACTCCCTCAAATTGGCATCCTACCCACCACCTTCAATATTTACTCCATCACGATGCATAGTGACAGCAGTGCATACAGGAAATCCCTGCAACTCATCAAGGCTGCTTCAACAGGATGTTCCAAAGCCATGATTCCTACAATCCACAAGGGGAAGGGCTGCAGATACACTGGAACATCACATGCATGATCCGCGCCAAGTTACAAGCCATCATAATTTAAAGCTATACATATTTCTTTCACAATTGCTGGATCAAAATCCTGGAACTCACTCCTTAACATGGACTGCAGCATTCAAGGCAGTGGCTCTCCACTACTTCTCAAGGACAAATTACAGCTAGCAAAAAGTGCTGGCCTAGTCAACAACATACAAATCCTAAAAAAAAAACTTAAAATGCATTTATGTTCATGAAATACCACTCAACCTCCCTGCTCAGAAAAGTGTAAACACCTGTTATTTTAAACTTTTCTGTGTTTTTGATTCCAGGCTGAAATTGAAAAAAGACTGTTTTAAAAATCAAGATGTGGAAAGGGTTCCTGCGGAGCTAGTAGGAACTGCCAATACTGGAGAATCTGAGATAACACGGTGTAGAGCTGGATGAACACAGCAGGCCAAGCAGCATCAGAGGAGCAGGAAAGCTGACATTTCCGGTCGAGACCCTTCTTCAGAAATGGGGGAGGGGAAGGGGATTCTGAAATAAATAGGGAGAGAGGGGGAGGCGGATTAGAAGATGGACAAAGGAGAAGATAGGTGGAGAGGAGACAGACAGGTCAAAGAGGTGGGATTGGAGCCAGTAAAGGTGAATGTAGGTGGGGAGTTAGGGAGGGGATAGGTCGGTCCAGGGAGGACGGACATGTCAAGGAGGCGGGATCAGGTTAGTGGGTAGGAGATGGGGGTGGGGAAAAATGGTTAGGGAGGCAGGGACGAGCTGGGCTAGTTTTGGGATGCGGTCGGGGGAGGGGAGATTTTGAAGCTGGTGAAGACCGCATGGGAACCCTGCAGCCCAAGGGTATCAAAGCGAAATATGAGATGCTGTTCCTGCAGCTTTCGGGTGGCATCATTGTGGCAATGCAGGAGGCCCAGGACGGACATGTCGTCCAAGGAGTGGGAGGGGGAGTTGAAATGGTTCGCGACTGGGAGATGTAGTTGTTTGTTGCGAACTGAGCGTAGGTGTTCCGCAAAGCGGTCCCCACGCCTCCGCTGGGTTTCCCCGATGTAGAGGAGGCCACAACGGGAACAGCGGATACAGTATACTACATTAGCAGATGTGCAGGTGAACATCTGTTTGATGTGGAAGGTCTTCTTAGGGCCTGGGATGAGGGTGA
>NC_063341.1:15996890-16017843 GCF_021869965.1 Rhincodon typus
TTGCAGGGAAAAGTGCCGGGGTGGTGGGGCTGGAGGGGAGTGTGGAGTGGACAAGGGAGTCACGGAGAGAGTGGTCCCTCTGGAAAGCAGATAAGGGTGGGGAGGGGAAAATGTCTTTGGTAGTGGGTTCAGACTGCAGATGGCACAAGTGTCGGAGGATGATGCGTTGGATTTGGAGGTTGGTGGGGTGGTACGTGAGGATGAGGGGGATTCTGTTTTGGTTGTTATTGCGGGTAGGGGGTGTGAGGGATGAGTTGCGGGAAATGCGAGAGACACGGTCGAGGGCATTTTCGATCACTGTGGAGGGGAAGTTGCGGTCCTTGAAAAACGAAGACATCTGGGATGTCCGGGAGTGGAATGCCTCATCTCGGGAGCAGATGTGGCGGAGGCAAAGGAATTGGGAATAGGGGATGGCCTTTTTGCAGGAAGATGGGTGAGGGGAGGTGTATTCTAGGTAGCTATGGGAGTTGGTAGGCTTGAAATGGATATCGGCTTCCAGGTGGATACCAGAGATAGAGACAGAGGTCCAGGAAGGAGAGAGAGGTATCAGAGATGGTCCAGGTGAACTTAAGGTTGGGGTGGAAGGTGTTAGTGAAGTGGATTTTTACAGGAGAGGTCCTTTGCAGGTCTGGGAGTGGGAGGCTCTGAGCTGGGGCAGGCTTAATTGTAGTATTTGGAGATGCCGGCGCATTGCAGCGAGCGTGTATTTCAGGAGTCGCACGGAGAAACATTTCTGTAGGATATCAACGTTGAGAATGTAGCAGTCGTCGCGGTTGGGGCCAAATTGGGAAGGCTTAAATGTAGACTGTAGTCCATTGGGGATGAAAGGGTTCCTGAATTTTTTTTTAAAACCAAGTTACCTGGTAATCATTGTAAAAGCTGTTTATAATGCTGCTTGTTCAAACAACTGAGAAGTTTACTGCAGATGAGCCGGAGCCAGTCAGCGTGTAAGACAAGAGATTCTGCAAGCAACAAGTAGCTGATTGTCTCAACAACTGGGTCACCATTCCACTGACCAAAGGCCTTCCGCCTGCCAACAGCTATGTGATTGGTTCCCAATAGCTTGGGTGTGAATGTTTGGTCAGAGGCCAGACCTCCAAAATGGAACTGTTTTTTCTGTAGTAAAAACACCTTGAGCCTGAAAAAAGCCAGTTTATTTTCCCTATTAAGTTGCTATAAGCTGTGGCTCTTAATCAAAAAGTTAAAGACTTTAAGTGAACTAGTTGACCTGTGCATTCTGCAATTAAGTGCAAGTACCTGGAGAAGGAAGATCAAGGAGCAGCAGTCCTAACAAGCCAAAAGGATCATCTCAGAAAACCTTGTGGATAGGAACCATTGAACTATTCTCCCATTCTTTCCCTCCACCCATTAAACCCATGTTTCTCTTTGAGTCTGTGCCTGGAGGGGGAGTTTTAACCATTACAGTTATATGTCAAAAGTTCATAGTTGTTTATCTGCAGGTAGAATCTATTTATTTGCAATAAATAGCAATTCTTATGAAGTACAGAAATCTGGCCCAGGCTTTATGTCAACTTGGCTATAAAAGACAGAATAAATTGAAGAATTTTTGCATACTTTTGTAAAATTTTTAGTAACTACTCTGGGAATAGTGGAGCTTGATTTCCTACACACTACCCTAGTGAGAAGAAAGAAAGGGAACAATTTATAAAAGTGGTATTTCATTCCAACACATTATTAAGATTTTTACTTTTCCCTCTCTCATAATTCAAATCTTTCATTATTTCTCTTTCTGTACCAGATTTGACTCATCATTTAAGAGTCTTCAACACAGTGAAAACAAAACTCCCACTTCCTCAACACAAGAATTTCTTTAAAATTGTCTACTATAATGACAATAATTAAAATCTTTTCAATGAAGGACCTAATCCTAACACACATCTCTTCAAACTCTCAAATTTTAATCTTAAATTTTCTTTTGCACTGTTCAAAAAGGGAGAAATATTTCTCAGAATGTGACTCCAGTAATTTTGTTTAGACAGCCTCTGGAGCTATATTTTTTCGAATTAACACTAGAATGCCATCTCATTCATCCTTCTCTATCTCAACCATTATATACATGCTCACTAATTGTGACTCAGCTACATCCATTTCTGTCATTTACTTTTCCTATCTGAAATCACGATTTCCAGTTCATCACGTTTCTTTTCTGTGCTGACGTGCAATGTTTTAATTTGGATTCATTGGTTTGGTTTTCCTCTTTTATTGCAGCACCATGTCCTAATGTTTCTAATTTAGACTTTTTCCTTTAGACTTTGCATGATTCAGTGAGGATTCTGACTGGTTGAAGAGTGATGCTGTTGTGTGCCCTGCTCTTGCATGCCACAGATTCCTGTACAGGGTATTCTGCTGGTTTAAATAGCTAGTAATAGCAGTATGGTGGTCAAAAACTGCTAGAAGCCTAACTCCTTCCCCAATGACTGAAGAATCTGACCTATTACAGTCAAAAGCAGCTGTGAAGGCTGTGCCTGAAATTTTGCTTTAAAATTATACATATTGTTTGCATAATACCAAATAGCTTCAAATGTTAAAAATGCAGACCCTGATTTAACATCCATTACAAGATTAAACAAGATGGCATGAAAGCAGCTGATGGCAATACTGGACAAGTCAAATTCCAGAAAAAAAAACTTCCTTAGAGGTTTCTGCTTAATAATCATTTTTACATTTTGATTACTGTGGTCAGTCACTGAACATATTCTTAGGAGGCTGCCAACAGACTCTTAACAAAAGAACACTAGCTTAAAACACAAAAGAATAGGGAAAACAGCTACATATGACAGTTGGAAAGATCTGAAGCACAGCAAAGAGAAAGATTCAAACTGCTTTCACAACAATATCCTTTATAGATTCAATCTAGTTTAATCTCACTCTTATCTTTACCTTCTTTTTTTCACTCAACTGATGAAGCGGTACGCATTTCCTATCAGCAGCTTTCAACACATTCAGTGGATGCGATACTCTCCACACCCGTCACTTCCGGGGATACCTATACACAAACTAATTAGACCTCAGACCATAAGGTCATAAGTGGGAAAAGGTGTAGGCCATTCAGTCCCTCAAGCCTGTTCTGCCATTCAATAAGATGATGGATGATCTAGCATTCCTCACATCAACTCTCCTACATTTTCAGCATAACCCTCAATTCCTAACTGATCAAGAATCAATCTGAACTTTAAAAATACACAAGGACTCTGCCCCCACAGCTCTCTGCGGCAAAGAGTTCCAAAGACGCTCAATGCTCAGAGAAGAAATTCCTCCTCATCTCAATTGGTGCCCCTTTACTGAGACTATGCCTTCTGGCCCTAGACTGTCCCATTAGGGAAAACATCCTCTCAGCACTTACCTTGTCGAGCTGTTTAAGAATCCTATATGTTTCAATGACCAATCACCTCTTATGTTGCTAAACTCCAGTGAGTAGAGTCCCAACCTGTTTAGCCTTTGTTCATTAGACAATCCCTACATAACGGGGATAATCTTAGTGACCCTTTTCTGAACTACCTCAAATGAAATGACATCTTTCCTTAAAATAGGGAGGCCAAGAGTGCACTTAGTGCTCCAGATGTGATATCACTAGCATCTTGTACGGTTTCAGTAAGACTTCCATACTCTCGTACTCCAATCCCCTTGAAATAAGTCCCAACATTCCATTAGCCTTCCTGATTACCTGCTGCACCTGTTTGTTAGCTGTGTTTTATGTACAAGTCCCCCAAGTCCCTTTGAGTTGCAGTTTTCTGCAGTTTTACTCCATTTAAATAATTTTCTATTCTTTTGTTCACCCTTCTGAAATGAGCTCCACATTTTCCCATGTTATCCTCCATATGATAAATTTTTCCCCCATTACTTAACTTATCAATATCGCTCTATAAACTGTTTATATACCCTCATAACCTGCCTTTCCACCAATTTTGGTGTTGCCTGCAAATTTGGCTATGGTATTGACTGACAATTCACTGAACTTTAAGAAAAGCTCAGGGCTCTTTTCACCTCTATTCACTTGAACTACTAAAATAGTTCAAGACTTCTTTCCAGCTCTGGTGTGGTGACTACCAAAATTTAACTGCCCTTCTTGTGTTCCTATGGATCTTTTCCTTCTGATCTAGATCTCCTTGTGGTCCCCCTCCATCTCTCTGGCTCAAAAAATTCCCACACCAGGATCTTTCTTACTTGTTTAGCTTTAGTCACAATTTCTTGGAAATGCTATTTTGATCTAAAAAGAGATTTGAACAAAAAAAAGTTTCCAACCTTGAAAGGAAAAAGACACTTTTGCAGAACGGAGTACCAAAAACGTATCTGCCTTGACTTCATAGCCACGTTCCCAAATTCCATATTATAAACATTTGACATAAATACTGCTAAATATCATGTTCTTTGCTTCATTCTACTTCACTCAGTCTCAATAATTCCATGTCTGCATGGGTTTCCTCTGGGTGCTCCAGTTTCCTCCCACAATCCAAAGATGTGCAGGCTAGGTGGATTGGCCATGCTAAATTGCCTGTAGTGTTCAGGGATGTGTAGATTAGGTGGGTCATAGGGGGATGGGTCTGGGTGGGATGCTCCAAGGGTCGGTGTGGACTTGTTGGGTCGACGGGGCTGTTTCCACACTGTAGGAATTCGATGTTCTATGTTCTTAATAATGAATTTAATTTTTTTTCAAATTCTTTTCCTTCACTTGACGGTGGCAGTTCCTACCGGAGTTATGTTCAATTGACAATTCTGAGCCCAAATTGTTCAAATGTAAATCAGAGCAATATGTTCTTCAACCAGAACATACATTGCAAAGGTAAGTATTTTGTCTCTTATTCTTGAATACAATAATCAACCTATTTTGTGACATCACTGCATCTCAGCTCTATTTGAGCACTCTCATATGACACTAATACCTTCATAGGAAATTTCCTGCAACTGGTTCCATTCAACCTAAATTGCTTGATATTTTTTCATGAGAAATAAATCATATTTTATGTATTGGTTACAAATCCACACTTTCACATAAGCCTCTATGCAACCAACCTAAGTTGCAAACATATCACTATTAAACATAATTTTAAGTATCCAAAAACAGATTAACAATTTTGGTTTTGTGGAAGAATGCAATTCAAGGAAAACGTATGCTAACAAGTGCAAAACTACAGGCAATTTACAGCTCTGACAATGCCATGTTAAAGCTCAGAAATCTCAGAGATGTAGTCAAAGGCTGAAAATGACATACAACAGATCTCCTGGTTAGAAGTAGCAGTCATTTAAAACATTCACAATATAAATAAAACATATCGTCAGTACATCAACGTGGAATTATAGTTCAGCCAAACCCATGACTAAGCTGTGTTGAGGAAAAAAAAATCTGCAGTGTTTCAGTGAAATGCTATTTAGACACTCTTACTGTGTATGTATGGATATAAACTGATAACATGCATGCTTATCATGTTGTAAACACACGGGATAGAACTGTGATTGTTCAAATAATCGACCTGTTTTATACCAAGTACAGAGGACTACCAATGAGTATTACCATTTAACTCAAACTTAACATGAAGTTGCAGGAAGAAACAAAAAAAATCTAACTGCGGAGAAGGAAGCATTGCGAGATGACAGAGATTCAGTTTTCTCTCAAAATAAGTGACATGACTGCTAGTAATTTATTTTACCTTGAAAATCAACTTGTCTCAGTTGCTCCAGATATTGAGAGCCATGGTTGACTCAATTACATAATTAATCCTCTTAATTTGTTATACTAAAACTTTTTGACTTGCCATAAAACCTAATAAAGATTCAAGTAATTTAAAGAGACTCGGGAAATTAATAAAATTAAACATCACTTAATACATTATTCATATACAAGCTGAAGTGAAGCGGTTATTGACAAACAGTACCACTTTTTCCAAGTAATGATCTCTTACATCTTAGAACCATAGAACTATAAAACTATAGAAATGAGACAGCACAGAAGAGGGCCCCATTTTGTCCATGCCAACCAAAAGACACCCAGATGCCTTTTCTAATCCCATCTTCCTGCACATGACATAGAACCCTGTTGGGGTCATTGCAGATGCTTCTTTTCCAGGTTGTACATTCTAGGGCAAACAATACACATATGCTGGAAGGGATGCTGCATTTGTTTAGGTGGACTTTCAGAGTGTCCCCTATCACTTACCATTGTGGTGCTCAGAGTTGATGTATTATGTTGGGCATGCAGACCATAAAAAAAATTTGAACAAATAAAAAAAAGTTTCCAACCTTGAAAGGAAAAAGACCATACCGCCTTCCTATTACAGCTGGCTATACTTGACTAGTGCCTTGATACTTAGGATATTGGCCTGGGAGAGGATGTACATGTTGGTCTACTTATCCTGTCAATGCACCTGCAGGAATTTAAGACCATAGATTATCAGGTAGAGATTGTTTTTGTAAACTTCCTTTGGATACTCCAATGCCAGCACAGAGTCATGGAGTCATAAACCATGGAAACAGACCCTTCAGTCCAACTGGTCCGTACTGACCATAATCCCAAACCAAACTAGTCCCACCTGCCTGCGCTTGGCCCATATCCCTCCAAACATTTCTTATTCATGTACTTATCCAAATGTCTTTTAAATGCTGCAACTATACCTGCATCCACCACTCCCTTTGGAAGCTCACTGCACATTCGAACCACGCTGTACAAAAAAAAATTGCCCCTCATCCTTTTGAAATCTTTCTCCTCTCACCTTAAAAGCATGCCACCTAATCTTGAAATCCCCCACCCCAGGGAAAAGACACTTACCATTAACCTTATCTATACCCATGATGATTTCATAAACATATATAAAGTTTATAGAGGAAGCATTGCGAGATGACAGAGATTCAATTTTCTCTTAAAATAAGTGATATAACTGCCAGCAATTTATTTCACCTTGAAATCGACATGTCTCAGTTGCTCCAGGTACTGTAAGCCAAAATTGAGGGGTCTGGCCATCAACCTCCTACACTCAAATGAAAATGTCCTAGCCTACCCATCCATTCCCAGCACCAACCTAGTAAATGTCTTCTGAACCTGCTCCAGCTTAATAATATCCTTCCATAACAGGGTGACCGGAACTGTATGTATTGTTCCAGAAGAAGCCTCACCAACATCCTGTACAACATCAACATGATGTCCCAACTCCTATAGTCAAAAAGGTCTGAGCAATGAATGCAAGCATGCTAAATGCTTTCTCAATCATCCTGTTTATATGTGACATAAACTTCAAAGAATCATGTACTTGAACCCTTAAGTCTCTCTGTTCTACAACACTACCCAAGGCAATACTTTTAATTGTATAAGTCCTGCCCTTGTTTGTTTTAGCAAAATGCAATACCGCACATTTAACCAAATTAAACTCTGTCATTCCTCAGCCATTGATCCAACTGAACAAGATCTCTTTGTAATCTTAGATAACTTCTCCACTGTACCACCAATTTTAGTGTCATCCACAAAATCACTAACCATGCCTTCCATATTTTCATCTAAATTATTTACATAAATGACAAACAAAAGTGGACCCAGCACTGATCGATATAGAACACAGCTGATAACTTTGAATCCGAAGCCTCCATCATCACTCTCTGTTTCCTGCCATTAAGCTAATTTTGATTCCAACTGGCAAGCTCGTTCTGAATCCCTCATGATCTAACTTTACTGATCAGTTTACCATGCAGAACCTTGTCAAATCCAAGTAAACAGTAATCCAGTAATCCCTGTCCTCAATCTTCTTGGTTACTTCCTTAAAAAACCCAACCAAGTTGGTGAGGCACAATTTCCATTGCACAAAACCATGCTGACAATCCCTGATCATTCTTTGTCTCTCCAAATGCACATAAATCCTATCTTTCAGAATCACTTCCAACAACTTACCCACCAAAGTCAATCTCACAGGTCTACGGACGCTTTTCCTTACATCCCATCTTAAAGGAAGGCAACATTCTCCACTCCCAGTCATCCGGCACCTCACACGTAGTTATAGATGATACAAATATTTCTGCAAAGGTCCCCGCAATTTTCTCCCTAACCTCCCATAATGTCCTGGGATACACTAGATCAGGTCCTGGAGATTTATCCATCTTTATATTTTCTAAGACTTCCAGCACTTCCTCTTCTGTAATGTGAACTATTTTCAAAACATCAATATTTATTTGCGAGTTCTCTAGCCTCTATCTCTTTCTCCATAGTAAAAACTGATGCAAAATTTCATTTGATATCTCTCCCATCTCCTGAAGTTCAACGCAAAGATGAACTTTTTGACCTTTAAAGGGGCCCTGCTCTCTCTCTAGTTGCTCTCTTGCTCTTAAATGTATTTGTAGAATCTCTTTGGATTATCTTTAACCTTATTTGCCAAGGCTATCTCATATCCTCTCTTTGTCTTGCTGATCTCCCTCTTAAAAACGCCCCTGCACTCTTTATACTGTTCAAGAGGTTTATTTGAACCCAGTTGTCTATATCTAGTATAGCTAATACATGTTTTTTTTTATTCTTGACTAGAATCTCAATATCTTTATTCATTCATTGTTCTCTAAATGTACCAGCCTTACCTTTCACTCTAACAGGAACATAATAACTCTGAACTCTTGTTATCACACTTTTGAAAGTCTCCCACTTCTCAGACATCCCTTCACCTGTGAACAGTCTACTCCAATCAACTTCTGAAAGCTCTTGAGTCATTCCATTAAAATTTACCTTACTCTAATTAAAAACTTTAACTTGTATGGAAGGCTTATTCTTTTCCATAGCTATTTTAAAATGAATAGAATTATGATCACTAGACCCAAAGCGTTCCCCTACTATCACTTCAGTCATTTGCCCTGTCTTATTACACAAGAAGATAAAATTTTGCTCCTTTACTAGTAGGAACATTTACATATTGATAAAGAAAATTTTCTTGAACATATTTAACAAATTCTTCACCATCCAAACCTTTAACACGATAGCAGTGCCAGTCAGTGTCTGGAAAATGAAAATCATCTACTATTCCAACCATATCATTCTTACATAATCTGAAGATCTCTCTACCTGTGTTCCTCTATTTCCTTCTGACTATTGGGGGGTGGGGTCCATAGTGCAATCCCATCAAGGTAACGATTGTTTTCTAATTTCAACTCATATTTTCATTGTATGATTTTTCAGAAATATCTTCTCTAGATACAGCAGTTATGTGTTCCTTAATCAAAAACACCACTTTCCCTTCCTCTTATACGTACCTTTCTATCTTTCCTATAGCATCAGAAACCTGTAACATTGAGTTGCTAGTCCTGTCCATCCCTCAGCTGAGTTTCTGTAACAGCTATGACGTTCCGAACCCATGTTCCCAAACATGCCCCAAGTTCATCAGCCTGACCTGCAAGACCTCTTGCACTGAAATAAATGCAGTTTAATTCTTCAAGGTTGCTTTGTTCTCTGAAATGCTTTTGCCTGTCTCTTCAGATTCAACATCATCCTCATCTATCTTTCTATTTACTCCGTAAGTAGGATCCATCCAGCACCAGCACTACCCCCCACCTCCCCCCAAAAATAGTCTACAGTCTCCCTTAATAGAATTAGCAAATCTTCCTGCTAATTCCCCAACAGGTGAAACCCATCCTTTTTGAACAAGAAATAACATAGTGTGGAGCTGGAGGAACACAGCAGACTAGGCAGCATCAGAGGAGCAGGAAAGTTGACGTTTCGGGTCGGGACCCTCCTTCAGAAATGGGGGGAGGTGAGCTCCGAAATAAATGGAGAGGAGGGGTGGGGCTGGGGAAGGCAAGTGCAGGTAAGCAGCGGTGGGGATTGGTCTGTGGAGGTGGGAGGAGCGGATAGGTGGGAGAGAAGATGGACAGGTTGTATCAGGTCAAGGAGGCGGGGTTGAGAGGAAGGGTTAGTCATGGGATGAGGTCAAGGGTGGGGAGATTTTGAAATTGGTAAAGTCCACATTGAGACCATTGGGTTGTAGGCGCCCAAGGTGGAATATGAGGTACTGCTCCTCCAGTTTCCGGGTGGCGTTATTGTGACACTGGAGGCGGCCCAGGAAGGACATGTCGGCCAGGGAGTGGGAGGGGGAGTTGAAATGGTTCGCGACTGAAAGGGCCTGTCCAGGAAGAAGAGAAAAGGTATCAGAGATGGTCCAGGTGAATTCCCACAATGACCTTGAATAATTCATCAATTTTACTAACACCTTTCACCCCAAACTCAAGTTCACCTGAACCATCTCTGATACCTCTCTCTTCTTCCTGGCTCTCTGTCTAAGTTGCTGATTACCTCCTCAGAAAATTCTAACAGATTTGGCAGGCATAACTTCCACATGACAAAGCAGTGTTGAATCCCCTCTATCTTACCATGCACTTCCAAGTACTCCACAATCTCTTCCTTAATAAGGGATTCTAAAATCTTACCAATGACCAAGTTCAGGCTAACCAGACTATAGTTCTGTCTTCTACCTTCTTAAATAAGCGTGTTACATTAGCTACTTTCCGGTACTTGGGAAGCCTCCCTGATTCCAGTAATACCTGAAAGATCACCAAAGCCTCTATAGCCTCCTATGCTATCTCCTTCAGACCACTGAGTTGTAGTCTATCTGCCTTCAGATTTTTCAGCTTCACTAGCATCTTCTCCTTCAGGATGCCACTACACTCACCTCTGTTCCCGGACTCTCTTTACATTCTGGTATGTTGCTGGTGTCTTCCACTGTGAAAACTAAAGCCAAGTACCCATTCAGTTCCTCTGCAATTCTTTGTTCCCCATCACTACTTCTCCAGCAGTCCAATGTCCACTCTTGTCTCTCTCACTTTTTAGATATCTAAAACAACTTACATTATTAGCTTGCCTACTGTCACATTTCACCTTCTCCACCCTTATCACTTTTTGCCAAGGCAGCGCTGATGATACCTCCCCAGAGATTTGAGGTATCTGCTCTACATGGTCAGGGTGGGAACAACAGCTGCTCTGTAGACCATGAGCTTTGCGCTCTGTCGAGGTCTGCTGCTCAAACGTCACTAGCGCATTGGAATTGATGTTGATCTTCATTGTCAATATCTGTTCATATGAATGGAGGTGTCTGAGTTATGGGAAATGATCCATGCTGTTCAAGGGCTCGCCACAGATTCTGACGATAAGGGCAGCATTGTGTGGCAGGAGCATGCTGGTAGAAAATCTTGGATTCTGGATGTTTAGTCTAAAGCCCATTCTCACGTAGACCTTGGTGAAGGTGTTGCCATGGTTTTAGCTTGGCCTCTGATTGCACACACAGACAGAGCTCTTCTACGAACTGCAGCTTGATGACATGTTGGTTATCTTGGTTCTGGTCTGGTCGTGAAGGTTGAAAAGTTTCTTGCTCGTCCTGTCGGTTAGCTCCACTCAGGCAGGGTGTTTCATGGAGATGAGTGAAGTGTTGCAGTGAGGCAGATGGAGACATGTGTTGGTGTGAATGATGGAGACCTGCTTGACCCCAATTTGCAATCATATTGGGTCTGTGGTGGATCCATTAGTGAGGATCAGAGCTTGCATGCCATCGAGAAGCAAGAAGAGAACAGTGACAATTTCCATGGACAACCAAATTTGTGGAGGCTGTTCCACAATCCCTCATGGTTGGCAGAGACAAAGGGCTTTCTGACTTTGAAGAGGGCAATGTAGAGCCTTGTATCATTCTCTGAACTTTTCTTGGATTTGATACACAGTGAAAATCATGTCCATTGATGAGATGTGTCTCTTGATGAGCAGAAGCAACTCAGAGAAGCTCTTCAGCCACTGGGAGAAGGTGGTTGAGGAGGATTCTCACAACAATTTTTTTGGAATTAAATGCATACAAATACTGATTTTCTAGACATCTGTCTACCATTAGCTGACACCTGAGGAATGGTAAATCATGATTATTTTAAAAAATTACACTGCAGCAAAAACAGAACACACGATCTTCTGCCATACATTGCGTTTATATTGGGGACAACTATCTACTATACCAGCTGTGTGCAGCTAGAGGTGGTGTAGAATTATCTCATGGCCATTGATAGCTGCACACCTATTCTGCTATACTACAAACTAACTAGAAGTTTAAAAGTTTCACTTCTATGTCAATGTCAAGGAGAAAAATGGTGAAATCACACAGGGTTCATTTGTTCAGCTGGCTTAAAAGCAAATCAAGTAGTAGTAGTAATTGGGGTACAATTTTGTTAACAGCAGAGGTCATCATCAAGCAGAGGAGAAGACCAACAAAGAACGATAAATCACTGACTCAATGTAGAAGTTAATTGATGAAAAAGATCTGACGATGCAAAAAAAAGGGATCAGGAAAAGAACAAGATAAGTGTATGGTGAGAAGTACAGAACATTAAATAAAACCTTGAGGAAAAGTTGCAGGACAGACAAACAAGGGTGAAGAGAGCCGAAAAGACAGGAAGGCATATGAAACAAACTAGAACAAACGAACTAGTCCAAGATGCTTTTCAGGATTAATTGACATGGCGGTGTTGCTTCTTGAATCAAGCAAGAGCTGGGACAGTCAGGCACAAGTGATAGGCCTTGAGCAAAAGGCAAGGTTGGTGAATATTTTTGGAGTGTCCTCAACAAGTCCAGTGCAAAGTTTGTTAACACCACTGCAACTCAAAGGCTGAATGTCAACCTGGGAGAAACTGCCAAATCAGAGATTTAAAGAGTTATCAAGGACCTAAAGAACAACAAGGTACCAGGAATTCATGTGATACCAGCAGGGCTCACGACATGGCAGGGACTGCATCACAACAGAGCTCACAGATTTGTTCAATAAGATTTGGATTGTCAAAGGATGCCCTGGAATGTTGAAGATGAAGAGCAACCATTGAGCTGGCAAAGAAAAGGAACCTTAGCAACTAAACATTACAACAATACTCAAATTATTCATTACAATTCATATTCTAAATAAGAGATTATACTAAGGCACAGGCAATAAGGACTGCAGATGCTGGAAGCCAGCATCAATAGGTGTGAGGCTGGAAAAGCGCAGCAGGTCAGACAGCATCTGAGCAGCTGGCAAGTCAATGTTTCAGGCTAAAACCCTTCGTCAGGACTGGGGTGGGAGAGGGGGAGGGGAGTCCAGAAATAAATAGAGGGAGGGGGTAGGGGCAGGGGCAAGGTTAAGAGAAATGGTGATAGGGGGATGCAGGTAGCGGGTTATTGTGATTGGTCCATGGGAAGGGTGGAGCAGATAAGTGAGTAGGAAGGTGGACAGGTTAGGTCAGGTCAGGAGGAGGAGAGCTGGACATGGGATAAGGCTGCAGGTGGAGGGGAGGGATTTTGAAGCTGGTGAAGTCAACGTTAAGGCCACTGGGCTGTAAGCTTCCAAGGTAAAATATTGGGGTTGTTCCTCCAGTTTACATCTGGCCTCACTCTGACAGTGGAGAAGACCAAGGATGGACATGTCTTCAGGGGGCTGGGAGGAGGAATTGAAATGGATGGTAACCAGAAGGTCGGGTTGGTTGTTGCGTGCACAGCGCAGATGCTTGAACCAGTCCACGAGTCTGCGATTGGTCTCCCCGATATAGAGGAGACTGCATCAGGAGCAACGGATACAATAGATAAGTTTGAATGAAGTTCAGGTGAATCTCTGCCGGATTTGGAAGGATTATTTTGGGCCTTGGTTGGAGGTGAGAGGGGAATGTGGGGGGCAGGTGTTGCACCTCTTGTAGCTTTTGGGAAAGGTAGCGGATGTGTAGGAGGAATTGGTGGGGAGCGTAGAGCTGCCAAGGGGGTCATGGAATGAATGATCCCTGCGGAAAGCGGACAGGGGCCCTCCCGATGTGGTCTCCTCTATAATCAGGGAGACTAAACGCAGACAACAAGGTGCAGGGCTGGATGAACACAGCAGGCCCCGCACCTTGTTGTCTCGGATTCTCCAGCATCTGCAGTTCCTACTATCTCAGACTAAACGCAGACTCAGGGACTGGTTTGTAGAGCATCTGCGCTCTGCACGCAACAACCAACCCGAACTTCCGGGTGCCATCCATTTTAATTGCCCCTCCCACTCCCCTAGCAACATGTCCATCTTTGGCCTCCTCCACAGTCAGAGTAAGGCCAAATGTAAACTGGAGGAACACCTGATATTTTGCCTTGGAAGCGTAAAGCCCAATGGCCTTAATATTGACTTCACCAGCCACAAAATCCCTCCCCTCCACCCCCAGCCTTAACC
Source organism: Rhincodon typus (assembly GCF_021869965.1). Taxonomy (NCBI): domain Eukaryota; kingdom Metazoa; phylum Chordata; class Chondrichthyes; order Orectolobiformes; family Rhincodontidae; genus Rhincodon; species Rhincodon typus. The sequence goes on from NC_063341.1 coordinate 16,011,056, forward strand.
CATGTCTAGCCCTTCTCCTCTTGACCTGATCTAACCTGTCCATCTTCCTACTCACCCTTCCCACAGACCAATCACAATAATCCCTTAGCTGCATCCACCTATCACCATCCTACCCACCCTTCCCCCAGCCCCCCCCCCCCCCCCTCTATTTATTTCTGGGCTCCCCTCCTCCTCCCCAGTCCTGACTAAGGGTTTGGGCCCAAAACATTGACTTACCAGCTCCTTGGATGCTGTCTGACCTTCTGTGCTTTTCCAGCCTCACAATTATACGAATGCTTTGTATATATGCTCAAGCAGACATAAATGATCCCATAGCATTGTTCAAAGAACAGCAAAGCCTCCTTATATCTTAAGGAATGTTTATCCTTTTCAACAAATACTAAAAACAGATCATGCATTTTGTTCATTTGTTGTTAATGAGATTTTGCTGCTTTCAATTTGCCAGCAGTATTTGCCAGCATAACAGTAGCTCCACTAAAAAAAATTGGCTATGAAATATTTTGGATGTGCTAGAGATAGCAACCACCACAAAAGTGGCCAATTTTTCTTCTGCAGTTCCAGCTCTTAAAAACAGAAAGTGAAACATTCCAGACCACTTAATTTTAATGGAATTACAGAAAAACTAAGTATTTGCCTTATTTCTTCATGCAGATTCGTGAAAACCATGTTTATAACATTAAAAATAAATTATTTTTAAAAAGTAAAGTGCACCCACTTAAAAAAGTTAAATACTGTTTTGTTTTTCTTTCAAGGACGTAGACATAGCTTCCGTGTAGAAGGTAAGCGGTAGCTTGATTGAGAGCTTTGAAAACACTGTTTTGTTATTCTTTCTAGGATGTAGACAGAGCTTCTGTGTAAAAGATAAGTGGTATCTTGATTGAAAGATTTGATCTACTTGAAAAAATATTTTCTCAATGCTTAAACGTAAGTGATAAATAATCAATATGATCACGAGTAAAAAAGTTACAACTTCTTGGGGGTTGGAGGAAAGTTACTTATCATTGACCAAATTTAACTAATTGCTTGGTAGTACCAAACTTAAACATTGCTTAATGGAGACAAGAAGTTGAAGCTTTCATCTAGCACCTGTCAGAACCAGGACACAAGAAATAGGCATGAGAAAATGACACAATTTTTATACAGAATGAGAAGAGGGTGCTGACTGGTTTGACCACCATTACAATGGAGGTGCAGCTAGAATAGTTAACTGTCAATCATAATTCTCAGGCCAGGCAATCAGTTTCTGACTGCTCTGGGAGTTGCCATAGGGATGCAGCAGATATCAGCTATCTTTGTGACCCTGTTTTATATGAAAAAGGTGCAAAGTAAACATTCTCTTTGCCTATATAAAATAGGATCTTCTCGATTTGTAGATATTTTCTAATCAACCTGTTCAGAGATGTCACTACACACTTCTGAAGCAAGTGGGACTTGAACCTGGACCTCCTGCGTCAGAGATAGGGACACTACCCCGGCACCACAACAGCCCTTCCTGTTTATTTATATGTTCACCTTCCAGTACGTGCAAATGATACATGCAGCAAGCCTGACTGGTGATGATCTTAAATAAAAATCGAAAGAACTGTGGATGCTGTAAATCAGGAACAAAAACAAAGTTGCTGGAAAAGCTCAGCAGGTCCGGCAGCATTTGCGAATGAGAAAACAGAGTTAATGTTTTGGGTCCGGTGACCCTTCCTCAGATGGTGGTGATGATCTTAAACTGGTTTCCAATATAACTATCAAGAGTCTGAATTATTTAATCAATTATTTCCAATAGCAGAATCACATCTAAGTGATGGATATACTGTTGAGGCTTACAAGCTTCGGAAGCTTGAATTCTACTGACATTCAGCCCACCTGGAATGACCAGCAGGATGTGTTGTTAGATACAGTCAGCCAGTCATTGGGACATGTGGCTTCACATTGGCACAGAAACTCATATGACATTATTAATCAGTGTCATAGACAAAACGTCTTTCTGGTCTAACATCAGCATCCTGTTAGTGGAGAAAACCACTTATGGATTTTACTGCATTGTAGCAGCACGAGAGCTAGCTTCACCTATTGTTCAAATATTTGAGACACATTCAACTCTTCCAAGGCAACCCGAGACAGGACGGGCACTGCTCATGGCCAAAAGTGGTGGACACAGGCCCTTTCATGATACACAACGAGCGGTGATCTGATGAGGGTATCTGTTCTCATGCAGGATAGCTTTAGTATGCCCCCAAGTGTCAAGCTTACACGGGGAGTGGACGGCCAGGACACTATTCATAGGATTGACTATAAAAAGTGAATGTTGTAGTACATAAGAGTGTAGGATTCCTACACTCTTATGTTAACCAGTGAACGTTGGCATTTGGTAGACAGTGGTTGAGAACCCCATGGCAGACTAATCAACCAACACATCAAGGAAGGGGAGCTTGTTTGTATTTCCCATTTCAAATGGTAAATTTGAGCAGAAGATAGAGTTTGTTAAACAGCGTAAAGGAATCCTTTGATGCAGCTGCAGATTCAAATATTGCAAAGAAGTCACCCACACATTGAAAATATCTATGAGATAAGATGCTAGTAGTCATTGCACCAAAAACACAATTCTTATAGTGAGATGTCAACAAGGGCTGAGCCGAGGGACTATCCTAGCAACACAACCTATTTTGGCATACATTTATTGACAATTAACTGTTCTTGCTGGATTTGAAATCCAATGATGGTCTAAACAATCAATCAATCTCTTCTCTTGTTGTATAAAATAATGTCCTTTTCCTCATTATGTTTCTTGCATCCTAGTTCTGATATGTGCACAGTGAGAAGCTTCACCTACTTGTCTCCTTTCAGCAACATTCCAGCTTTCCATGTTGCACCAAGGCAAAATTTTCCATCTTTACTGTCTGAACTCAATTTTTTTTTATTATTATTCATTCAAGGGATGTGCCATCCATTATTGAACTTGGTGGTGGTGAGCTGTCTCTTTGAATGGCTGCAAATCATTGGTCCTTCCAGATAGCAGCATTCATGGGTTTGGAGGCTGCTATCTAAGGTGCCTTGATCAATTTCTACAATGCACCTTGTAGGTAGTACACTGCTGGTATTGTGCAGTAGTGGTGGGAGTGAAAGTTTGTCGATGTGGTGCCAATCAAGTGGGCTGCTTTGTCTTGGATGGTGTAAAGCTTCCTGAGTGATGTTGGAGCTGCACTCATCTTGGCAAGCGGGAAGTATTCCATCACACTTCTGACTTGTGCCTTGTAGATGGTGACAGGCTTTGGGCACCCAGAAGGTGTGTTTCTTGATGCAGGATTTGTAGCCTCTGACCAGGTGTTGTAACCACTGTATTCATTTGACCAGTCCAATTCAGTTTCTGGTCAATGGTGATATCTGTGTGTTTACAGTGGGGGACTCTGATAGCAAAAAAAAAAAAAAAAAAAAAAAAAAAAAAAACTTTGAACACGAAGTCACCAAGAACATTCCCAATTGTGACAACGATAGAGGGAAGGCCATTGGTAAAGATTGGCCACTGGGCCAGCTGAAGACGATTGGGTCGAGGACGCTACCGTGAGGAATTCCTGCCACTGGAGCTGAGATGACTGACTGCCAATTACAACTGGTCTTCCTTAGATTCCAATGAACAAAGAGTTTTGCTCCTGATTTCCACTGGCTCCACTTTTGTTAGGGCTCTTTGCTGCTACACTCGGTCAAAAATAGCCTCGATGTCAAGCACAGCCACTCACCTCACTTCTGAAATTGTGTTCCTTTGTCCACGTTTGGACCTAAACTGTAATAAAGTAAAGAGCTGAGTGACCCTGGCAGAACACAAACCGGGCTTTGGTGATTATCGAAAAGCAAGTGCTGCTTGACAGCACTGTTGATGTTACCTTCCATCACTTTACTGATGATCGAAGCTAGACTGATAGGGCAGTTATTGGCCTGGTCAAATCTGTCCAGCTTTCTATGTACGGGGCAATTTTCCACATTGTTGGGTAGATGTCAGTGTTGTAGCTGCACTGGATCAGCTTGGTGAGGAGTGCAGCCAGTTGTAGAGATCTGGTCTTCAATACTATTGCCAGAATGCTGACAGGGCCCATAGTCTTTGAAGTATCCAATGCGTCTAACAATTTCTTGATATCATGTGGAGTGAACTGAATTGGTTGAACGCTGGCATGTGTGATGCTGGGACCTCGGAAGAAGACCAAGATGAATCATCCACTTGGCACTTCTGTCTAAAGATTATTGCAAATGCTTCAACGTTTTCCTTTTGCATGGATGCATTACGCTCTCCCACCAATGAAGATGGTGATGTTTGTTGAGCCTCTACCTTTGGTGTGATATTTAATTGTCCACCACCATTCACATTCAATGTGGCAGGTAGAGCTTGGATCTGATCCGACGATTGTGGAGTTACATAACTTTGTCTATCACTTGTTGCTTAGGCTGTTTGGCACACAAGTATCCCTGACTGTAGCTTCAGCAGGTTGACACCTCACTTTTTAGGTATGCTTGGCACTGCTCCTTGCATGCCCTCCTGCAATCTTCATTGAACCAGGCTTAAGGCCCCAGCTTGATGGTAATGGTAAAGTAGGTGTCCCACAAAATTGCAGATTGTGTTGGTGTATATCTCTGCTGCCTCTGTTGGCACACAGCACCTTTCATGGGTGCTCAGTCTTGTGTTGTTTGATCAGTTCATAGCCTATTCTACTGAGCACAATGAGTGCCACAGAACACGACAGGGGGAATTCTCAGGACTGTACAGTGGTCACTCCTGATATCGTTATGGACTGATCCATCTGTGGCAGATGGGGAAAGCGCTACATAGCAATCAGCAGGAGGCTTCCTCATGTTTGACTTGATGCCATAAGATTTCAGGGGTCCAGAGTCAGCTCCATCCTGATTGTATAACACTGCGCCCCAACTCTGCTGGATCTGTCCCGCCAGTGGAACAGAACAAACGCAGGGATAGTGATGGCATTGTCGAGGGATTTGTAAGTAAGGTATGATTCCATTAGTATGACTAAATCAGGCTGTTTGACTAGTCTATAAGTCAGCTCTTTCAATTTTGGCGCTAGCTCCCAGATGTTAGGAGTGTAAAGACCAGTTTCATTTTTTGGCCTGTAGACTAGAAAACGGACAAAAGATAATGTTTTCATTTTTTTAAAAAAAATGACTGGAATACATTGAGAGTTATGTCTACAATATTGCCTTATTCAAGCAGAGGGGGAGAATGCTAAACATAATAGCACCATACTTGTCTGTGTGCATGTGTTTGCATCCATGCAAAAATTTTACATACAGTCTTTTGATTGGTTTTTCAATTAGACCATCTTTTTTCCTGGGCTCAGGAGTGTTCAACATATTTGACTGTTTAGCAAGAGGCTGCAACCTTGTGTGAGAACAACTGAGAAGCTTCTAGCATACAAAAAGAAAACACCTAAATCTCTCTCTCCCACATGTGTGGAGAAGTAACAGAAAATGATCTGATAACTATTCTCATTTGCCATTTCCCTGCAAACAGGTCTCTACAAATTCCCTTGTTGAAAGGAAAAAAAAAGAGGAAAAACTACCTTCAGAGGCACAGAAAAAAATTCTCAACCAATGAACGAAAAGACGAGAATTGGATCTCCACAACCTCACACCATTAACAAAGAATTAGAAGGAGTCAAAAGAAAACCAAAAGAAACAAAAATCTGTGATTCTAACTGGTGCTCATTCTATGCTTCTGTTTTCTTTCATTTGCTCACACCTAATACTTGCGCCCTGCCTTGTCTTGTAGCTACTGGCATGGGAATTTTACAAAGGAGGTAAAAACAAAACTACAGAATTATTAGTTAGCAATTTATGTTTCTTTTTCGTCATTGATTAAAAACACTTTGATTATCCTATTGCAATGAAAAAAACCTAGTGCATGTACTCGTTAGCCTAAATTAGACAGTTAGGTAACACTGAGCCAGTCAGTTCCCTAACTGAAATTTCAGATTTATGACAACTCCAGAAATAATGGAGTTTGATTTCCAGCACACTACCCCAGAGAGTCAAAGTCTGGAACTTATTTAAGTTCAATCCGCTGCCTTAGGTGACATTTATCTTGGAATGCTTAAAGGAATGAGAGCAATGCTAAGAGAATCCTTTGCTTATTTATTTGATTATTTGGTGTTATCAAGCATTAATCCTGATCTATGTAGCCAAACTAATATCATATTGATAGTCAGAAAAGTTAATCAGAAGCAGACAATTACCGGTCCAGCTGTAGTTTGCCATTGTTACTTGGTTATCCCAGATAACAGCTAAGTGTTTTGTAAACTCACACCTTGGTATTAATGAACTCCAACTCATCTACTTCAGATGAAGCATAATAAATAAAAGAAAAATTGCAAACACAGAAGGCCTTCCTTTGTTAGAAAACGATGTCATTAGGCTTAATGTGAGACCACCTTAAGGCAGTTTAAATAACCAAGTTTTCACCATGGGCTCAGGGTGCTTTGCTAATCATGTTTATAAACTGGTTTATTTTGATTAAATTTCCATGGGTCTTGGTAAAGTGAAACCAGACACAAGGAACAGAATCACTGATAAATCAACTGGTAGTTTTTCTCTAAACAGATCTCTATGTTGTCACTGATAAAAAAGTGCAGAGCTGGATGAACACAGAAGGCCAAGCAGCAGCAGAAGAGCAGGAAAGCTGACGTTTCGGGCCTTCTTCAGAAAAAAGAAGGGTCTAGGCCCGAAACGTCAGCATTCCTGCTCCTCTGATGCTGCTTGGCCTTCTGTGTTCATCCAGCTCTGCACTTTTTTATCAG
>NC_063341.1:16017853-16090054 GCF_021869965.1 Rhincodon typus
TGCTCTTCTGCTGCTGCTTGGCCTGCTGTGTTCATCCAGCTCTGCACCTTGTTATCTCAGATTCTCCAGCATCTGCAGTTCCTACTATCTCTATGTTGTCAGTGATTATTCTGACATTTGCATAACAAGGAAAGGTCTTCATAATGAGTTTTCCCTTTCATCCACCAGAACAACTGACAACCACCTCCGGCCCACTGCTTTGATATAATGGTAGCAACAAAAATAATCTGAATAATTGCTGCAGAGCAAGTTTGCAACATGTTGTGCACAATTGTAGTATGAAGCATTTAGTAGATGTTTAATGGTGAGTTTAAACGAGATTAAAAAAAAACAAATAAACCAAATGTCCTTCCAATTTTTCAGCAAGTGGTTTGGAGATAATGAGAACTTGAGTGACTCAAGAATATTTGCTCGAATGCTTCATGATACAGATTTGTTTATTCACTAGTGTCAACTTTTTCTCAGAAGTTAACTGCCATGGATTTTCATCTCGGTGTGCTTTTGTGCTCTTATTAATTCCATGTATGTCAACCGATAACATCTGCAATCCATTTTCTCCTTTGCTTCCCTCTGTCCTTCCATCTTTCCATGCACTTATTGTCTTTGTCCAACATCTATGCCAATGTTGTGATAGAAAGACTGTACTTTTCTTTGATATTATGTCCTAATTTCCTCTTTTTTCTAGCCATTTCCAGCATTTCTTCGTTAATCTGTGTAGGATATATAATCATCCTCCTCTAGGCTCACATCTCTTTGCTTTTTGTCTACATATCAGAGTCACACAACACAGATAACAAGATATAGAAGCTCAGTATTCTTTCGCTCACATTCGGATCACCAGATCCAAAATGTTAACTCTGATTTTTTCTTCGCGGATGCTGCCAGAGCTGCTGAGCTTTTCCAGCAACTTCCATTTTTGTTCCTGATTTACAGCATCCGCAGTTCTTTCGGTTTTCATTCTTTCATTCACGTTCAGGCTCAGTTTCTCTGTTTTGTTATGCATCACTGGGCAGTACACTGGAAATTAAGGCCCACAATTCACCTGATTTTCAGGTGCAGGTTGATGGAAAGCAGGGGCCAGGTTTCTGTACTTAACGAGAATTACTACTAAATGTAAATAGAATCTGTAAATAGAATCATAGAATCCCTACAGTGTGGAAACAGGCCCTTCGGCCCAACAAGTTCACACCGATCCTCAGGGCATCCCACCCAGACCAGTCTCCTTGTAACCCACCTAATCTACACATCCCTAAACATTACTGGCAATTTAGCATGGCCAATCCACCTAATCTGCACATCTTTGGCATGTGGGAGGAAACCAGAGCACCCGGAGGAAACCCATGAAGACACGGGGAGAATGTGCAAACTCCACACAGACAGTCGCCTGAGGCTGGAATCGAGCCCGGGTCCCTGGCGCTGTGAGGCAGCGGTGTTAACCACTGAGCCATTGTGCCGGCCCAAATAGATTCTAACTATAGTTTAACAATTATGAATCATTGGCATATAACTAACTAAAACACTAACTCCCTTATAAACAGTCCTTTACACACACACACGCACAAAACATCGGTGTTATGGACAGAGGGAAAACTGAAAGCAGTTCAATGGATCTGCTGAGTTGCTTGTTATGCTGATGAGAATCCTGCTTTTGGGTCTTCCTTCTCCAAGTGTTTTCATTGATTTGCAGCAGGCGCAGATTGGCTAGTTCACACTTATATAAGGGCTCTATCTTATTAACCAAAATTCACAGCTAAGAGCAACTGCTGAAGGAAGAGTAATTGGGTTTCTTCAGGCTTAAAGAGGGTTCTACTGTAGAAAACAGACACACTCCTGAGCGGGCAGAAATTCAAAGGCTTCTCTGTATCTTGTTCACAGGTTCAAGCTGTTCAACTTCCTGAGAACTAATCACAGTTGCTGGCAGGCAGAAGGTCTTTGTCATCAAAACTGGTCACCAGACCACAGATCAATCAGCTACTTGTTGCAAGCTGAATCTCCATTTTTACACACCTCTAAATTAAGCCCAGCCACAGCTTCGCCTATTACTGCTTTTACCAGCAGCTGCATAAACAGTGTTTATAATAAAATTATCAGATTGCTTTCAGAGTCATGCAATAGTCTTTCAGCAATCCTTCGTTTTCAAACTGATTATTTCCTCATTTCAGTCCACAATCAAAATACAGATTTTTTTGTAAAAGATTTTACAGTAAACATGTCCTTCATTCTGACAACACTGGTATTAATTGTCTCAATGTCTCATTCAAATCTCACAATCACATCTCCCATCACTAGTTCCCAAAGAATGTGATTTTTTTGCTTGTTCCAAGAGTTGTCCATTTATATTAATTTTAACTTCCAGGATTAGGTCTCTGCTAATCACCGCTGAATGAAAAGATCATCAAGGCACTCTTAAATCTAGATTCCTTGCTTTCATGTTGTTTACAATTTATGCAGCTTATGGCATGGAAAGCACTTAGAGACAAAATATACCATAAAATCATCTTCTTTTAAAGTCAACTAATAAAGATGTGCTCATAGTTGTACCTATTGCAATGTCCACACACCAAGTGACAACACACAAGTTCCTAACAGGAAATTTGAGAGTAAACTCTTGTTATACCTTTCTGTTTTAATCCACAGAAAGCACATTGGAATATTTTATTGTGTTAAAGGTACTATGTAAATGTAAGTTGGGGTTATGTTCTCCTAGAAAAATGTTTGGTAGAAAATCTTTATTACATGCTACTAAGTGGCTGAATTGCTCACTGTTTTAAATTTCCAAAACAAAATAGTTTAGAAAAAAAAAAATACTTGATATAATCTTGTACAACAATGCTCTGAAATATATTCCAGTTTACGCAATAACTAACCATTAGCGTTAAGGTAGGAATATTTTTTGTGATAATGCTTTCTTCAAAGCTTACTTTTTACATTTTAACTGTACACTGTACCTTTCTGACACATTTTAAAAACACAAGAAATGCCCATATTGGCAATTAATAGTTTTGATACCAGTGCAGTTACAGGAAAAGCCACAGAAACACATTATTTCTGATTGGTTTAAATTGCATTCCTTAGCTATAACCTCGTAAGAGCATTACATAGTAGACCAATTTTCCTTTTATACAAACCCAGCATTCAAATTTATTGTCAATTATAGAGTTTTTTTTTGCTACAGAGTAAAGCCATTACGTTTTGGAAGGACAGTGCTCCACGTATTTGGTTTACAAACATTTGAAGTCTACAGACATTTAGTTTGCTTTACCCAAATGTCAGAAGTAAAGACCTATTAATCCACTACATCACCATTTCGTTTCTAATTAAAAATCAGATTTGATGAAAATATTGGGGACCCAAGTACAACATACCAACTTACTGGGTTCATTTTTTGATGTATTCTGTTAAATATTATAAGGGCAGCGTGGAATTTCCTTTAGAAGAGCATATCTCAAACCAAATCTTGGCAATGACATGGAATGGTGTACTGCAGCATCACAAAAATATCAAAGTACTATAAACCAGTTTACATTTACTTTAGTATAGAAAATATGAAACATTCTGTGCGACTTTAAAATGACTCAAAATTTGACTTTTTATTGTATCCTGAAACAAATGGTGAAAAATCCAAAGAAACATTAAACAGACTTCCTGAATGGAGCTCATGTGGATGGCGAAAATGCACACAATCTCTAGATAAACTCTAGCTTGCCTGCAAAAATTACATTTTGAAAAGGAGCAAATGTTTCCATACTGGTAAGTAATTAAAAATCAGACAACTCATACTATCATGAGCTCAGGAACTATAACTAGTTTCACCCTTGTTGAGCAACAGCAGGATCTGGAATTCTGTTATGGTTTCCTCTCCAGATTACAATTTATGATCTCAGTCCAATACAGGTCTGTAGAAGTTTAGCAATGGAAGTACTAGTCTTAGATTCTTAGCAGCCAATTCACCTGCCAATACTTACTGGTTGAATCAAAAAAAAAAACAAGATGGATTACACAATCCTGTATAATCAGTTGAACATGTTTATAGCTTTGCAAGAATCAGCTTTAGGCAAAACAAAGCAGCCAACTGGAACAAAAATCTTAATGTGGGAAAGAAAAATTAAAACTTAAAATATTCACGTTTTTCGTTTTGCTTACAGTTCACAAAAACATTTACATACCATAAATAATTTTCTGGCACAACTAAAAGCAAAAGCAGTCTACTAACAGATCCTCCTAGTCCTCATCCACTAGCTACCATCAAGAACTGCAGTCCCACCATATAGGCACTGCTTTAGAGTTCTCATTATGCTCAGGTTTTGTAACAGAGTCCTAACAAATTAGTACTAAGGAAAAGGGTCACACCCAAATACACAACTGTTCGACTGCAGAAATGTACTAAACAGTAACAGGAATCTCTCATTGACAAAATTCACAACTGTTACTAATACGCTTTTAACAATACAATTAAAAAAGCAGGACTGCTCTTTTTATAAGCTTCACAGACTGTAGGACTGTTCTGTGTAAAATCAGTTTTACAATACACTAACAGCTCTTTCTACTCCTAAGATCAGCAAAATTTAATTCTCTCAAGACCTGTCATAACATACAGCTCACAGTCTGTGGGATCTCCATTGATAACAGCTCCTACAGGAGGCGGGGACTGGCGCAGCAACTTGTGATTGAAAGAACCCAGAGCTAACTAATTCACTAACTCACTCAGTAATTTGTTAAATAGACAACCAATTCACTCACGCCATAATTTACACACTAACCATGGTAGGTAATTAATTCATTAGCTGACTAATTTACTAACCACATAACTAATCCACTCACTAGAATTACTAATTCACTAAAATCAGAATCAATAATCAAAAATGGGTTTGATGACAGGCCCAACTTCTCTCTGGTCCGTTGCACCCGATCGTTTGGGCTCACCAGCAGTGCTATAGTTATTGCTGTCCTTTCTGCAACTGACACACGATTCCAAATCAATGTCAAAGCTGCTTCCCAAGAAGGGTACTTGCGCTATCTAAACAGCTAGAAAATATCACGCACTAAATTTTTAGCAAGCAACAATTTCAGCTGTAGTCCTTCAAATATCTGGGATTCTGTACACACTTAATTATCTGGTTTCAGTATTATAATTGGGATATATCCTATGATGAGAAAGTGCACTCTGTATCAAGCAATCACAAGGCCTAGTTTTGAAATTTCCTGAAAAGTTACTTTGGAAGCTGTTGGGATGTTTTTAAAACGTGAATCATCTGGCTCACTAAAGCATCCTCCTTTTTTTGAATAATTTCAAAATGCCTCAAAAGCATTTAATGTATTTGGCTTTTAGCAGTAACTATTATGCAGTGAAACAGAGGAGCTACTTGCATCTCCCAGTCAGTAATACGAGCTAGTATATGGAGAGTGTACTGTTCTTCCAATAAAGATAAAGGGCCCTTAAAATGAAACAGAGCCACCGGAAGCGGCACACAGCAATTCGTTCCAACATCTCCTCCGACAATCGATAATTTATAATAAACGTAAACTACAACGCATTCAATCTGGTGGACGGAAAGTCTTTTGCACATTTAAGAAACTCGGCTACGACACCTCTGCAAAAGAAAATCGCGTGTGTTTGTTTAAAAAGCAGCTTTGATCAATTAAAGTCAAGCAAACAACTTAAGAAAAATTGCCAAAAAAAGTCGAGAAAAGTTTGCGCCAACAGCTTCTTCGCCGAGTTTATTCAGATAGGGGCGCGATCACTCTGATCTGTACTTTTTTTGTTGCTAAAGAGTGATACAAGTGTCAGTTTCCCCAAGCCACGGCGGCTGACCGTACTGAATAAACAAACATAATTCCCTCCATTTTCTATCTACAGTTGACAATGAAAGTGACTTGTTTGGTGATATGATCAGTGAAATTGACAGGTGTCGGCCAGTAGCTCCACTGATCCCGCACATGCTGCTCAAACTCCACTTAACTCAACTCCACTCACCCCAGGCTGCACCTTCCCCCACCACCCCACAATGTTTACCTTCCACCCTCCACATCCATCCATGCAGCACTCCCGCGGACGCCACTCACCCCCAGATCACATAATTCGTCTTCACATTCTTCGGCCAGGAGAACTCTCCGAAGATGACCTCGTCCCCTTTCACCACAATCTCCTTCTTCTGGATGTTGTATTGACGCAGTACGCTCAGCACGTCCGCCATCTTGCCTCGGCTCCTAACAACCGGGTCCTGAGAGCCCGGGCTGGCCCGCTGCACTGCCTGTCGAGAAGGGAGAGGGACAGGACCCTCTTGCTGCCCGGGCAGACTGCCTGAGCCGGCGGAAACGGAGGCGTGGATGCTCGCATTGTGGTCGAGTGGAACTGCCGGCTAAAGATCTAAATCAGGAGACTGCAAGGGGTGGGGAAACGAATACACACGCATAGGGAAACTCTTTCATTTCGATGGGGACTGGTGATCAAGTGGTTGCTGAGTTTGCGGGATCTCCATTGACAACGGCTTCTACAGGAGGCGGAGACTGGCGCAGCAACTTGTGGCTGAAAGAACCCAGAGCTAGCTAACTAAGTAATTCTCTAACTCGCTTAGTAATTTGTTAAATAGACAACCACTTCACTAACGTGATAATTTACACACTAACCACGGTAGGTAATTAATTCATTAGCTAACTAATCCACTAACCACATAACTAATCCACTCACTAGAATAACTAATTCACTTTTTTTTTGCCTTCGTGGCCCACACAGCTTGCTGTGAGCCTCAGTTAAGGTGACAATATTATTTAAGATCATGGATAAAGATTCCTTCAATCTTCCGATGGTCAATCTTCTGGTAGAAGAGACTGGTTTGGACAGTGTAAGTGTGACTAATAACATTTAGAATTATGAGTTGCAAAGAAGTTTTATACACATTAACGAATGAGAAAGACTGCACATCCTTTTGGGATGCATGATTGAGAAGTGTGTTTTTATTAAATACAAAATAAGTTAATTGACATCAAACCACTGTCAGCATAATCAAATCTATCATGATGCTGATGCCTAGTGGTTTATAATGCATATGAGTCAGACATATATGCTTGCCATATTTAAGACCTTTCATTTAAGTGATTTTGATTTAGTTTACTGATCAGCAGTTATGCCTCATTAATTATAGATTAAAATTTGTGATAAATGCCTTCCACACCACTGCTCCAGTGAATCCAGATTTTAGCTTTCATTCTACATTAACTCATCCATGTAGGCGACATTACCAACCTGTGAAACAAAGAGTCGTTTATCACCCTCTTCCAATCAGTCTCATTGCTCTCTCACTTATTCTGAACTCCACAGACCCCTTGTACCACTCAGAATTAAAACTCTCACCATTACTTAAAGTTTCTCCATGATCTCACCTAACTCAATACCAGTGACCTCCAGATGTATTATTACACATCTTCACTAACAATAGTCTCTTTGTTTGTTCCTTTTTTCTGCTACATCACCATAATGAGTGTTCCTTTAACATGAGACTGCTTCTGTTATCTAGCTTCGGGCACGTAAGCCCACTCAAAAAATTCTGTTGAGCTATTTCTTTAGCTCCTCCCTCAATCTCTTTGACCACAAGTCCATCATGTAATGTCCTCAAGAAAAGGAGAGGGTTGATCCTCTCAGGTGGTTCACCAGTACTTTACAACAAGCGCTAAAACGTAGCCAACTACTCTGCACTACCACAAGCTGCCCTCAAAGCGACTGCAGGGGGGAGAAGACTGTCACACATCTCCTTCTGGAATGTGCCTTTGCAGAGAAATGCAGGTTTTTGTTGAGGTTTGCCCCAAGCAGCTCCATGACACAGGACTCTGTGTTCTACAGTCTGTTCGCAGGACATACACTGAGACAAACATTGGCTGTGCCTTGAGGACCATTAACAGGGTGAAAGGAAACTTATTAGTCTTCCACTGGAAAGAGTTGACCTTGACCATGTGTTGTAGACTGGCACATTTCAAAGTCCAGGACTGAGTCCTGAACGACACAATAAGGCTTAAGGTAGCTGCTGCCAACGTTCAGTGGGGAAAGACCATGTCCAAGGTCTTCCTGCTAAAGTATAATGAGGGTCCGTTCAGTTTTCAGATGCTCTTGGTTCCTCAAAATGAATGCAAATAGTTCCTGCATGATTGGAAAATACCTTTGCTTTGCAGCTGCAAGGAAGTTCTCAGCAATGTCAAATTCCAGCGTGTGGTTGTGTTTTCTCGCAGATTTTACAGAATTGTCCTAGGACCTTTTGTATATACTTACAGATTTTTTCTTTCATGATAAAGTGTATTGTTGCAATAAAATATCTGTAACCCTCTGGAGTAGTTGGGACTTGAACCGGGTTTTTTTGGTTTAGAGCTAGACACACTACCGCTGTGCCAACAAGAGTCTCGGAACTTTATGGTGCAGCTGACAGCATGTAATGCATTGTGACGGAACCTTAGAGCTAAAACTAGCGATGGAGGTAGTGCATACGATGGACTATTGCTAGCGCTGCCCGCTGCCTCGGAGGTTTGCGGTGAGAGCAAGTTTCAGACTCGTGCCGATATTTAACTCGGAGTTGTTGAACTCGACGCTTTCGCCTCTGACCCTCGGATTTCCCTGCGATTGCTCTCAATAAATATCACATGGAGCAAAGGAAAGAAACTTTTCCGCAAACTCCCCCTTGGCCCGTGCACCTTGACAGTGCAAAGCATCTTACAAACGCGTTCGGCTTCTCTTATCGAACCCAGTGGATATTCCTAACGTTGCTTAAAATGGGAGAATAATTTTTAAAACGGGGAATGCTGGAAAATATTCAGCATATTGGAAATTAAAACTTGATGTTCCAGGTCAGTGACGTGGAAATCGTGTACAGTAGATCCCCATCCGACTTGGACATCGAAACTCAGCTTTAACCAGAAGGGTCGCGAAAGCGTAATAAAACGCACATTTATTTTTCTGACGAATATTTTTAAAACGTACAAATGTGTATAAAGCTTTATAATTTCAGCAATTTCTGTTATGCCTGAATAACGTATTTAATCAGTTTTAGCACGCACACCAGTGCACGTCTACTTCCTTTTGTGAAGATGGGACAGCTTTTTACCAGATTGCCAGAAGAAAAACGCGAGGCTGCTTTGCATTTTATTCGCGTAAGTTTCCTCTCGTTCCGTGTTCTCAATATGTACATCAGTTTTGTCCTCTGTACTCTTTCATTACCTGGTATTGTTCAGCCCAATTAACTGCTTCATTTGTCCACATTTCGAAATTCCCATTCCAGTGGCTTTGAAAATTGTGTTTGTCAAATGCCTGAGCCTGCCTTTTAACCATTCCAGGTCCTACAAGACCGTCAATAGAACAGGCTAATGGCTAGGCCCAAGTTCAAGTAAACCTCTTCTAAGTCTAGTTCTGCAAGAAATTTCATATTCATCTAAAAGTGGACCAAGTGTCTATATGCCATGATGGCTCAGTGGTTAATACTGATGTGTCACAGTGCCAGGGATAAAGGTTCAATTCCACCCTCAGGTGATTGTATGTTCTCCCCTTGTTTGCGTGGGTTTGCTGCTGTTTCCTTCCACAGTCCAAAGATGTATGGATTGGCCTTGCTAAATTGCCCATTGTGTCCAGAGATCTGTAGGTTAGGTGGATTAGCCATGGGAAATGCAGGGTTACAGGGATGGGGTGTGTCTGGGTGCGATCCCCTTTGGAGGGTTAGTGTGGACTTGTTGGGCCAAATGACCTGTTTCAAACTGCAAGAATTCTATGAAATGGTTGCATCTCTTCACAAAAGAGGTAGTTTTATGTTGTTTCTCGAAGAGCCATTGGTGAAAAGACTACATTGTATCAGTCCCTGATAGATTAATTTGTGCAGGAAAGCGCCTTTGAGCAGGCATTCAAACTGTATGAAAGGTCCCCTAGATCCTGCAGGCGGAGGACTGAATAGTTTCTAAGCAGGCAAACCTGTTTGGCAGAATGCTTCATTGCCACAACTTTCAAACAAGAACCAAGATGCCTCTTAACTGGTTGTGAAAATGACTTGCCCTGTCAGATCCTTCTTCCTGCATTTGTGAGTTTCACCACTTTTGTACCTGAAGGTAGCAGTGATAGGGAAGAAGCAATCAACTGATGCCTTCTGAAATGTACCTGTATAAAGAAGGTCTGAACAGAGTTGCAGTAGTTTTGACGCGTTTATCTCCAGAAGCTCCTGAAAGCAGTGCTGTCTGCTCTACAGGCTGCTCTCGGGGCCACAAACTGAAACAAATATGCAGCTGGTGGACTTGGTCTTGGTAAAAGACATTGGTATTTTGCTGCATTTGAAATATAGTTTTGCAAATACTTCACAGAATTGTACACTGCCCAAACATCAGAAGGCTTTCAAAGACTGCCACAGCTTTTTCCATCTGAACTGTAAAGCTACGACATGATATTGATTTTAAAATTGAATGAATGCATTATCATGTAACAGCATAGCCAATCATTAAGTTGATTTGATGTTACCTTTGAGGTAGACAAACTCTTGTGACTGTTCACAAATATTATGGATGTCATGATAGAAATGAAGGGTATCAGGAAGCATAACAAAGAGCTTGTTTGAGTGAATGGATTTTGAAGACTCCTTCAAAGTGAGTGGAAGTTGGAGCATTACAAGAGGATACCACAAAGCAGTTTCTGTGTAGCTGAAGGAAAAGCTCTCATTTTGAGAATCACAGGGTGAAAGGAATATCCAAAAGGATGGAATTTGAGGCAAGGACTGAAGGCACTCTAGTTTCTTTATCTAAGCAACGATATACTGGCATTGGGAGCAGTCCAGAGAAGGTTCACTAGTTTGATCCTGGGTTTGGAGTCATTTTCTTATGAGAAGAGGTTTAGTAGGTTGAGCTTGTACACATCAGAGTTTAAAAGAATGAGAAAAGCGTATATGATTCTTAGGAACCTCGACAGTGTAGATATGCAGAGATTATTTCCCTTATGGGAAAGTGTAGGACCAGATGACATAATCTCAGAATAAAGGGTCACCCATTTAAGACAGGGATAAAGAGGAATTATTTTCTCTAAGGGAGTGAATTATGGAATTCTTTACTGTGGAGCACTGTCAAGGTTAGGTCACTAAGTATATTCAAGGCTGAATTAGACAGATTTCTAATAAGTAAATGAATCAAAGGCATTCATTCAATAGGGTTGAGAAGGAAAGTGGAGGAGGACTATCAGATCATCATGAGCATGATCTCATTGAAAAGCAGACTCGGGCCAAATAGCCTACTTCTGCACCTACACCTTATGGTTTAATGGGCTAAGGCAGTCGACTGCAGGATAGAGATACTAATGAAATATGAGGATATAATCTTAATGTGTCACTGGAAAAAAGCTGATATAGGTTAAACGGAAAATGGATGATTCAAACTGATCTTAGGATTGCTACCAGTGCTATGTACTAGTCAGAGTAGAAATAGCAAAATATGTCAGAAGAATACGTGGCCAGAGAGATGAGGCAAGGTTTCAGATTTCTGCCTTTTCTCACAGCGGGGGGAAGCTGTGAGGAGGAGGAGAAGGGGGTTGGGGGTTGGGGGTTTGGGGGGGGGGGGGGGGGGGGGGTGCGGAGAGAGAGAGAGTGAGACATGGATGCTTTGTGTGTGCCAGCTTGGGATGTCTTCCTTTATTGCTGTTGGCACTTATACCTTTTTAACGCTCTGCAGCTTAACCAATTAAAGAGCTGTTGACAGGCAGAATTTCCTCAACTCAAAAGAATTTGGTGTTGTTCAGTTTTACTGGTTCCAAAAAGCAAAATTGTATTGCACAGATCAATAAGATGAAACATTTTATCTACAACAAAAACTCAGCTGGACTTTCAGATATAGCAGTGCAACTTCTATTCAGTTTATAATCTCCAAAGTGAAAAATGTGACTTCTTAAACATTACAAATGCTATAAGGATACAGAGAAAGAGACTTTAATACTCCATTTTTACTTTTTTCCTTAGTCAAATAGATAATTTCCCAGACAATATTTTCATTAGTTTTGTATTGTTTGAGCCAAGTGTTTGAATTAGCATGTGCTTACTCCCATTACCATAGCATTTCAGGACTTCATTTTCTGTTAGATGATGAATATCTCTTGCTTATGTTCTCAAAAGGCATGAGCCAAAGATATTTCAGTGTAATGGATTTGTTCCTCACCAGTCTGATCAATGCTAAAGCTGCTATGTTTCCCGCTAAACTACAATATTTACACTTAATAAGGCTTCTCATTCAGTGAATTACTCTTTGAGATTGTTGACAAAGCAGAAAGAACTTAGTTCTGAAGAAGGGTCATCAGACCCAAAACGTTAACTCTAATTTCTGTTCACAGATGCTGCCAGACCTGTTGAGCTTTTCCAGCAATTTTTGATTTTTTTTGTTTCTATTTACAGTATTCGCAGTTCTTTCAGTTTTTATTAAGTACTACATGAATGTTCGTTCACAATGATCTTGTAAAATATAGCCAGAATTGAAAAATAAATGAATGATTCAACAAATAATGAACAAACTTAAACAGTTAATTGGCTTCTTACTTGTGAATTATGTTTGATTTTCAGAACCAAGTTGTACAGAATTGTGTAGTTATATTTTCCAAGAGCTATTGTCCTTACTGTATGAAGGCAAAGAACATCTTTGAAGAAATAGGAGCTAATTTCAAGGCAATTGAACTGGATCAGCGCAAGGATGGTGACCACATTCAAAATATTCTTGAGGAATTGACTGGTGTCAGAACAGTAAGTGACCATGACCTACCTGCATTAACCTTAACCCTATCTTCTCAAGTTAATTGTAATTAAACAATATATGTAATCTGTGTAATCAAACCATGGTACAAGGAGCAAGGTGAATAGCTCCCAATCTGAGGACACATTTTAGTGTATTTATTTTCCATAGACCTTGGGGCATTGCATCAAGTTGTCTACAATACAGTTAAATATCTTTAGCTGACCTGAACTAGGATAGGGTAGTGGCCTCTACAGTTTGCATCAACACTCCTGTGTTAAAAGGCAGGAATTTTGCCTTGGCAACCTATCCATGCACTTCAACTTGCTGTGCAAACACCTTTTTGGACATGAATGTATGTGAGTGAGGATTACTACTCCGAAATGCCCCTACGTGACTACTGCTCCAGAACCCATTCACTCACTCACCCACCCACCCACTCTACCCAGCATACCCATTGCCCCATCCAAATCAGCTAAACTACAACTTCCACTTTAATAATGTTAACTCAAAGGTACTGGAACAAGATAATGTCTAAGCCACAAGCCATTTGTTCAGTTAGGAAAATTTAAGGAATTCAGGAAAAGCCTAAGCAGGAGGCTCAACTCACTTGAGATGCATTTGAAAATATTTCTTCTGTAGCTTTAGTAGTGTTTAGTGACACATGTTAATTGCACAATAGTCATTGAATGGTCAACCACTTAGACTTGCATCCAAATCTGATAAAATAATACTACAAAACCATTCACTGGGCAACCAAACCTGCTTAAATCTATGGATTTGTACAGTTTGCAGCATCATTTGAAAGAAGAGGATCATTTAGCTGATATTAGTTAATCCATTCTGGTGTGCACGACAGTCGCACTGTTGCACAATCTCATAGTTTCATAAATGTGTCCAGGGCTTTTGTCTATAATACTCTTACCTTGCAGTTTGTATAATTTGATGAGGAAACCTGTTCAGGAGGAATAAAAAAAATTAGAGTCAAGTTTAATAAACAAGATTTGACATATTATTCTAAAATGTTGTTGTTCTTTTCTCAGGTGCCAAGAGTATTTGTGAATGGAAAATGCATTGGTGGTGCTACAGACACACACAAGCTCCATTCAAATGGTAAACTACTGCCTTTAGTGTTACGGTGTTCTCCACCTTGCAAATGGGATGACAGTTTTTGTCTTAATCGTTCGCATTAATATTGAATTCCTGCATTTTTCTAACTGCTTGTTACTTTTGAAATAAATGATGAAGTTTCAATGCTGTGCCAGATTATTTGTGTATACACAACATACTTCAAACATTTTCCTTCCCTGAACTCCCAAACCTTTTTAGCATTCATAGGTTCCTAGTGCTATTCATTAATTAATCTCTGCATATGATGCTCTTTTTTTAAACATCCAGGCAATGCATTAAAAATACCCTGCCACATTTAACTTGTATTTGTATTATGCTTGGAATTTTAGTTTCAAATATGTTTACTTGCATTCCTTCCCTCCATCCTCCCTTCGATGCCACTGTTATGGACCAGACCAAATCCCTGCAAAATATATGAAAAAGATAGAGCCTAACTTTTTCTTATTTTTAAAGGCATTATGTTCAAGATGGAATTCAATTGGTCAAACTACCAGGCTTGAAGCAAAACACACTTTACTCTTACACTATAGTTAAAATACAAACAAAAGAATTGGAATAACAACTTTATTGGAAAAACTTAACACAATAATAGATCATTTAACTAATAAACAGCAACGGTTCCGATACAGTAACATCCCATAAACTCACATTAGGCAAAGGCAAATTCAGTAAAGTATATTTTCTCATTTGCACTCTCCAGTGCAGGAGGAAAGAACATCAAGAAAAAACTCGGAGAGAGAGAGAACTCAAGTGTTCTGCTGTAGCAGGGAAGCGGTATAGCAGCTTCCAAACCCCAACAGCTACTGGAAGTTAAACTAAAATCCTGATGCTGTGGGAGCTTGACCATCCCTTCATGCTGCTTCTATTGTTACAACATTTTAAAAAACCAAGGCCTCACAAACTGTTTACTTTATTGGCTTGGAACAGACTGCTTGGAGCCTCTGTCTCAACTTCTCTTCATTTTGAAAAAAAGGACAAAATACACCTCTTTAAGTCATAGAATTGTAACAGCCACCCAGAAGACAATAGCTTTGCCTATATGGCAGATATATAAGATGGACATATGAGGGAATTGTGGTAGTATGCATGTGGCATGTGTATCATGGTTGTTACTATATCATTTGTTTTTTATTGCACCTCTTAGCATTTGCATTATGCAGAATTTGATATCCAGTTTCATTCCTTTTATACAGTTTTTTGCAATGTTAATTTGACTTTCACATTCCATGCCACCTGCACCAATCTCTGAACAGAACAGTTGGATGGATAACCTGTTTCCAGACCTTGGTATCTGTTTTGTATACGTCATGAATATTGTACTCATGAACAACTTGGGTTGAGTCTTTCCAGACTTTGGGGACACTCCTTACTCTAATCGGTCTGGCTGTGGTTGAAGATCACCATCTTTTTTTTCATACTGCATCATGCAATGGCATGTTCATGAATCAAAATACTGTGTAACAGGGACAGACATTACATTAATTTTGTGATTTGTCAGTTTATTTGTTTTACATCCAGTCATGAATTAGCATAAAGTTTCTCCAATTAAATATTGGGAAGACCAAAGATATTATTTATGAACCCTGCAAAAAACTCCATATCCTGGCACCAACTGCAGTGTCCCCTGTCCACTGCCTGAGTCTGAACCAGCCCATTTCTATCTTTGGCACACTCCCTAACCTTGAAGACCTTCTGATCACATATCCGCTCCATCACCAAGAATGCATACTTCCACCTCTGAATCATCACCCATCTCCATCTTTGCAAAGCTCATGTGCTGCAGAAACTCTCATCCATGCTGTTATCTGTAAAACTTGACTATTCCAATGATGTCCTGGTCAGCCTCCCAAATCCATCCTCCATCAACTTAACTTTATTCAAAACCTTAATCTTAATCTTCATCATCCCTATGTTCACTGATCCGCAATAATTCAGTAATGTCTCGATTTTGACATTGCTTTCAAATCCATCCCTCTCATTCTAGAACACTTGGATTTCTAGTCCATCATCAATTTTAATCACTCTACCTTTATTGGCCATCTCTTCAAGTGTTTGGGCTGTGGGCCTTTAACTCTCCTCCTTAAAACCTGCCTCTTTGACAGCTAACGTGTTTTAATATATCCATAATAGTGGCTCAGACCTTGTTTGTTAATGCTCCTGTGAAGCACCTTGCTCCATTTTACCATGTTAAAGATGTTATATAAATAAAAGTTGTTGGGTATAAGCAAATAGTCAAAACACAGACGTGGTCATGATATCAGACAAAGCTTAGCCTTTTCTATTATACTGCTGTCATTTTTCTTACTTTACCCCACCTGTGGGTGAGCCCTAGCCATTGCAGCTACTGTGACCCTCTCCAAACCCAGTATCCATGTATGCTTCCATATACTGGACATCAAAGAAGATCAGGAAACCTGGTTGAAATTAAATTCCTGCATCCTTCTCATTCTGCTAAGGGCTAACATGTACAACCTTCCACCTATCTGAATGGCCATTTCAACACAGCAAGAATCAATGTGGAACATTTTGAATTTCACACAGCCATGCCTGCAGTATATTAACTTATCAAGGGAGAAGGAAGATCAAGTTCAGGACTGTTGAAACAAGTTAATGCTTGCAATATTAAATTATTTTCATTAATGTAATACAGTTAAGAGGTTATACTGTGCACAAAATTTCACTAATGCTTATTCTAATTGCCCTTGAACTAAGAACTAAGCAATTCCACAACCAGATCTAAATTCTGAAGTCTTGTCACATCCAGTCATGAATGCTGGTGAAAAAGTAAACAGGTTACTGGAAGTGACAGCTCCACAAATATCACCATCCTCAATAATGAGGGAGCCCAGCATATTAGTGCTAAAAATATGGCTGAAGCACGTTCAAGAATTTTGCCCAGAAGTGTCAAGTGAATGATCCATTTGGCTTCCTCTAGAAATGCCCAGTATCACAGATGCCAGTTTTCAGCCAACCCATGTGATATAGGGTTCAAACCGTTCAGTCCAACTCGTCCATGCCGATCATTTTCCAAAACTAAACTACACTCACTTGCCTGCATTTGGCCCATACCCCTCCAAACCTTTCCAATTCATGTACTTATCCCAATGCCTTTTAAATGTTGTAACTGTACCTGCATCCACCACTTCCTCTGGCAGTTCATTCCACACATAAACCACTCTTTTTAAAAAATGTTGCCCCTCGTGTCATTTTTAAAACTTTCTCCTCTCACCTTAAAAAATATGCCCCCTAATTTTGAACTCCCTCATCCTCGGGAAAAGACCTTTGTTTTTCACCTATTTATGCTCCTCATGATTTTATAAACCTCTGTAAGATCACTCCTCAACCTCTCACATTCCAGTGAAAAATGTCCCAGCTGATTTTTATAACTCAAAACCCTCCATTCCCAGCAACATCCTGGTAAATCTTTTCTGAACTATCTCCAATTTAAAAGTACATTTCCTGTAACAGAGTGACCAGAACTGCACACAGTACTTCAGAATGCTACAACGGCTATGAGCTCTGACAACATCGTGGTGATGTGGCTGAAGACTTGTGCTCCAGAACTGGCTTCATCCCTAACCAAGCTGATCCAGTACAACTACAACACCGGTATCTAACAATGTGGAAAATTGCCCAGATGTGTCATGCATACAAAAAATGGACAAACCCAACCTGGCAATTACCACACTATCAGTCTACTCTCAATCACCAGTGGAATGGTGGAATGTGTTATCATTAGTGCTATCAAACAGAACTTGCTTAACAACAACTTGCTCACTGATGCTCAGTTTGGGTCCCAACGAAACTTAGTTCCTGACCTCATTATACTGTGAGTTCAAACAGGGACTGAAGAGCTGAACTCCAGAGGTGAAGTGAGAATGACTGCCCATAATATTAAGGCTTTGTTGACCAAGTGTAGCATCAAGGAACCCTAGCAAAACTGGAGTCAATGGAAATTGAGACAAACTCCCCACAGATTGGAGTCATATCTACCACAAGGGAAGATGGCTGTAAATTGTTGGAGGTTAGTCATCTCAACTCCAGGACATCTCTGCAGGAGTTCCCCAGGGTAGTGTCTAGGCCCAACCATCTTCAGCTGCTGCATCAATACAGTGTAAACCATCTACAAGATGCAATTCAGAAATTCACCAAGAAATTCTCCTTAGACAGTTCCTACCGATCTCATGACCACTACCATCCAGAAGGACAAGGTCAGCAAATACATGGGAACACCATCACCTGCAAGTTCCTCTCCAATCCACTCACCATCCTGACTTGGAAATATATAACTGTTCTTTCAGTGTCACTGGGTTAAAAACCTGGAACTCCTTCCCTAATGACTCCTTCCATAATAATCTACACCAAATGAACCATTGTGGTTCAAGAAGGCAGCTCGCAGCTCACATTCTGAAGGTCAAGTAGGGATGGGTAATAAATATTGGCCCAGCCAGCAATGCCTACATCCTATGATTTTTTTTAAAGAAAAGAACGAGAAATAGAGTTAACACTTCAAATTGAAGACATTTAATCGGATGTTTTAAGTATTTCCAACATTGTCTGTCTTAATTTCAGATTTGTAAGTATCCATAGCATTTTGCTTTTGTAAAGTATTGAGCACTACTGATGAGAAATGGTTGCAAATGCAACCAGAATCCAGCTAAGGAGTTAAATTCAGGTTATAATTTTAGAGCTGTCAATCTGAATTTTGAGATTACCCAATGATTTCACAGTCATCCCAAGAACAGTAATTCTCAAAGATCTTCACTCAAAGGCTTATGAATTGTTATAATTCTCTACCCCAGTGAACTGTGATTACTCTGCCCTCAGGTATATTTAAGACAGAAAGGCAGAGTTCAGGATGCTGAGAGACATTGAGATAGAAAGTAGATGTGAAGATCAGCTATGATCTTTAGTGAATAGTTTTAAGTAGGCTAGGAGGGCAGAAATGATTTATTCCTGATTTCATTTCATATGCTCCACTACCACGCCACACCAACAATATCTATTATGAACTTTACAACTCCAAAATCAGAATGAATTCACTACACGGCTTTAATGTACTACAGGGATAACGCCGGCAAGATCAGTACTGTGGATTTACTAAAACAAAGTGCATTTAATTACTGGAAAATGCGGTCACTAAAGTGTTGACCTGCAACGTCACAATCATTTCAGTTTGATTTCTTATTAGTGTAATGTTGATACTATTTTAGTAGGTCACTTAAAAACAAAATCCCTTTAAACAGGATGTGAGCCGCTTGATACCCACATCACAAAGGCAGAGCTACGTGATGTAAGTGGCTGCGGTATACAACACACCCGCCTTGTTTTGGACCGGGAGCAAGACGCAAAGTTGAGATCGATCTTCCAAAGCCTGCACCGTCCTTGAACGTCTGGGATGTTCGCGCTGGAAGAGTCTCTACCCCAGCTCAACGTCTATTCAACAGGTTATGTCTCATTTCACAGCTGAAATGCGATACAGTAACAAACCATAGTTCTCTCTCTCTCAAACTTAGAGCCATTGCGACTGACCTTAAAGAGATTTTTCTATCTGTTAATTCCAGTGCTTAGACAGAACTAACAGGATGGGGGGCGTATTTTCTGGACCACAGACATGCCAGTCATATACTGATGCCACGGCTTTCCAGATTATTCACGTGAGTCCCCCATAAAGTTAGATGCAATTTTGCTAATACATTCTACATTTTTTTCCGCGTCGTCAGGTTTTTTTTTGTTTTATGCCTTAGAAAGTTGCAGGAAACGAATGTGCTAATGAAAAAAAATCATTTTTAATATTCGTTCAAGTGGAATATCTAATTCGTGAACGTTAATGATCCCCGTTACTTTGGTATTATTTTTAGTTACATTGTTGAATAATAATTTTCTCTGGGGTGATTTATCTATTTTCAGACTTCCCCAGCATCTTCTCCTAAGAGAAGGCCACTACACTCACTCTCTTGGAAGTTCTGGTATGCTGCTGGTGTCTTGCACCTTGAAAACTAATGCAAAGTACCTATTCAGTTCCTCCGCCATTTCTTTATTCCCTAGAACTAATACTCCAGTCTCATTTTCCAACAGTCTAATGTCTACTCTTGCCTCTCTCTTACCTTTTATTTCTAATAAAAAAACTATTGCAATCTTTTATATTAGGAGCTTGCTTACCCTCATATTTCATCTTTCACTTTGTTGTTTGCTGCAGGCTTTTAAAGGCTTCCCACTAATCTTCATCACATTTTATCCTTTGCTTTCGCTTTTGCGCTGTCCCTTCCCTCGTCAGCCATGGTTGCCTCTTCTTCCGGAGCATGTTTCTTTTTCCTTCGGATGACTTTCTGCTGTTCCTCCCAAATTGCCCCCAGAAATTCCTGCCATTGCTGCTCCACCAGCTTCCGTGCTAGGTTCCCCTTCCAGTCAACTCCAGATGCTTCCCAGGTGTATCAGCAAACAAAATATAGGAGACTTAAAGCTTGGTCGAACATACTTTAAAACAATATCTCATTTTCCATTCAGGGTCCCTTCAGCCTTCAGGACCCAGTAGAGTTCAATATTTTTAGAACATGAACACCTCATTCCATGTCCTTTGCTCATCCCCACACCCCAGGCCTGGTCAGGACATAGGCTACTTTCAGCACAGCCTACCCATTTTCAACTACTTCTGGTTAATCAGCTTTTCTCCTTCCCTAGCTTACTATCATCCATCCCTTTGTTTGCCTTATTATTTTCCTTTCTGGCTGGGCTTTGTGTCCACCTATCCACTTACTCCTTCCTCCGCCAGCCCCTGTCTTCGGCATAAGTACAGTTTTTTCTTACCAGCCATCAGTTCTGAAGAAGGGTAGCTGGACTCGAAACATTAACTCTCCGTTCTCTCCACAGATGCTGCCAGACCTGCTGAGCTTCTCCAGCAATTTCTGATTTTGTTTCAGATCTTCAGCATTTGCAGTCTATTTACTGTTTTATTTACTTTAAAATAGGGTTGTCCAACTTTATTTCGTGGCCAGCTACACTTTCAAATTTATTTTCACTGCATGTGGTTGGGGGTGAAGGGAAGAAAATTTCAGAAAGACAAGTCTTTCCACAACAGTAAACATTAAAATTACTAGAAGAAAAACTGGAAAACAATTACTTAATAAAATTAGCATTAAAAATCATTCGCCAAAGACTCAGGTCATTGGATTGGGCATATGAGTTTTCATCCCAAGACTGCAAAAGGTGACATTTATATTTTATAGATTTGGATTTTTTTAAAGCCATTAATGACTAACTTTTAAAGTATTTTTCTTTGCTCTTTTGGCCAAGAAGCAGAGTTAGAGAAAGAAAACATCCAGGCCCTGACTGCTGATTACCAGTAGGTGGGACCAGCCAAGAAAAAAAGTTAGGTTTAACTAACACTGACTTTGTTTCAAATCTGGTGGGGCACATTCTAAACTGAGTTCTGTGGAATTGCATTTAAGTGGGGATTGGAAACAAGTTACTTTGTAGTCTGGGGGTTTCCATATCTACTATGCTGCTTTGTGGATAGGCTTTTGGGGAGACAGCTGGTGGTGTACTTGCTCAATTCCATTCACTCATACCCAACTAACCACTCACTTAGAATCCCAGACTTCACTGCCTGCGGCCCCTCTTTGAGTAAAAAAAATCTGCCTTCTTGTACCGTAGAGAGCTTTTCCATCCTGGTGGAGGGTTAATCTGCTACTTGCAAAATGCCAATGATCTGGAAAAATAGCCCTTATAGAATCTTACAATATTTTAATTGACTTCCTTGTGCCAGAAAGCTTGATCGAAGCCAGACCCATCAAAAGGGTGGGCACAATTCTCTCAATCACTCACTGTCTGGGAATATGGACAAATAAATTGTGTTCACGTGTCTGCTAATGTTGCCCTTTACTAAGGCACAGCCCATACTTTAATTGCAAACCCATCCCACTCATCATTATGCCTCGACTCCCATTTCCCCAAATGATGGGCTGACTCCTATTCCCCACCCACCCACCCAATCATCTCCTATGATGGTCTGACTCTCAAATCACCCTCCACAATCCCCATGATGGCTCCACTCTCGCACAACCCACACATCATGACCGTTATATTCTTGCTACTGCCTAATCCCAGCTCTAGTTTCTCTCCCACCTAAGACAGTGTCTGCTAGTTCTGAACCTACAGACTCGTCACCATGGCAGCAGGCCATGTGCTGACTGCAAATCACAAAACCTGAAAAACAGACTGTTCCTCTCCCACATTTGCAATGACAAACTTAGTAGTAACCCCTTCTACCCCAACCAGAGACCTGCTGGTTGCTAGCTGGCACCTGTTCCCTCATCTCCAATTAAAGCAAGACACAGAGTGGCGGGAGTAAGTAACGAGTATAATTGGTGGTAAAACCCAGCCAATTTTCACTTCCATTTAAATCAGTGGGAATGAAACATGGTTAGGTTCTACGACAGAAGGGGGCAATCTGCAGCACCAGCACTCCACCAAGTACTGAAGCTGAAAACACTTTTACTTGTGATTATATTGAGATATTTAAAATCATTTTTATTTCAGATCTCATCATTATTTTGATGTCTTGAATGACAAAAACTATTGACAGAATTAGTGAATGCAGTACAAATCCCAAGATGTGGTACATTCATTGACTAATGAGCAAAATCATTTCAAATCAAGCTCAAATGTTCTGAGGAAAGGTCACTCAACCAGAAACGTTAACTCTAATTTCTGTCCACAGATGCTGCCAGACCTGCTGAGCTTATCCAGCAATTTCTGTTTTTGTTTCTAATTTACAGCATCCGCAGTTCTTTCAGTTTTTGTTCAATGGATCAAACAATACTTCGATCTCTTTTTGCCTTGCACCATCATCATCTTTGTTCTTCTCATGTTCCCTTTCCTTTTTCTCTGATGCTGTAAACTATTAGAGACTTTTTTATTAGGCCATGAAATGAAAAAGCATGGGGTTTCATTTCCAGACAGATAGAATTGAAAAGCAAAGTTATTTTAATTTTGAATGGAATTTTGGTTAGACCACACCTGAGACACTGCATGCAGTTCTACCCTCTATTAAAGAAAGTGTACAGAGACACCAGAAAAAAGTCATAGAGTCATACAGCATAGAAACAGACCCTTTGGTCCAACTCGTCCGTGCTGTTCAGACATCCCAATCTGATGTAGTCCCATTTGCCAGCATTGGCCCATATCCCTCTAAACTCTTGCTATTCATATACCTTTATATCCAGATGCCTTTTAAATGTTGTAATTGTACCAGGCTCCACCACTTCCTCTGGCAACTCACTCTATACACAAACCACTCTCTGGATGAAAAAGTTACCCCTCACATCATTTTTAAATCTTTCCCCTAATTTTGGGCTCCCCTATCCTAGGAAAAAAGACCTTGGCTAATCACCCAATCACGGTTTCTCATTGATTTTATAAACCTCTGTAAGGTCATTGCTCAGCCTCTGATGCTCCAGGGAGAAAAGGCCCCAGCCTATTCAGCCTCTCCCTACAATTCAAACCCTCCAGTCCCAGCAATATCCTCGTAAATCTTTGCTGCACCCTGCAAAAGAGAACTGAAATTCCAATGGAACCAAGTGGTTACAACAATCAGGAAAAACTGACTAGGCTAGGATTTCTTTTCTCCAGAAAGTCTGAGAGTTGAACTAATGTTGGCTTTTAGGATTTGGTTGGATGGATGTCGAGAAATGTCCACTTGTGAAGGGCACTAGAAGTGAGCCTGAAAATCTGAAAATAAAAACAGCAAGTGCTGGAAATACTCAATAGATCAGCCCTCATTTGTGGAGAGTTAAACAGTGTTAACATTTCAGGTTAAATATAATTCTTCTTCAGAACTGAAGTCACCATGCTGAATTAAAAACGTTAACTCTTTTTCTCTCGGCAGATGTCCACCACATTCTGTTTTTATTTCAAAACTCGAGATTTTGGCCAATATTTATCTCTCAACTAACGTCTAAAATAGAGGTTCTGATCATTTACTTAATTGCTGTTTTTCAGATCTTGATGTCATTTTTAAAGATTTACAATAATTACTGTATTTAATGCATTTAATTGGCGATAAAGCGCTTTAGAGTATCATAAGGCCAAAACTGCTTTATGAATGGAAGTCTTTCTTTCTTTATGCACATTTTATGCAGAGCCTCTCTTTCAAAAGTATCAGTCCCACATAATGGACCATCCTCTTTGGGAAGTAAGGTGATGATTCAATCAGTGTTGATTTAATCAGGCAGGAACATGATGGGTTGGGATGCTGTCACCTTCCTCCTTTAACCCAATTTAAGTCCAGAGTGGGAAAGTCCGTCCACAGCCTTCCCAGTCCCACCACTAATTAAAGCCTTAAAGTGTGCCATTAATGCCCACTTAAGGGGCTCATCCCACCACAGAAGAACATGCGAGTTAGGACCACAAGTAGGTTATTCAACTTTTCAAGTCTGCACTGCCATTCAGTAAGATTACGACTGATTTATGTTCAGTTTTCCATGATCCTATCTATCCCTTGTCTAAAAAGAATCTCTGTACCTCAGCCTTAAAAATATTTAATGACTTCTACCTCCATCTGCTAGATTTCTGCCATTCATGTGACCTAACTATATCAGTGCACATCCACGTTATGCCATCTTCAAAACATACTTTCCTACCCATCTTTGTGTCATCTGCAAATTTAGCCACAATGCCTTTCATCCCCTTATCTACGTAATTAATATAAATGGAAAAATGTTGACATGTGGAACTGCCTCCTGTAGGATTTCACTTGTCACATCATGCTGATTTGAAAAAGACCTGTTTATCTGTTCTCTGCCAGTCAATTTTCTATCCATGCTCGTGTGTTACCCTTCCTCACGCCTGAACCCCCATTGTGCAACTTTTGAGAGAAAGCTGGTCAAAAGCCTTCTGAAAATTCAAGTTCTGTACATCATCAAGTTCCCCTATATGCATACTGCTTGTTATTTCAAAGAATGATAATAAATTGGTTAATATAATTTCCCTTTCATAAAACAATGCCGAGTCTCCCAGACTGCCTTGAGTTTTTCCAAGTGCAGAGTTATAACCTCCTTAGTGATCGATTCTAACACCTTTCCCAAGGCAGATATCAAGCAAACTAGCCTATAGTTTTGTGTTTTCTGCTTCCCTCCCTTCTTGAATAGAGGAGTTATTTTCCAGTCTAACGGAACATTTCCACAAAACATTTCCTAAAAAGAGGGGATGTGGGGGCCTTGCCAGCTCTCTACCTGGCAGTTAAGACACCTGTCACCTCTACAAGATTCTACCCATTCCCTCCATTTGCTGAACCCTTCAATTCCAACTCACATCATGTCTCTGCTTATCACAAACTGCTTCAAGACCTCATTGAATTATTTCCTTCAAATCAGATTAACATTTGAGGATTCCCAAGCATAACAGAATGGGGATAGGGTTTTGAAAATGGCAGGGAAGTCAGATGTTGAGTTTTTAGAGGAAAGATAATGATGGCAGATTTAAGGGGAGGGGTACAGTACTGAGGAGAGGGAACTGACAACATTAGCTAACAAGGAAATTGTCAAAGCTATAATAAAGAAAATGTTCAAAATTTGCATCTAGCTTATTCAATTTCTTCCTAACATATTCATTAATTTTCAACTTCCATCTGTTTTCCAAAATCCACTATATTTGATAATTACTTTTGGGCTTCTTGACCTCTTGGAAAAGATGATCTTCCTAAGAGAAAATATTGAGTGATTATACAGCAGGTTTTAGACGTGGCTACTTTGCTCATTCTTCCTGGCTGAGGAACGTTTGAGAATTTCGTTTTGAATATTGGAAATGTTTCTCACGGTGCCAAAGCCTGTCACAAAATAACAAATAAGTAATAAGCCCGACAGAAATGAATAAGAAAGGCCAGCCGTATCAAT
The DNA here is from genome assembly GCF_021869965.1 of Rhincodon typus. Classification (NCBI taxonomy): domain Eukaryota; kingdom Metazoa; phylum Chordata; class Chondrichthyes; order Orectolobiformes; family Rhincodontidae; genus Rhincodon; species Rhincodon typus. The sequence continues at coordinate 16,043,593 of NC_063341.1, forward strand.
AATAATATTGTACTGCAATAATGAGCAATCAAGTAAAGGATGGGAAGAGAAACAAAACTCTTGAATTCATTTGTTACAGGACACAATTACAAAAAACCGTGTTGTGATCTTTTCCAAAACTACATGCCCTTACTGTGATATTGTAAAGAACATATTTGCAGACCTGGGCATACCCTACAAAGCAATTGAATTAGATCTCCGGAGTGATGGTGTGCATCTCCAGTGTATTCTTACTGAAATGACTGGTATAAAGACAGTAAGTTAATTAGATTTTTACATTCTGTAAATCCTGACTTTTTAAAAAAAATGTTTAAATATATGGCATGAAATTCAAAGATAAAAGCTCTAAAAGATGATGAAGAACGATCTATTAGTGTACATTTAGTTCTTTACTTTAACCAGGATTTCTGTTATTGAAAATATATAGATGTCATTTTACACTACTCAGAATGCATCCTTTCCTTATAAACCTACATGTACACCCAAGAATTATTGAGTGATATGCTGTGTATCATATGGACCCATCTTTAGCCTCCGGTGTCACAGAAATTGTTTTACAAACATTTGAACATTACTCACTTCATTCCTAGATAGTCCCGATTTGAAACGTCAACTTTCCCACTGCTCTGATACTGCCTGACCTGTGTGTTCTTCCAGCTCCACACTATGTTAGACTCACCTCATTCCTATTTCTCCACTCTCTTGTGAACACATTGGCTTTAGTTATGGAAAGCCTCCACCAAAGGCAATAACTCTGCAGCATCTACTCCAAGCAGCCCTTTAAAAAGAATTGAACCAGTGTGAGCAGAATACTTACACATATCTTGTTCATCATGGCAAGCCCATTCCCATTTTCAGTTAGCATCCAGATTGATGTGTACAGGCAGTATTCAATGTGAGATACCATGGTCATTCCCCAGTCCCAAAGTTCCTTTAGTCAAGTAGTTAAAACATCAATTAAGCTGGTGTCCTTTTAGGTCTTCAAAGTGCACTTACTATGCTTGGTTCACATCAAATATTTATTTTAAAAATTATTTTCAGATCTTAAGATAAAGCCGTTAAGTGGCTAACAGTCTGTTCCAGATATACCCAAAGCTCTCCCATTACAACAAGGTGTATTCTGATCACAATAATGATTATTCACCAGCAATAAAGTTATTCCAAACATTTTTCAAAAAAATTTCCTTGAGACATTGGTTCTAATTCAACTTTGCACATTAATTCAATTGATGTCCTGGCTTGGTATAATTTATCATTGTTTACCTTATCTATCCCATTAGGTGCAACTTAATTTGTTCATCTTAGTTGTCTTCTCTCGAGACGGCAAAGCTTGAAGTTCTTAAATCTTTCTTCTTTGTATATCTTTTCCCTCTTGACTGCTACTCTTCTCCGTTTTTTAGTATGTTGAATCTTACTCTTGTGAATTCCACAAAGATAATCTTGAAATATTCACATTTTCATGGTTTGCCACCTCTCTCCAAGCTCGTTTTATATTCTGATTTTTAGAGTTCCGCCATTTAAACTATTTTGCCTTCGAAAGGTTATACTCTATAAATAAATCTTTATCAAATTCAAAAATTCTGATTTGATTACTTAATCTCCAATAAGTATTGTCAGTTTGGTATGGGTGGGGCTGTTTAAAATTGTACTCCTTTAAAAAACAGCCATCATCTGTGCATATTATTTTATATAAGATGCCATCACTACCATCCCTCAATACTCAACAGCACAACTCCTCCTCTCTGAACATAACACACCTCGCCATGAGAACATTTGGACTTGAGTAAACGTGGTCCAGTGTGAACTGGGACAAGTCAAATACAAACTTTAACAATGTCTTCAGGACTACAAATCAAGGAGCCACTAAAGGTCATTAGCTGAAGAACATATGCAATCTACACACCACTATTCCTCCTGCATTTGCCAGGATTTGTATGTTTTCTGACCAAATCATTCTAGTGTTGAGAAACATTTTGCAACAGAACTGATAAGGCCCACTCCATTCAGTGTCTTTTTGCACATTTGAGCCAATTACCACCTCCCAGCCCCTGAAAGTTTGCTTACTGGCAGAAATGACAGTGGAGGACAAAGGAAGGTTGCATGTTGTAGAATAAATTAACAAGAGGTAAAAATAAAGCAGAAAGAAGAATTGCACAAATCCGAAGGAGCCAATCTCTGAGGAGCTAACTCCAATTTCTCAGCACTCTTGTAGACTAGAAAGAGGCAAGACAGCATAAAATTGGACAGTTTCTATTTATGCATACTCTAGTTACTTGTCCTCAGCAGTGTTCATATCAGCAGTTAAAGTATATGATGCAATTCAGGTTAGACAGTGGAGAAAACAAGAATGTAATTTTAAAAAATGCAGTGTTACTCAACACTTCTTATTTTCCTATACAGGTTCCAAAGGTGTTTATAAATGGGACATGCATTGGTGGTGGTTCAGACACTGTTCTACTTCATTCCAAGGGTAGACTGCTGGACATGGTGAATGAATGTGGTCCAAACTCTGCCATAGAAGGAGTCTGCATCCTTCTTTAACATCAAACAGAAGCTTTATTCCCTGCTCACCATTACTTGCGGAATAAACAGGCAAATTAAAATGCATCCAGTTAGACTGATTAGCAAGATTTATTCTAAACACAGTAATTGTTTATGATAAATTACTTAATTATAAAATCAAATTAAACTTGCTTGGTATGGAAGTTGGTCACTTTACCCATGGGGAACGAGGAGTTTTCTTCTTTGAAAGTCACTTTGACCACGTTCATTGACTTTCTAAGTTCAGAAAAGCACTAAAAGTTTAGGAGCAGTTGACCTGCCTGTGCAATTGCTCAATGGCATTGCATTATGAAGAAAAAGAAAACAAAACAAAACAAAAAAAAGGCTCTAAACATCATAGCACTATATATTTTCCCTAACACTTTATTTCAACTGGATTAAAGAATACAAAAAGTGTGTACATTTGATATAAAGGCAGTTAACAGTAATGTTCATATTCTTACAGCATCATCACACTCAGTTTGACAAGTGGTGTTAGTGATTAATTGTCTTTTCAAGTTGCAACCATAAACTTCCATGGAAAGAGTAGCTCTAGAAATGACACAGCAGTAACCTGTTTTAAATTGACACTTGGTAAATTCTGCTTTCAGGTACACAGACAGATAAAGTTCCAAAGTTCAGTGTGACATTACATTTGTATGAACAGGAATAAGTTGGAAACAACTTTATCCTTATTTAAAGAAGTTTTAGTTCAATATGCATAGAGTTTTGTAGAGAGAATCTTGCCAATGGCAATACCTGTTTTAATCAATCCACGTGGTACAGATTTTAAAAGTTAAATTTGCATGTTATACAAAGACCATCTGAATGCCAGCATTAGTTACTACAATCATTGTATGACTTGATCAGTCATATTTAAAAGGTTACTATTGATCTTAATTTTAAATCAGCTAGAAATACAAAAAGGTTACTTTCCTTGCTAATGTGAAACTGATTTGAGTAAACCACACAATCTCTCAAAGCTATTTACACAAGGATGTAAAAGATGAGGTATAAGTAATATGCTGGTATATCAAAAGAATAGATGAGGATGACATATGGGTCAGTGCAGAACCATTAACAAACTTGCATCTTATTGTTCACAAATAATAGTAGCTCTCCTCCCCAGACAGTGGCAATTTTTTATTATGTTGTTCAGATGTGGCAACCACAAAAGAATTTTATCATCCTATTTGTTACTTTGGTCAGATTCAAAATATTGCAAAAGCACAAAGTCTTGTGTTTGTACTTCCAAAAATAAAGTCTTACTAATCATTTTGAAAACGGGCAAAGACGCTGCCACCGCCACCGCCAACCCCCCCACCCCCCCCCCCACCTCAAGTGTCTTGTTCAGCAGAAATCAGACAGCTAACAAGCCATTATTTGAGACTTGCTGGAGAAAAAAAAATCAAAGCTTTTTATTTTGCACACTTCAGGAAAATGTGATTTTTAAAGCAATACTCTGACTCTTACAAATGGCTATTTGTATACCTAAGAAATTGTTTGGAATGCAAGAGCACGGGAATACCTGCAACAACGGCCAAGTGAAAAACGGTTAAAAGTAGGCAAGCTCAGAATGTTCACACACAATCTGCTGAACATGATGGCACATTGTTATTAAATTAAAAAAATGGGAAGACTAAGGAAAAGCTGTTCTGTGTTTCTGTGCAAATCAAGTAGATCATCAATTGTCATAAAGGCAGCAGAGCAATCCAAAAAGCAGATGACAAAAATCCAAAATTTTGTATTAAGTGTAAAAGTGGATTGTATCCTACATGCTCAATTTTCTTTCAAGAGATTACATGCAGCTTCTGTTGTTCTGATAATGTTCCTGTGAGGTGCATCCTGTGAGATATTTTACTAAACTTAAAGGTGCTATACAAATTCAAGTTGTTGTCATAAATGGTCAAATCAAAACTCAAACGTAGACTGTAATGCTGCAAGTTGTTTATTTGGAAACAACTAAATCTCCAAATGTCAGATTTTGGTTTTGGCAGATGAATGTAAAGAGCTTGATTAAATAGTCATGGTATCTAAACTTACAAGTACCTGAGTATTTGCATAGAACATAGTATACTTTTCATAGCATGTATAACAATTTTATTGAGATCTTTTGGTTCAGGCTGGGTAGTGACAAAGTTCAATGCAGTCACAGGAACATTTTTCTTATTATTAATGCCTGCCTTTCTCTGCTGCTGTGTTGTTTTTTTTTCATTACTTTTCCAGTGCAGCAGTTTCTTCAGTTTAGTAATGAAATTGGAGTAATAACATTTTCTCCTGAACCATAGCATAAGACCAATAACCAATGTTATAAAATGTTAACAAACTAAATGCTATTGTGACTGTTGGGTAATAAAGATTTCTACTGTTGAGTTACTGCAGCTGTCATTGACACAATATGAACATGTGTCGGTTTGATTTTAAGAAAATCTTTTGAAACTCTGCAATTTAGACATCTGCCCTGATCAACATGCTTGCGCCATAGACACTGTATGTCTTTTGCCTGGAGTTGATTTTAAGAAAATCTTCTTAAATTCTGGAAATTGGACATTTTTCTGATCAACGAGCATGCAAATGCTTCTAATTATATCCCTCACTAATTCTCTTTACTGAGACAGATTTTAATTTGATTAATGCTAATGATAATGATAACTCCAAAAAGAGCAGGCCATAAAGCCACTTGAGTTAGCCCCATCATTCAATAAGATAATGGCTGAACGTTACATCAATTTCATTATCTCACTAATCCCCTTGATCCCTTGGTGCCCAAAACCTATCATTCTCCAGCTTTGTAAACATTCATCAACAGAACATCCAACAGGTCTCTCAGCTAGACATTTCTCAATCTTCATAGTATTATGAAAGAATACATGTCTAATCAATTCAATCCTAAATGGCCAAACACCTATCCTGAGATCGTGAACCCCAGTTGTAGATTCTCCAGCTACTCAGAATCTATCTTGTCAAGCCCTCTAAGTGTTTTGAACAATTTCAGTTTCAAAACACTTCTCATTTTTCCAAACTTCAGAGAATAAAGGCCCAGTCTGCTCAACTGCTCCACAAAAGACAGCCCTCTCATCTCAAAAATTAAACTAATGAATGTTCATTGCTCTCCCTCTGAGAGGAGAATAATTCTTCTTTAGGCAAGACCAAAACTGTACTCAATGCTTCAGGTAAAGTCTCCCTAAAGCCCTGTATAATTTCTGCATATCTGTATTACACTTGTACATACCATTTGCCTTTCTAATTTCTTCTTGTACCTGCATTTCACATTCTGTGATTTATGTACAAAGACACTCAAATTCCTCTGACCATCAACATTTACTAGTCTCACATTTAAAAAGATACTTGGCTTCTCTGCTCTTCCTACCAAAGTAGATACAAAGTAGAACATTATCCTCCATCTGCCACTTTCTTGCATATTTAGTAGTTGAATTCCTTTTGCATCATCCTTGCAACTCAAGTAAAAAGTTAAGAAACTTACCCCCCACCTGGTTTTTATTTCAACTAACTTATCTTACACTTGATCCACTCATTCGAGTCACTGATGCTGATTGTAAACAGCTAAAGCCTAAGCACTGGTCCTTGCAGCATCTTATGGTTTGCCACTCTGTATAGGCCCATCTCCATTTTCTATCCACTAATTTATTTTATTTTATTAATCCTAATTCCCCAACACCAATCTTTTCTAACAACCATTTTTGTGACAGCACTTTAGTAACTGCTTCATCAAAATTTCTAACCTACATCCACTGGCTTCTTTAGCAATGTTGCTAGTTATCTTTCAAAACCTCTAACAAAGTTGTAAAACACAATAAGAGGAGGAAGTGATGTAGTAGCAATGTCAATAGACAGGTAATCTAGAGGTTTAAGCTAATTTTCTGGGAACACAGGTTCAAATATCACAACTGCAGCTGGTGGAATCAAAATTCAATGAATACATCTGAAATATAAAGCTAATCTCAGCAATTGCAACCGTGACTTCTGGTTCACATAGAATCACAGATTCCATTCACTCTGTAGGAAAGGAGATTGTTACCCGGTCTGACCGACACGCTGCAATATAGTTGACTCTTAACTGCTGCCTGAAATGACCTAGCAAGCCACTCAGTTCAAGGGCAATTAGAGATCACTAACACATACTGGCCTTGCCAATGATGCCCACATCCCATGAAAGGAAAAAGGATTACTGTTTCCTAAAGCCATGTTTCACTCTCTGTGATCTTACAAATGCCCATTAGCACATCTTTAATACTATATTGTAGCATTTTCTACAGGAATTGTATCAGGTTGACTGACCTACAATTTCACATTTTTTCTATTCTTCCTTGCTTGGATAGAAAAGTTAACATTTTCTACCTTCCAAACCACAGGGACTGCCTCTACCTTTCAGGGACTTTTGGAAGATCAAAACTAACGTATCACCATCTCTGCAGACACTTCTTTTAAAACTCCAAGAGTCCTGCATGTCTGGGGAATTTTATTGGCTTTTAAACCCAGTAATTTCTCAGTCATTTTCTACCTAATTATTTCATGTTAGTTGTGCAATGAAATCCAGCTGCAGTTTTATTCTAAAATACCATGACAGTACTTGGTCATCTTTCAAGGCTTAAATTATGAAGTTCTTTATTCCAACAGTCGCTCATTTTTTACATTTCCTCATCACAATTTTCACTAGATCTTCAAGGGTCTACCTGCTCCAATGCAATGCTTTGGACCCAATCTGTCAAATGACATTTTAACATGCTGTTGTGTCATTTTTCTTTGGAGGCATGTACTCAGGCAGATTTAGTCAGGTAGTGACAGGTAAGAGGTCTGACCACATTCCCACTTCTTTACCAACTTCACTTGTGGATAGTATCATTCGTTCTGATGGATCTAAATCAAACAGCTGGCTGAATTGGTTACCATGCCTTTCAGTGTGATTTCTACCAACCATGTATCATGCAAAAAGCAACAAGTACACAAAAATACAGAATGCTCCAAGCCATCTTTCATTTGTCAATGACAACCAGCTGGGCTATTAACTATTGGTAATTACTCCTACCTGCAAAACATGTGGCTACTAAGTCCGTGACTCCACATAAAACTTCCAAATCATCTATCCACACAATCTCCACTGCTATGTCAAGTGTTTTGAACAATCGGATGAAAATGTACAAGACTGAGACATCAATATTTGAAATGTAACCATAACAATATTACCAGTTTGTGTTGTATGCATTTTAACCATTTCTTTTTCCATTAGCTTCATTGATATTCACAAAAGCAGGCTGGAACGACACCGTCATGGGTTTTATACAGAATAGGAAATAGAAGGCTTGGTCTGTAGTCTTATTCATTTAGCCAGGACTGTAAGGGTGCTGCTTGGTAGCCTTTGCTAGTTTTATACATGCATAGAGACATCAAATCAGCATGGCAATCAAGCTTGCCTGCAAAGTCCCCGACAAAACAATCAGAATACGCACATTTTCCAGATGTACATATAACTAATATCCCTTTGTTCCAGTACTGGAGGGAATTGGGGGGAACATACAAGAGGAACTGATTTTAGGAGAAAAGGAGAAGAAAAATATCATTTATAGAAGTTCCCGAAAGAATGGTGCATATAACCTAATGGATAATTGCACAAGATTCTAGTTTGAAAATAAACAAATTTGTCAATATTTTCAGGGTTTGATAGTTTCAAGTTATCAAAAGATTATTCTGCTGAAAACATTTAATGCTTTCCCAACCCAATTTTTATCTTATGGAAATTTTAGCATCTTCATACAAGCCCCCAGTGCCTCTGCTTTACATGTAAAACAATGTAATATTGCATTTTGTTCTTTCAAAAACACACCACTGTAGCAAGGTTTGGAGTTCCATGTCACACCAAGTACATGCTTATAATAGCTTACACTCATAAATCATAAAAATCATGTCAGCTGGCAAACATTGGATTGTTCACAACCAAAGATTTTTGAAGCGTTAGCTCAAGGATAATTTTTAACTGTTCACATAGATATTATTTTCAATTAAGATCATGTTGCATTGAACCCTCAAAATCCAAAAGGCTGAATCAGAACAGCAAAGTTACCTGCATGACTAATACTCCGGCTTAAATTCATTGTTTGCTATGGACTCCACACTTAATACCATCTAGAAAATTATTAATACATGAGATAGACTAGAACACATCAGTCATTAAAGTGAACTATCGTGAAACTGAAATGACACTACTTACTGCAAAATGATATTTTATCGTTAACTTCATCTCATGGAGTTACCTTAATTTTCAATATATCTCCAACTTGCTTTTTCCCAAACCCTCACTGACAGCAGCTACTAAAGTCTAAGATATATATGAAAAGAAATTGCTGGTGAGTGTTAAGGAGAATTTATTTTTGTGGATATGACACTTATGGCTGTCCTTTAAAACCATCTGACAGTTGAATAACAGAAACTTGGAAAAGTAGTAGCATACTTACACATAGGTTTACCATTTATAGTCTAATTTATTTATCACAATCCACCTATAATAAACGCCAATTTACTATATTCTCACCCTGGCTTTAATGCCCATTTCATCCTTTATAAATTCTTTTCATGTAACTGCTATTAAAAGAACTACAGAGTACAATGTATCAGAAATATTTCTTGTCTCAGAATATTCTTGTGACCTAATTCTTCTCAAAAACTTCATCCATTTCCATGATTATAACACCTCAACTCTTGTCAACCTGTTCACAGTAAAAGATTACAATTCAAAAAAGAGTTCTCCACTATTTTATATAATCTATTTACTGTCAGTATGGTCTTATGTAAACCCACTGAATGAAAACAAAAAGAGCACAACTTTGGTTGCCGCTCTACTTAGATGTTTCTAGTTGAGGTTATAAATGCCTCCACAGCAGACAGCCAAAAGCAAACTATAATTAAAACAATTTGCTGTGGCAGAACATTCTTGAAATCCAATTACAGATCATGCCATTTATAGTGTCTTGTTAATTCAAACAGGCACTCTACCAAGAACTTAGCAATCCATAACGTGTGTGTTTCATTTATGCAGTCCTAGAAACCTGATGAGTAATTACTTTCTGACTAAATAATTCAACGATTTCTTCCAATATTTAAATCAAATCCAATGCAAAGTTTTGAATGACATCCAGAGCCCCAGAATCAAAGCCACAAATATCCAGCATGCCTTTGTCATCCGGGTCGGCAATGGTGAAACCATTAGAAGCCAATCCACAGACAATCAATTTGGCAGGAAGGCCCATGTTCTGTAACAAAATAAACACAAAAAGCAATAAGCCTATCAATTGAAGATGATCTGAATCAATCTCTCTCTACAGATGCTACTTGATTTCTGAGTATTTCCAGCATTTTCTGTTTTGATTGCACATTTCTGGCAACTGCAGTGTTTTACATTTGAATGATTCAAATTGACAAAATCATAGCTAATATTTGCACGTCTTTGGCTGTGTTCATATTGTAGGACTATATGGGCAATATTTCTCTCAAGAAGCGCAAAGCTTCAACTGCTACAATGGAATTGTCTTTTCTTTAGTTATAGAATAACTACATCAAATTTGTTGCGTCACTAATTTTCATCGACTTTCTGAATGGTTGGGAATGATCATTCAGACAACTTGTCAGAGACTTGCTCACTTTTGATGGTCCATACCTCTCGAAATAGCATCTGTAATCCCGTTAGTATCTTGAAGGTACCATTGAAAATTACCGTTTTTATGGGTTCTGTATAGAGACACAAATGCTAGCTCATTGATAATACTGCTATGCCATTAAAGGGTTGATGCTGATGGAAGTCTGTAAGGTGAATGTTGTATTTACTCTAATCTAGTTCATACATCTCTGGATCATCAATCATCTTAGTACAACACATTACTTCAGGTACACTAAAATCACACTTCTCAAGCACCTCAGTTAGGAGTTGGGATTTGTACTCTGAATATTCGCCACCAGCATTTGCTAATGTAAATGGAAAACAGCTGCAAGATCTAGAGGAACAGAATAGTTGAATTCTTTGTGTTAATTTGAATGTGCAACAAATGTGTGAGGGACATCTCTAATTCCCCTCTCACTTAAGTAATTTCTCCTCAAGGTATTGCAACGATTTGTGTTAATCATAAATGTTGTTGGCTCTAAATACATGCAAGTAGCTAGGGAAATGAAGAATATGCGGGTACAAGTGATAGGAATTCTAATAGAATGTCATCAATTATTGTGAGGAATTGAATACTAAAATAGGGAGGTTACGCTTCAATTAAACAAGGCGCTGTTCAGACCATCTATGGAGCACTGTGCACATTATTGGTCACCTTAAAGAAGGATGTAAATGCATTGGATGCATTTCAGAGAAGGTTCACTGGACTAATACTTGGAATAGGCAGATTGAGTTATGAGGAAAAGCTGCACAGTCTTATATGCGCTGGAGTTTAGAACTTGATTGAAAGATAAAATTCTCAAGCATTTTGATAGGGTAGATGAGGATTTTTTTTATTCATTCACGGGATGAGAGTGAGGCTAGCTTTTACTGCCCATTTCTAATTGCCCAGAGGGCAGTTAAGAGTCAACTACATTGCTATGGGTCTACAGTCACATGTAGGCCAGGCCAGACCAGACCAGGTAAGGATGGCAGTTTCCTTCCTTAAAGGATATTAGTGAACCAGGTGGAACAAAAACAAAGTTGCTGGTAAAGCTCAGCAGGTCTGGCAGCATCTGTGAAGGAAAAGACAGAGTTAACATTTCACGTCCGGTGACCCTTCCACAGATCTGATGGTGGCTGGGAAAATGTCAGTTTATATGCAGAAAAAAGGGAGGAGGATGGGGTAGGGAGTAAACGATAGGATAGAACCTAAAGAGAGAGAAGAGCAGTTGGTTAGACAGAGTCGATAACGATTAGGCTGGGAGGGTGAATAGTTGTTAATGGGGACTATAAGTGACTAACATGTAATGGCGGGCTATGTGATAACAAGGCCTGGTGGAGCGTACACTGGGTGATCACTTCACAGAACAGCTACACTCTGCTTGCAAAAAAGACCCTGAACTACCTGTTGCCTGCCACTTCAACGTACCACTCTGTTCTCTGGCCAACATCTCTGTCTCTGGCTAGCTGCAGTGTTCCAGCAAACTCAACACAAGCTGGAAGAACAACACCTCATTTTCTGCTTGGGAATCCTGCGGCCCTCCGGACTCAATATAGAGTTCAATAATTTTAGGGCTTAAACTCTCCCATGTCCCAGCCCCCTACCCCACATACCAGGCCTTGTTACCACATAAAAACCGAAAGAACTGCAGATGCTGTAAATCAGGAACAAAAACAAAGTTGCTGGAAAAGCTCAGCAGGTCAGGCAGCACCTGTGAAGGAAAAAAACAGAGTTAACGTTTCCGGTCCGGTGAGGAAGGGCTCTGACAAAGGGTCACCAGACTCAAAACGTTAACTCTGTTTTTTCCTTCACAGATGCTGCCAGACCAGCTGAGTTTTCCAGCAACTTTGGTTTTGTTCCTTGTTACCAAATAGCCTGCCATCATACACCACCTGTTGTTAGTCATTAACAGTCCCCATTAACAACTATTCACCCTCCCAGCCTAATTGTTATCAACTCTTTGTCTATCCATCCACTCTTCTCTCTCTTTAGGCTCTATCATATCGTTTACTCCCTACCCCATCCCCCTCCCTTTTTTCTGCATATAAATTGACGTTTTCCCAGCCACCATCAGTTCTGAGGAAGGGTCACTGGACCTGAAATGTTAACTCTGTTTTATCCTTCACAGATGCTGCCAGACCTGCTGGGCTTTTCCAGCAACTTTGTTTGTGTTCCTGATTCACAGCATCTGCAGTTCTTTCAGTTTTCATTGAACCAGATGGGTTTTTCTGACAATTGACAATGGATTCATAGTCATCATTTGACTCTTAATTCCAGATTTTTATTGAAGTCAAATTCCTGGTCCCTAGGACATTACCTGGGTCCCTGGATTAACAATCCAGCAATAATACCATTAGGCCATTGCCATTCCCAAATATCATTTCTGTTATCAGAAAATCTAGAACTAGGAGTTACTGTTTAAAAATCAGGCGTCATCCATTTAAAACAAAGTTTAGGCACAATATTTTCTCAGAGGTTTGGGAACCTTTGGAACTCCGTCCCCAAAATGATAATGGAAGCAGAATCCTTGAAAATTTTTCAGGCAGCAGCAGATAACCTTCAAAGCTTTGCTTAACAAGAATTTATGAAGAGTAGGCGGGAATGTGGACTAAAGTTACAATCAGATCAGCCACAACCTTATTGAATGGTGGAGCAGGCTGAATGGGCTGAATGCCCTACTCTTGCTACTGATTTGTATGTTTGTATTAATTGTAGCATCCCAATGTCTATCAGTGCCAAAATCTTAGCATATTGAAGTAAAGTGCAGATTCTACTGGTCAGGATGGTTCACTACTATGCTGGTTGATAGATTTTCTACAGAGCCATTGTGCTGGCTCAATTTCTAGTGAGCTTCCAAATGTCAAATTATAACATATTACATATCATGTCAGTATATTTTCCTGGATAAAAAGGAAATTATAAACAATTCACACCAAATTGCAATTCTTCATCCTCACTCCTGAAGATGTTAAACTTTAGTACACAGTTAATGTTTCTCCGGTGCTGAGCATGTTAGGTGTTTCATCCAAATAGCTATTATTCATATTGAGCTGAATGAGGAGCATTGGCAGCTGATTCAGCTGTGGAAATTATTACAGCCAAGTCCAATTTTGTCTTATCACAAGTGACCAACACACATCTTGCTAGCAGCAATTACCATTTAATAATTACAGAAAGGACATCTGACCATCAGTCCTCCTCTAATCCAGGAGTGCAGTTACCACGTAGCTCCTCTTTCTTGCAACGTTTCCAGACAACGCTTCTCAGGCAACGGACTGACACCAGCACCTTTCTGATTCTAGACAGGAACTACAGCATATTTCTAACAATGCTGCATGCTACAAATGTTTGAGTTTGTTTCACATTTCCCAAATCTAATGTGAACTGCCTTGTAAAAATTGTTACATTGTGAGATTATTGTAAGATAATTCTCTCACCTTTCTGTATTCTCTTAAAGCATCTACTGGATGCATATTTCCATAATATGTCTCATTATCAGTAAAGACAAGGAACACGTCTGCAACAGTTTTTGTCTTATTAGCCCATAACATGGGGAGAGCACAGTCCGTGGCACCAAAGGGAACCTGTTAAAAGAAACGTTCAAAATTGTCTTTAAAATTAAAACTAAATCACTTTCGTTTCAGGTGAGAAAAGAAAGTAGAAGTTGGGAATACTGGAGATATAAAGAATTCAAACAATTCTTTTTTTAATTACTGCATTAAAGTGGGAGAAAAACACCATTGCATCTTTAAAGTTTAAGGGAAGGTTGTCCAGGAAAATACGTGCAATTACTTGGGCAGCACATTGGCTCATTGGTTAGCACTGTTGCCTCACAGCGCCAGGGACCTGGGTTGGATTCCACCCTCAGGTGACTGTCTGTGTGGAGTTTGCGCATTCTCCCCATGTCTGTGTGGATTTGCGCCAGCTTCCTCCCACAGTCCAAAGATGTGCAGGCTAGGTGGACTGCCCATGCTAAATTGCCCCATAGTGTCCAGGGATGTGCAGGCTACATGCTTTTGCCAATGGGAAATGCAGTGTTACAGGGATAGGGGTCAGTCTGGGTTGGATGCTCTTCCGAGGGTCGGTGTGGACTCGATGGGCCAAAATTGCCTGCTTCCACACTGTAGGGATTCTACGAACTAGGACCAACACGTGTGCAAAAATCTTGGCACCCAACATCGTCACATCATCAAAAGTAATATCTACTAAAGCTACTGAGCATGGAACTGAGTGAATAAAAATACATCTAGAGCACTCACTAAATTAATCTGCACTAACACTCATGCCGGTATATAGTGAAAGTTTATTTCTAACCATACAATGAAGAACAGCTCAATTTTTAAAGAAAGTCCCATGGTTGATGATGCACCGTCTTTATATGGATTCTGAAATAATCTTTCCTCCACAGCTGAACTATTAATATTGACTTTTAGAACTGCAGGAACAAAGTTAGCAAAATGGGTAAAATACAGATAGATGCTGTTACTGCCAACGTAGATCAAGCTCATAGGCTTTATGAAAATTGAAGTTAAAAAATGTAAAGATTTTACATTACCGCACGCATGGCAGTAAATACTTCATCCATTGTCATTTCTGAAGTGATGTGTAATGGAACCATTTCATCAGAGAAAGCAACTATTGTAAAATTGGTTTCTGTGCGTGCAACTACCTAAAAAAAAGAGAACTCATGATGGTTACTCCTTCTAGACAGGACTAAGATATTCATGTACTATTAAACACTTTGAAGGTAATCATTGACCAGAATGATGACTGGACAAGCCATGTAAACACTGTGACCATAAAAGATTGGGAACTCTGTGCTGAATAACTCATCTCCTGATTTCCCAAAACCTGTCCACCATCCACAAAGCAGTCATGACTGTGATGGAATACTCTTCAGAAGCCTGAATCCAACACAAGATCAGCAGCAAACAAGGCAAAGCAGCCTGCTGAGCAGTACACCATGCACAACAAACTGCTTATCTCTTTGACTGTTTACAACAAGCAAGATACTGACTGTACTAACCAGCCCGTACTTGCAAAACTCACAACGGTGTCCAACTCTAGACGTGATTCCACAATTGGACAACTTTTTCCTCAATAACTCCTGACTGCGCAAAGAATTAAGCTGAGAAAGAATTTAAGTGGTCGGCTGGACTTTCAGGGTGGCGCAATTGTACGTGTAGAAGCTACACTAGCCGACCAATCAGCCCCCTCCTCTTGGAGACAGAAAGGACTGCAGGTGCTGGAGGCTAGAGTCAGAAAATGTGGAGCTGGAAAAGCATAGCAGGTCAGACAGCATCCAAGGAGCAGGAAAGTCAACGTTTCAGGTCAGAACCCTTCTTCAACTCTCCTCTCATAAGTATAAATGCTATTTTCCCTGTTTTATTAGTATGTTTTCCAAATTGTTCTTATCAGTACAAATCAAAAAGCTTTGACAAAATGTGTTTTTGTTCAGCAACACTCAAGTTCTGTACTACCAAACAACTATGAGCATAAAAAAATTTCTATTTGGTATAGATTTGAGGAGCATTGTTTTCAACTATTCTTAAAGAAATTAATAGGCATATTTCTACAGAACCATTTTCTTCAACATCCAATGATAAAGAACAAGCTGTCCAATGACAAATATAAATAGCATAATCTGCTTGTCAGTACATCAGTAGATCTCTGCTACCACGCTTGGATGTTCTTTGAGCATGCGAAGGAGACAACATGCACGTGTCCTGTAATTCCAGATAAACTATCCTACTCACATGCAAGGGCACCTCAACATTAATATCTTATATGGTTTTATTGTTCCAATTGGTTTTGATTGCATGTAAGGGCAACCTCTTCCTTGACAAATTTCAATCTTGTTTACTCTGACAGTGCCTGGAAAAACCTCTCCCCAAGCCTCCTAAATCCTAAGTGTGAGGGAGTGTATTAAGTTTTTCTCACCAAGAGTTAAGCCATTCATTTCATTGCTACTCCTCACTTTGCATACACCAACAGTTCTCAACCTTTTCACTATTGATGCCCCTCTCTCCTCTTATGAAATTTGCACACACACCCTCGAACACAAGTACTTCTTCTGTATAAAAATGTCATAGAATTAAACATAAATTTTGTTTAACTTTATTTAATGCTGTTTTAAATGTTAGATGGTTGAACAGAGGTGGATCAAATGATGTATCTCACTTGTAAATTGAATGATCTTGTGGAAATGGCTATTTGTTTGTAGTAAATCAAATTAATGAAACCAATAAATGGTGGTCACATTGTAAGGACTAGTATGGGCAAGCTGCAGAGCAATTCTGGTACAATATGACTGGAAAATTTCTGAGCTGGCAGCATGGCTGGAAAAGGTTTGAGGAATTTGCCCTGCTTTCATCAACAAACAAAACAAAATAATGTACCCATGAAGACTGCAAGCAGCTACAGTTAGAATCATACAGCACGGAAACAGACCCTTCGGTCCAACCAGTCCATGTCAAACATAATTCCAAATTAAATCTTCAAACCTTTCCTATTCATGTATCCATCCAAATGTCTTTTAAACATTGTGATTGTACCTGCATCTACCACTTCCTCAGGAAGTTCATTCCACACACGAACCACCCCCTGTGTAAAAAAATTGCCTCTTATGTCTTTTTTAAATTTTTTTCCTGTCACCTTAAAAATGGGCCTTCTAGTCTTGAAATTCCCCATCTTAGGGAAAAAGACAAGTATCATCAAGTCTATCTATACCTCTCATTATTTTATAAAACTTCTATCAGTTCACCTCTCAAACTCCTACGCTCCAGAGAAAATAGTCCCAGCCTATCCAGCCTTTCTTTATAAGTGAAACCTTCCACACCCTGCAACATCCTGGTAAATTTCTTCTGAACCCTCTCCAGCTTGATAATATCCTTCCTACAACTGGGCGACTAGAACTGGACACAGTATTCCAGAAGAGGCCTCACTAATGTCCTGCACAACCCCAACATAACGTCCCAACTCCTATACTCAAGCATGCCAAACACCTTTTTAACCATCCTGTATATATGTGACGCATACTTTAAAGAATTATGTACCTGCACCCCTAGGTCCGTCTGTTACACAGAACTTAACCTAGCTGGAGACGATTACAAAAATATCAAGTAGGTATTCAACATTGCTTTTTACTCAGGAGAGAGCAACAACAGTTTTGAATGAGTTTGTCAATTTTTAAACAACTGGGATCTTTTTGGTGGGAGTTGAAAGGGTTCATGCACAATACCCAGATGCAATTTAGGAAGTTGACAAACAGCTTTGCAGTAGCAAAATCTTGTACATAATGCTCCTGCAACTACCTTGGTGCTATATAAATGCAAGTTATTTTTGTTGTGCCCGTGGAATCAGAAGTTTTACGCCAGTAATGAAATGAAGAAAGTGTCACTGCAACTGGCTCCTACGGCAGACTTCCAGGAAGCCACTGGTCGTTTCAACTTTCTAGTGCCACCTAGTGGCTGATTACACAAGAACAAAACTTTGATAAAACACGCACTATTCAAATTACCCATCCAGAGGAAAATGGAAGTGTGGAAAGAAAGGAAAAAACTGGAAATAGTAATTTCTATTCAAAAAGTATCATGCAATGATTAATTTGGGAACCTTGCAAATACTTATTTTAATACTGATTTTTAAAAATTATAACAATAAATTTGTACTAATATACAAAAGAAATTGGGAAAACACTAAAGCAAGAACTGGTTTGTAAATGCATCTTACCATTGACATAGCTGCAGCAACACTATAAGCATAAAGTGCTCTGCATCCTAGAACCTGACTGCACATGGAAGTGCTGACATCTAAGGCCAAAACAAAGCGCCTTCCAGTTGGTTCCACATTCTATAACAATACACAAAAATACTTAATTTATTTTCCACAAATCATAAAACATGTTATGAGGTTGGAAAATGACGTACATTATTACCTTGAAAGCTTTATAAAATGCCTTATCAAGTGCTAATAAAATTTCTGGATCAGGATGCCACTTTAGCTTTCCTCGGTTTCCTTTTCCTCCCTTGTATGTTTCTAGAGCCACCAAAATGTGAAATGGATGGATTCCAGCCTAGAATTCAAACATAAATGTGTTCTTGACAAATATAATCTATATGTGGTTCAAAAACATCAATGCATTATTTCCCTCACTCAATATTATGCCCTCAACCCTCATCCTGAAGGTGTTCACTATATTTAAGTGTCTTTTCAGATTAGTAATAGCCTTTAATATTTTGCTCAAAGGATCACAGTTCACGTAGGCATATTTTTATAAATGATGCACTTTCTTAACTTTGCTACCACCCAAACAGTATTTGCTTACTTAAAAATACTGATAAACAGCTATTCCATCAAGACAAGTTTTGCAATTAAGTTTAATTATTTTTGTTTTGTACATAAGGAATTGGGACAGAGTGAAAAAATAGGAAAAAAAAATTCAGGTTTTATTTTGTTAAATTCTCCAATAATAAGACAAATTCTAAAGTAATTCCAGAGCAGTTGTCCATCAATAATTAAGAATTAACGCACCTTTAAAACTGTATCTACATTTGAATGCTCCATCCCTAACATTTTCGTCCCTGTTTAAATGAGCAAATATAGCAACTTGGATGGATTTGAATGCCAGATCAATCAAAAGGAATCGATGGAGCATGATTCGAGTTACAGAAGAGAAACTCAAAGATATCAGTCGTTTGCTTTCAATTGCATATGTATGGACTCCAACAATTGCTATCCATTTGCCTCACTTTGCCTGTTGATGCAACATCCAGGTTAATAATTAGATATCTTAATTATATATTTGGCAAGCAGTAACTAGTGGAGTGCCACTGGGATCAATGTAGGGGCTATAATTATTTATAATCTTTACCAATGACTTGGATGTGGAGATCAATTGTATGGTAGCTGAATTTTGCAACGACAAGTTACATAAGAAACAAAAACAGAAATTGTTGCTGGAAAAATTCTTCTGAAGAGGGTCAGAGACATTAAAGCTGCTTTCTGCTGCCAGGTCTGCTGAGTTTCTCCAACAATTTCTGTTTTTGTTTCAGATTTTGAGCATCCGCAGTTCTTTGTTTTATATTAAGGTAGATAAGAAAGTGAATTGTCAAGATGAGATAGAAAGTCTGCTCCAAATTTTCAGTAGAATGTGATTAGGAGCAGCTGTGGTTGGAAGCATGTTCTATTGCCTTTACTAACTGAAAGTCAATTATTACAAATATTTAGGTAGAAAATCATACCTTCTTTAAGATAGTCTCATTGTTCAATCTTTCACAAACCATGGTAACCTCTTCACTTCCTGGTTTAAGAATAGAGTCTGTAGTCATTTTTCCCAAATTTTTAAGCATTGTAATAACTGGCATATCCTTCAATAATGCCCTCCACACCTAATAAGAGGGGGAGAAAAAAACAGTGTAAGACAGAAAATGGTGCAAAAACACAGCAAGTCTGAAAGCACCTGTGGACAGAGAAAAGCAGAGTTAATATTTCAAGTCAGTGAAGAAACACATTACTCTGGTTCTGTATTATACATCAGTACTTCAAGATGCAACACTGTGAATGCCTATGTTCAACATAAAAGTACAATATTTAGTGCTGTCCATGGAGCGAAGAGGGAGGCAAGAAATATATATTCTGGAAAGTCAGTGGAAAAAGACAGAACATCAATTCTTAGATACTTCTGTATTCATTTAATTATGAAGGCTCACCTTTTTTAGCTTGCAACTTCTAAACCATCAAACATAGTTTCAGCCTTCCTCCACTTAAATTTGTACTAAATTTAACTACCCATTTAATTTTAAGAGATTTCCTTTCCAATGAGTCAGCAAGTTAATACACGATCCTTTCTCATTTATACTGTTTTGACAGTGTACGTTATCCCACATAATGGATAACGTGAGAAATTATTCATTCAGTATATCACATTCCATATGGCCTTCAATATGGCTGATTGGCCAACTCATTACACTGTTCCTGCTTTCTCCCTATATTCTTTGATCACTTTAGACTCAAGACTATTTCTGACTCCTTGAAAACATTCTCAACTGCTCAATCACACAATTCCACAAGCTCTCCACTCCCTGGGTGAAGAAATTTTTCTTCATCTCAGTTTAAAATGGTCTGCAAACATAGGCTGTGACTGGTTTCCATGTGATTCCTCCTCAATCTTCTAAACTCCAGTGAATATAGTCCTAACCAAACCAGTTTCTCTTTATAGTAAGTCCTCAGGACCAGAACAAGTATATCTCAGGACATTATGGGAAGCTAAGAAAGAAATTGGGGGGGGGGCCTCTAGCTGAGATATGTCTCTTACCTACAGCCACAGGTGAGGTGCTGGAGGACTGTAGGGTGGTTTATGTTGTGCCTTTATTTAGGAATGGCTTCAAGGAAAAGCCCAGGAACTGTAGACTGTTAAGTCTGACGTTGCTGGTTGGTAAGTTGTCGAAGGGGACTTTAGCAAGGCCTTCAAAAAAGGTTCCACGTGCTTGACTGGTTAGTAAAGTTAGGTCACACGGGATCCAGGGAGAGCTAGCCAACTGACTACAAAATCGGTTTGACGGTAGGAGACAGAGAGGGGTTAGAGGCTTGTTTTTCAGACTGGAGGCCTGTCACCAGCGGTGTTCCACAGGAATCGGTGCTGGGTCCACTGTTGTTTGTCATTGATAGAAATAATTTGGATGAGAAGGTACAAAGCCTGGTTAGTAAGTTTACAGATGCCACCAAAATTGATAGCATAATGGACAGTGAAGAAGGTTATCTAAGAGTACAATGGGACCTTGATCAGCTGGGTCAATGGGCCAAGGAGTAGCAGATGTTAGTTTAATTTAGATAAATGCAAGGTGTTGCATTTTGGTAAGACAAACCAAAGCATGACTTATACAGTTAATGGTAGGGCCCTGGAGAGTGTTGTCAAACAGAGACCTAGAGCTTCAGGTACATAGTTCATTGAAAGTGGCATAACAGATAGACAGGGTGGTGTAGAAGGCGCTTGGCGTGCTTGCCTTCATTGGTAAGAGCATCGAATATAGCAGTTGGGATGTCATGTTGTGGATGTACAGGACATTGGTGAGGCTCCTTTTGGAGCACCGTGTACCGTTCTGGTTGCCCTGTTATAGGAAGGATATTACTAAATTGCAAAGTGTTCAGAAAAGAGGTACCAGGATGTTGCTGGGATGAGAGGGTTTGTGTCCTAAGGAGAGGCTGGATAATCTGGCACATTTTTCCCTGGAGCCTAGCAGGTTGAGGGGTGACCTTATAGAAAACAGAACAATACATTATAGGAACAGGCTCTGCAGCCCTCCAAGCCTGCGCCGACACATTTTGCCCTTGCATACTAAAACTGTCTTTACTTAAAGGATCCATATCCCTTTATTCCCTTCCTTTTTATGTATTTATCCAGGTGCTGTTGTTTGTTTGCTCACTGAGCCGGTTGTTCTTTGGCGTGCAGACATTTCATTACCATTCTAGGCAACATCATCAGTGAGACCTCTAATCAAAGCGTTGGTGTTCTGCTCTGTTCCGAATTTATATGATCCTCTAGTGTGGTGGGTCTTGTCACTTCCGGTTCTGTTTTTCAGCTGTGGTCTGTAGATGGGGTCTATTTCTATGTGTTTGTTAATGGAGTCCCGTGTTGACAACCAGGCCAACAGAAATTCCCTTGCATCTCTGTTGTTTGCATGTCCCAGTATATTCACTTTGTCCCAGTCGAACTAATGGCCTTCATTGTCTGTGCATATTGAGTCAACTGAATATTGGTCGTGTCTTTTTACTCCCAGCTGGTGTTTGTGCATCCTGGTCATCAGTTTCCCCATTTCTCCAATATAATGTTTATTGCGCTCACTGCTTGGGATTCTGTATGTCACTTTACTCCTGTTTACTGTTGCTAAGTTGTCATTAATCTTTGATAGCATTTGATGCAGTGTTGATGTAAGTTTGTGTGCAATCATGATGCTATGCGGTCTAAGGAGAGTGGTTGTTATTTCTGATATATTTTCAGCGTAAGGTAGAGTTACCAGTGACTCCTGTTGTACCGTGTCTTCACACTGTTGTTTGTTTTATAGGCATCAGTGGAATGAAACTTCTTGGGTATCTGTTGTCGGTAAATACTTTGTGCAGGTGTCCATCTTCTATTCTCCGGAGTTCTAGGGTGTTGCAGCATGATATGGCTCATTTAAATCGTGCCTTAATACAGCTCTGTTTGTGTATGTTCTATTGTGTTTTTCTACTGAAGTACAGGATTTGGTCTGTGTGTGTGGCCTTCCTATACACTCGTGTCTGGAATTCGCCGTTAGTCTCTCTACCATTACATCCAAGAACGGGAGCTGTTTATTGTTTTCTTTCTCTCTAGTGAATTTTATGGATAAGATGCTGTTAACAAGTTGGTGGGTTTCTTCTACTTTTGTACATTTGATTATTACAAATGTGTCATCCATGTATCTTATCCACAGTTTTGGTTGGATTAGAGGAAGGGCTGTGTGTTCCAGTCTCTGCATCACTGCTTCTGCGATGAGACCTGAGATGTGTGATCCTATTGGTGTGCCATTGATCTGTTTGTATATTTGGCCATTGAGCGTGAACTGCGTTGTGAGGCATAAATCTAGTAGTTTCGGTAAGCTGACCTTGCTGATGTTGTTTCTGGTGTTCAGGGTCAGTGCTCCTGGTCCTTCTAGAAGTGTGCCTAGTGCCTGTTAACAGATGTAAATTGTGCTGTAACATTGATTTTTTGTGTCCCTGAGCTGTGTGAGAAATTCTTGGGCCAAATGGATTGAGTGTGGGGATCTGCTAATTAGGTATTTAAGTTTCCGCTGTAATTCCCTCGCTAGCTTGTGTGTAGGTGTGCCTGGTAAGGAGACTATTGATCTGAGTGGGATTCTAGATTTGTGCACGTTGGGGAGTCTGTAGAAGCGAGAGGGTGGGGATGTTTGAGCCATCTGGTTTCATTCTGATGTAGTCTGTGTTAGTGATCTCTCCTGCATACTTAAGTTTTTTGTGTGACTTGGTTATCCTGTTCTGCAGCTGTGGTGTGGGATCTGACGCCACCTATTGGTATGTGGATGTGCCTATGCTTTCTCGATATAGTCTGTTCTGTTCAGAACCACGGCCATTGATCCTTTGTCCGCTGGTAGGATTGTGATGTTTTAATCCTTCTTCAGTCCTGCTAGAGCCTTTCTCTCCAATGAAGGTGTCTGATTTGTGTTTATGGTTAGTGCTGGGACTGCTGTTTGTCTGATGGCCTGTTGAGTTTTGTCATTGAGTCCGCTGGTTTTCAGCATTGACTCTAGTGCTGCTAAGAACTCCTTTTACACAGCTGATACGTGGACTTAACTACAACCACAAGGACATGAGTAAAATGGAGTACCTTCCCCAGCCCCACCACTCCTCTCTTTATTTATTTCTGAGCTCCCTTCCCCCTCCCTCATTTCTGAAGAAGGGTCCCGACCAATTTTTCTACTCCTCTGATGCTGCCTGGCATATAATGCCTTTTACTGATTTTACACTTCTTGCTAATATCTTCCATTAACTTTGCATACTCTTCAACTGCTGTTGTTTCTGATTGAACTTGGACTTGACTCAGTGTCACAGGTTTGTGACACGGATTTTCACTGCAAAGGCTAATTCTTGACCCACTCATCTCTGGGCACATGAAACAATTGGATTTGGAGTGCGGGAATTGCTTTCTTTCCTGCTTTCACTAAACACCTCTGCAGGACTTCATAGGATTTTTAACATTTGATAAGTGAATTGTTGATATTACTTTAGGACAATCGGTTTCTTCCCTTTCCAATTCTTAGTGTGTGCTCGCATTAACTTTGTCTAACATTCTAATGAGAAACATCAGGTTTTGTTAAGAAGATGCATAATATTTTGACTGGGTAAAATGTAGATCCACTGACTTTACAAATATTTGAGCCTCCTTCTTGGGGAAATCACACTATGTAGGATATCTCTCACTGGAGACTACACGAGTACTTATAAAGTGGCTTACTCTAGTTATTTTACATAGAATTATGACTTCTTCTATATACCTCAAAGCATAACAATTACAAAGCCTACAGTAGTACATTCATATTCCTAAATTTTACATTGGTCCTCATACGTACTGAATCACCGTAATATTTCAACCCATCTGTCCCATGTATAGTTGAAGTATAGTTCTGCACAATTATCAGATTCCACAACTAAGACATCCATAACAGGACAGCCAAGATGAGAGAGGACAGTAAAGTCAAACGTGGAGAGCAAAAGAGATTTTCACATGCATCCATTGGTTCAGTAAATTTTAGTGTTATTCTTTACCACTTCAGGCCCACTTAAATCATGAAACACAAAACAGTTAGAGATTTGGTCTAAACTGGGAGCTGGTTGCAATTTTACACCATGTTGATAGGCTGATGTTTACAGATCTGTCACTGGTGCTGGAAGTAATTTGAGGTGATGAATTAAGAATGCTACACAAGATACATATTGCATAACACGAAAAAAAAGTTAGTTTCATGTATAATTTTCCATACAGGAGATTGTTGGCAACATGCTAAATAAATTTGGTCACAATACTCCTATTTTCAGTAATTGTTGAAGATTAACAATTCAGCTATTGCTCAAATCGTATAGTATTGGAAATCCTGGAAGGCAAGCAGCAAATAAAAAAATCAGCAAGTGTGATTTTCTGGGACATTAACATACATGTTGGCAGCCAGCTCAACAGCAGCATAGCTTGCTGCTTTTTGATAATTAGAAAACATCATTTAGGTGGAATGGAAACAAAATGTTTTCCTCCTTGTTGGATTCACAGCTCATCTACAAACACTATTCAATCAGTAGCTGTTTGATAAATCAGATATAAGCATCATTAGTTTTATTCAGTGACTCTCAAGTAAAGAACAAAGCATTTATTCATTCACCTCCTGTGACTTCAGATGATTAGTCAGTAGGTGTTCCCTGACCAACCTGTACTCTTCAATAAGTCGAGCAACTTCATGCTCATCTCGGGTAATTTTTATTCTCTCCAGAACTCCGAAGTACTTCAATAACCGCTGGATTCCATCAGAGTTGTCTTTATCTTTGTAGGTTTCTTCTACCTCCTTCCAACCTTTCATAATATACTTAGTGACCAAAGTGAGATCTAGAGAAAACACAGCTAAATAATTTAAAATATCATTCGCTGCCGTCAATGTGAGACAATGTCTTTGGATTCGTTTAAGATACATTTCTGTAATCCAGAATGAAACAGCCACGTATTCACTTTAAACTGTAACCACATATGTTTCTCAAACCACAATTTCTGCAACAATCAAGGAAAATTAAATTCAAAGCACTTCTAATTTTCCAGCTATATCTGGGCAAAACCAGATTTGTTGACTGTATCCCGACTATATCTCTAAGGTAACAGACTTAGCAAACTAAATCCTAACTTTAGATAAAACACCTTCACAATCTACATCACTGATTCATTAATCAAAGTCAAAAATATAGCGTTTTCAATTTTTGAATTTTATTGGCAGGCAACTGCAATTAGTTAATAAATAACAACTATTTAATTTTCAGATATGAAGAACAAACATAGGCAATGTATTTTAAAAGGTACAATTCTAAAGGGAGTACAAGATCAGAGAAACCTGGGGTGTTTTATGCACTAGTTTTGATGTGGTAGGGAAATGGAGGAACTGACTGAAAAGCTATGCATGATTCTAAGCTCAATGGAGGCAGAGTACAAAAATAAGAATGATATTATTAACCTTCCTAAAATACTGGCTCAGTCTCAAGTGGAGCATTAGACTCTATTTTGCCAGCACCAGGGTGCTGGGAACAAAGATGGGGGAGCCAGTAAAATACGAGGGAGATAAATCAGAAGGCAGACAGCCAATCTGCATAATTAAGGGACTAAGTGAAAGGTCATTTTAAAGAATTGCCAGCAGCAGAATGGAGACACTGCCAATTTCACGAAGGCCACCTCCCTGCAGCAATCCATGGTCATTGGAAGCTCCATGGTCTAAACTTGGAGCCACAGGAAAAGGCTCAATCACTGTGATCCCAACAATGAAGCTGGAGGGATATACCCATGAAGGAGTCAATACAGTGTGGAGCTGGAGGAACACAGCAGATCAGGCAGCATCAGAGGACTTTCCTGCTCCTCTGATGCTGCCTGACCTGCTGTCTTCCTCCAGCTCCACATTTTATTGACTGACGTCAGCATCTGCAGTTTTTGCTACTCCATGAATGACATGTCTACCACCCTTGGCCATTGAATTAATTTATCTTTTTTACTAAATTGCCAGAGGATTCTGACCTGCCTCAGCAATGCCCACCTCTCCAGGTGACACTGAGGTTTCAAAGCAGTCAACCCTCTGTTTGGGTAGTCAGTATACAGGTAGGATCTGGTCCTATTAGTGGAAGGGACAAGAACAATCAACACATTTATATTCAATGGCAAAAGAGGCAATGAAGAGAAAAACCTTTCGGCAGCAAGTGGTTAGGATTTCCAATGCACTGTCTGAGACAGGTGAGGGCAACTTTGTCCATGCTTTTTTCAAAGAGAAAAGGTTAAACACCTTGCAATAAGCCCTACAAGGCCCATGGAAATCGTTAATTAATCTCATGGAGCCGGTTGAGTACAAGTTCCTTTGGCAACAGGCAATGGACTGCCTAGCTGGAATCCGTCAATTGATCCCTTCATAAAGCAGACTCAAAGGCCCTCGTGTAGCATAGAGGTAGAATCCCTACCCGTGAACCAGGAGGCCCCAGGTTCAAGACCCATCTGCTCCAGAGGTCTGTAATAACATCTCTGAACAGATTGATTAGGAAAAATAGGTTAAATTTTAAAAATTTACTCAAGTTAGCCCTTTCCTGCTCTCCCAAGCCCCTCCTTCATTATTAATGGTTTGGATTGCACATGATGGGCTTTGCTTATAAATATTCAATTAGCTACACAAGTGATTTAATGGCGGCATCGATAGCTAAAAACAAAACAAAAGATCAGTGATTTGGTGGTGGGAAAGCAGTTCAGTTGTGTGTGAGAGCACCTCTGGATACTTAAAAAAGAAGCAGACCCGTATAAGGCACTTGTGGTGCTTGGTAGTGTCCCTACCTCTGAGCTAGGAGGCCCTGGTTCAAGAATCACCTGCTCCAGAGGTGTGTAATAAACATCTCTGAACTTACTAATTAGAAAATATCAAAATAAAGCAGGCCCAGTTAAAAAAGCAGACCCAGCTCCATATAATTCCATTTTGATTTAGCCCCTTCCCGCTTTTCCTGCCTCCCTCTTACTTTTTGATGGCTAGCATTGCCCTTCATTGGCTTTGCATGTAAATATCCAATTAGCTACACAGGTGATTTACTGGTGACAGTTAATAGATGAAAAAAAATGTCATGGTGATTTGATGATGGAAAAAAATACATTCAGTTGTGTGCAAGAGTATTTCTGAATATATAAAATGAGAAAAAGCAATCCCAGAGGCCCCTTGTGAAGTGGCCATGTCCCCACCCATGAAGAGGGAAGCCTGGGTTTATTCCATCTGCTCCTGAGGTGTGGAATAATGATATCTCTGAACAGGTTAATTTAAACAAAATAAAGCAGACCCAGGGATAAGTCTGCAGAACCGTCTGTCCTGGGCTGGGACTAACCTATGTGCATCATTAGTAGTGGCTCTAGTTTGGTGTTCAATGATAAACAATGTTCCTTTCCACTGGAATTCCTGAGTTATTACACATGTGAAGTGAAAAAAATTCCAGAGTTACAAGGAAAAGCTGGGGAATTGGGACTAACTGAATAGCTCTTACAGAGTGTCCATTCAGACATAATGGATTAAATGGCCTCTTTCTGAGTTACCATTCTACAAACACCAGGTACATGTGCAATTCCTTTCTTTGCCCGCCAATATATCCAAATTAAGACCACACCCACTCATTCTTAAATCAGTTCGAAGGCATAATCCAGCTCAGAGTCCTTCACAGAACTGCACCAAGTGCACTCACGCAACTCAGTCAGGAGACTGCTCCCCAGGCCCTTTCTTTCTGCATCAAAAAACACTCACACCCAAATATTCTGGGCATCTTTGTACAAGAAAGTGTATTGGGAAAGCCAGACTAACATACAACTTAAACTTACATTTTCTAGTCAAGAATTAAAAGAGAGAAATAGCAAGCATTATACAATCAAGCAGAGGCAACAGATTTTACGAAAGGGATATTGCATTTGACAAATTATTGGAGGTTTTTATTATTTTTATTATTTGAAGTTGTAGCAAGCAGGGTGGATAAAAAGTACCAGTAAATTAAGTGTATTTGTATTTACAAACGGTATTGAATAAGATCTCACAAATAGGGTTACTACACAAGATCAGAGTTCATATTGTTGGAATAATTTATTAGCATGAATAAGGAATTGTGTAAGTAATAGTAAAGATATTTGAAATAAATGTGTCATTTTCAGTTGGCAAATTGTAATGAGTGGAGAGCCACAGGGTGCTGGAGTCTCAACTATTTACAGCCTACATTATTGACATGAGTGAATGGATAAAGTGTATTTTTTAAAATTTATTCATTTGTGGGATGTGTGCATCACTGGCTGGCCAGCATTTATTGCCTGTCCCGAGTTGCCCTTGAGAAGGTGGTGGCGAGCTGTCTTCTTCAACCGCTGCAGTCAACCTGCAGATTTGCAGATTAAGTAAAGATAAGTAGGAAAATAAGTTTTGAGGAAGACACAAAGAGTCAGCAAAGGGCTCCAAGGTGGATTTAATAAATGGATAAAAATTTGATTGATGGAGTATAACAAGAGAAAATGGGAGGTTATCCACTTTGGAGCGAGGAATAAAAGGGTGGAATGTTATGTAAATAGCAAAGACTACCAAATGCTGTAACATGGAAGAATCTCATATGAATCATAAAACATTAGCATACGGGTAAAGCAAGTAATTAGATAGAAAATTCCCCTTTCTCAAATGGTTTTTAAAAAAAAGTTATCCCGAACAGATATACATGTACGTACATGGCATGTGTTGTCAATATGATAGTATAAACAGGTAAAACAGAATTTACAGGATTATTATTTTAAACTTTAATGTAACGATTTGCAGGTTTGACAGCTTATCCCAATCTGGTGATTGTATACTTGTCTTGAGAAGTGCACATTATTTTCTGTTGCACATGGTTGACAAATTGGTGGCTTTGCTGTTGGTGGCTATCCATCAACATCACCGCATAATCCGCATAATTTCCTTCCTCATTTTTATTTGCACATGATTGGTGTGTGTTACTCCAATCTGAGCAGCATCTATTTCTTTGCAACGTAGCACTGTGATCAGTAATGACTTTGTATGATCTGGGTCGACCTTTATGACAATGATACTGGGTACAAAATCAGGGAAGTTTTGTTATCACCAACAGATCATTGGTGAGACCACACCTAGGTCACTGTGTGTAGATTTGTTCTCCTTATCCAAGATAGGATTTACTTGCATTAGAGGCATTTCAGAAAAGGTTCTTTAGATTGTTTATCCAACTGCTCTTCTCTCTCTTCGGGCTCTATCCTATCGTTTACTCCCTACCCTATCCCCCTTCCTATTTTCTGCATATAAACCGACGTTTTCCCAGTTACCATCAGTTCTGAGGAAGGGTCAGCGGACCCGAAACATTAACTCTGGGTTTTTCTTCACAGATGCTGCCAGACCTGATGAGCTTTTCCAGCAACTTCTGTTTTTGTTCCTTTCTTTCAATTTTTTTCCCTCTAGATTGTCTGCTGGGGTGAAAGTGCCATATATTGAAGATAAGTTGAGTGGGTTGGGTAAAACAGATTTGGACAGTAGGTTGATACTAGGTATGGAGGGACTGTCTTACAAGGAGAGGTTGAGTACGGTGGACCTGTATTCATCAGAATTTAGAAGAACGAGAAGTAATCTTAATGAAACATACAAGATTTTTAGAGGACTTGACAAGGTAAATGCAGAAAGCTTGTTCACTCTTGTGGGAGAGTCTAGAACCAAAGGCCATAATGTGAGAATAAGGGGTTGCATATTTAAACAGAGATGGGAAGGAAGTTCTTCTCTCAGAGGGTAGGGAATCTGAGGAATTCTTCACTGCAGAGAGCTGTCAAGGTTGGGTCATTAAGTATATTCAAGGCTCAGTTAGGCAGACTGTTGACCCACAAGAGAATCAAAGATTATTGGGTGCAGGCAGGAAAGTGATGTTGAGGCCACAATCAGATCAGCTATGATCTAACTGAATGGCACAGGAGCTTGAAGGGAAAATAGCCTGGTTGTCATGTTCTTATATGAATGATACAGGTTCAAAAGTGCAGTTTTGACTCCTTCAAGGGGAGGAATGTGAATCTGACTGATTCAACCAACAATTATTGCAAAGACTGCATGTTTTTGATTTTAATGCTACCCTTAATTATAGACTGAACGGGAAAAGAACCTGTTTTGAAATCAAGAATTGGGAACGGGATTGCTGCACCTTTTCAAGGCAAGCTGCCAACCCTTACTGTCAGTGCTATTTAAACTGTTGTTTGTTCATCCAGTATGGGAGGTTTACTTGCAGATGAACTAGCAGCAGGGAGTGCACACAAGGTGCGATTCAGCAAGGAACACGTAGCCGATTGGTCTGTGTAGCAACAACAATGTGATTGGTTTACAGGTAAATGAATAACTTGTCATGTGAAAAGGATAGCCAAAAGCGTTCGGGCCTTAGAAGGGGAGGTTTTGTCCTTCTCTCTGTAGTAAAAATGACCTAAAGCCTGAAAAAAGCCAGTTTATTTTCCATCAATAATTGCTGTTTGAACTGTTGCTTTTAACCAACAAGTTAGATACTTCATACTTTGTAAACCAGCACTTTTTGCAAGGAAGTGGAAAATAGCTGGAGAGATTGACTAAAAGCAAGTCCTGACAAGGAAAAGGATCATTTCAACAAACCCTATGGACACAGGCCACTGAACAACCTTTCCTTCCGCCCAATGTTAGGGGTGCTCATGTGGATGTTTGTGTGTATGCGACCTTTATAAGGACCTTACAGTTTTACCCAGTAGTTATGTGTCAGTAGATCATAGTTGTTTACCTGACACTAGAATCTATTCAAATAGTAATTCTTGTTAAAGTACAAAAAACTGGTCCACCTTTCTGTAAACCTGGATCTTAAAAGGCAGGTAAAATAGGGAGTTTTGCATACTTTGAAGAAATCTTTAACTTTCACAACCACTTCAGGAATAGCATGGCATAATTTCCAGTATGCTAGCCCAATGAAGCATGACAATATAGTCAGGCGTAGTTGCTCAGTTCAACAGAAATTTAAAGGCAAAGTACAAAAACCACCTAGTTCTGTTAAAAACTATTAAATTTGCTCATTTGGTAACTTATTAGTGATACCATGAATTTATTACAAAGAATATCCAAATAACAACAAGCTTTATGGTTACAGTTAATTTATTTTGAGAATTTTTTATTCACTAGCTTTATTTCTACACTTCATTGCTTTTGGACACAATCTAATTGCCATATAAAATGCACTATATTTTTAAAAAAGCAGGAAAAGTCAATTAGTAAACAGGGACACAAGATTCAAGCAGATGGAGTTTGTGTCTACAGTCTTTTGTGTATTCATTCTCACTTGCCAGGTAAGAACATAATCACTTAACTCTTATAGAAATGAGTATCAGGAATGGATATCACTGCAATTCACATGTCTCTGATTTTGCTGATCTGGCTATGATTCCAAAAGTAAAGAAAATTTAAACTATAAGAGAGTCAATCATCATGCACAATTTGAGAAACTGCAGAGAGCAGTAGACAAAAAATCTTAATGACACATTACTTATTCAATCAATAAATGTTTGAAACACAAAATTAAAATTAAGGAAAGAGAACATTATACATAAATTCATAAATTTAGTGGAAACTGTTGAAAGAGAAAAATAATTTATAAAGAATTGTTGATGATCAAAGCAAGATGAATTGAAAAAAAAACAATTTAAGCAAAAATGGTACTTCATGATATTTACATTAACATTTTTTCTAAAAAATCAGTCATAGGCAGAGGGGATGGGACATTGAACTTGACAACATCTGATCATATTAGCACTGATAAGATCACAAAACTTGGCCTGATCCTAACTTGCAAGCACGTACTTTCAATATGATAATCTAAATATCGTGGCATGCAGTAGGTAATTAAGAACCACTGACAGAATGAACTCACGTTATATTGCAATATTTTAAACAAAAGTAATTAATTTGGTGAAAATTTAAATCATATTCACCCCAAGTGTCCTGGATACCCAGAGGGTGATGGTATTGCCAAGTGTTACGTGAGAAAGGCCAAAATTCAATATCCAGTCTGTACCATGTTAACTGATCTAAGTTAAGGCAGCATTTTGAGCAGTTGACCACAAGTAACTGACAGAAATCATAGAATCAACAGTTCGTAGGTACCAAGGAATTGCATCTCAGTAAGAACCTACAGCTCTAGATGGGTGGTGAAAGAGATTAAAAAAAAAAATCAGCGCTCCATAATATTATTACTCACCTTCATTAGCTGGCTTCAAATGTGACAACCGAAACAAGTCTTTATGTGACCATCCTGCTCTCCGCTTATACTTCGTAACTGCCATAGCGATAGTCATCCCATCTTTACTGTTGTACCAGTTTGCCACTGCTTTCCTCAGGGCTCTTCCCCATATACCACATTTCATCCCTCCACTGAGATCCTTTCTAAACTGAATATACGTGAATAGATGGGTTGGAATACGACAGATTTCAGCCAGAACTTTGTATGCAGCTTGTTTTGTGGAAGCATCTGAGCACTGTGTGCAAACAGCCAAAGCAAACAAAATAGGTTCTTGCATGACTGTTTTGCCTTCGTTACCAAAAGTCTTTATTTCATGGACAACCTCAGTCCCTTTACCTTCTTCTATTAATCTCATTATGGCCTGAGCGTTTTCTTTCTTAAGTTTTTCCTCACTGCTGTAGTACGTCCCACCCTCAGAACCAAAACAGAGAAATCGGCGCAGACGGGTCACGTCGGTCACTTGCCACATGGAACTACTTTCAGACTTTGCTACATGCTGTTCATTCAATAGCTCTGTCTGGTGTACTTCAGATTCTGACGACATTTTAACAGTTTTGAGTCCATCTGTGATACACTATGGAACAAAAACAATTAAAATATTTGATGAATACCAAAGATTAATCTTTACAAAAGACAGACGTTTTTATTGCTGTACCTAGCAATAATGATTTTAAAGACAGAAATAAGTAATCAACCTCACTGGTCAATTCTAGTGTTTAAATCCTACATATACCTTGTCCCACCCAACCACCTAAACTAATCAGTACATCTCTGTATACTGTTCTACTTCATGTACTTGTTATTTTTCTTTATTCTTTGATGAGATTTGGGTGTCACCAGCATTGTCAATCCTTGTTACCTATCCCCAATTGTCCTTGGCTTGTTGGGCCATTTCAGAGGACAATTAAGAATCAACCACATTGCTGCAGCTTAGTAGTCACATGTAGGTCAGACCAGGTAAGGTTGATAACTTTGAGCTTAGTGCATCAGGTGGACTTTACAACAATTGATGCAACATTCAAGGTCATCATTACTGAGGCTAGCTTTCAATTTCAGATTGAACAGATGCCCTGTTAGAAATTAAATCATTGTCCAGAGAACCTCAAAATGCTAGAGATCGGAAATAAAAACAGGTAATACCAGAAGAACTCAGCAGATATGACAGAGGAGAAACCGAGTTTTAATGTCGCAAGTCCAGTATGACTATTCCAAATATATTTGGTTCTGAACAAGTCACGTTGGACATGAACTATCAGCTTAGATCACATGGGATTCAGGCAGAGCTTGCCAATTCGATATAAAATTGGCTTAATGGTAGGAGACAGAGGGTGGTAATGGATGGCTGTTTTTCGGACTGGAGGACTGTAACCAGCAGGGTTCCACAGGGATTTGTGCAGAGTCCACTGTTGTTTTCATTTATATAAATGATTTGGATGAGAATATAGGAAGCGTGATTAGTAAGTCTGCAGATGACACGAAAATTGGTGACAATGCAGACAGTGAAGAAAGTTATCTAAGATTTCAAAGGGATCTTGATCAATTTGGCCAATGGGCCAAGTTGTAAATAGAGTTTAATTTGGATTAATCTAAGGTCTTGCATTTTGATGAGACAAAGAAGAGCAGGACTTAGACAGTTAATGGTAGGGTCTTGAGGAGTACTGTCAAACAGAGAGACTGAGGGGTTCAGGTACAAGGTTCCTTGAAAGTGGCATCACAGGTAAACTGCGTGGTAAAGAAGGTTTTTGGTATACTTGCCTTTATTGCACAGACCATTGAGAATAGGAGTCGGGACATCAATGAGGCCACTTTTGGAGTGCTGTGTACAATTCTGATCGCCCTGCTATTAGGAGGATATTGTTAAATTGGAGATGGTACAGAAAAGATTTACAAGGATACTACCTGGACTGGACTGGAGGATAAGAGTTAATAAGGAGAGGCTGGTTGGATTGGGATTTTTTTCACCGGAGCATAGGAGGTTGAGGGGAGACCTTATTGACGTTCATAAAATCACAAAGGGCATAGTTAAGGTGAATAGCAAAGGTCTTTTCCCCAATGTGGGGAGTTCAAAACTAGAGGGCATGAATTTAAGGCGAGAGGAGAAAGATTTAAAAGGGATCCGAGAGGCAATTATTTTCTACAGAGGGTGGTTCATATGTGGAATAAGCTGCCAGAGGAAGTGTAGCTGCAGCTACAGTTACAACATTTAAAGGATATTTGGACAGGTGCATGAATAGGAAAGGTTTAGAGGGAAATGGACCAAATGCATGCAAATTGGACTAGTTTAGTTTGGGAAACTTTGTCAGCATGAATGAGTTGGACTGAAGGATCTGTTTCTGTGCTGTATGACTCTATTGATCTGTTTCTCCTGGCGCAGACACTGCCAGACCTGCCGTGTTTCTTGTACTTGCTGTTTTTATTCCTCAGAGCTTCTGGGATTACTAGCCTAGTGATATCTTCACATGTTACCACCTTTCCCCTCTAAAGCATATGCCATTTTCCTTAATTACAGCATGCAAGATTTTATGTAAACCATTATTTGATTATTTGGCCATTTCACATTTGAGAACTAAAAATACATGAAGGAGGAATGAAAATAGCCTATGTTAAAATTACTTGGTAAAAAATTGCTATATTCCTGAAAAACTGTGATAGGTTTCGAAAACATAAAGGGAGTTTGATTCAGGGTATATATATGTGGGTTTCATTTGTTTCTTTTAATTATTGCAAAAGTATTCATCAAGGTAAAAAATAACATATAGAGACAACGACAAAATCAAATCCTGAAATATGGAGGAATCTCAGGGAAAACATACTATATTTGTATTGTGGTTATCCTTCTCAAATCATATCCGTGAAGTGCCAAGCACATTCAGAAGGATAGAACTACAATGTCAAATGTGCTTACCCAACACTACACAGTGTTCAAACCTAAAGGAGCTCTAACCACTGAGCAATTTGTTTTAATTCTGAGAAGATCTGCCTTCTCATAATATTAAAGATTGTCCCATGCATCATTTTGAGATATTCCAGGATGTACAATGGTCGGCTGCATCCCATGCAAGATCAGATCAATGAGCACTGGCTATTGGATGTTGTCTCATTCTGCTTCTGATTGATAAATTGGTGGTTTGGATCAGGACCAGAATCTGGCTTAATTAGCTATTTTTACGTTGATAGATCCCCAAACCTAGTGCAAAGATAACAGCATAAATGTTATTTTTTATCCTTGTGGGAGTCAAAAATATATAAAGACCAGAAATTATGCATAAGCATATGTATTACACAATATAATTCCAACCAGGAAAAAAAATATGTAGTACACTTCTTTTGAGTGCTCTGCTTAAAGACAGGTTCAACCCACAACAACACGGTCTCCATCATAGGCAAGGTGAGGAGGCAGGTCCTGAATCCACCCAGGACAAAATTGGGATTGGTGCTTGGTCTCTGTTGGCATTAATACGATCCATTCCAGCCATTTGGCAAATCACCTGACCACGAGTTCCAGTTATTATGGTGACATATACTTTTACCTACAAGCTGTAGCCTGGAGCTCTGCATAATGATGGTAGAGACTTCAGTTTAATTCCATCACATGTATACGTAGGAATATCTTACTTACTGCCAGCCATAGGCATGTTGAAATTATTTACAAGTGAATATTCAACTAGATTAGCTGTATTATGAACATACCTTTCCATTACTAAACTAATTAAAAACATAGAAAAGAATTTCCCTCACCACATCTCTTCATGCGATAAGTTTGCAACAATCTCATCTGAATCAAAAAGACCATGGGATCAATTTGCACCACCATACCAGAGTGCATATTCTATTTTTGATTAACAATGCAATGCAAAGGCAATGCTGGATTATGAAGGATCCAATTCTCTTGAAAAGGTATTAATTAACCCTATTGGCAGGTTCTGGTGCTTCAAGTATACATTAGAATTCCATCCCTAATGACATCGTGGATTCACCTACAGCACATGGACTGCAACAGTTCAAGGAGGCAGCTCCCCGCCATCTTTTCAAAGGCAACTAGGGATGGGCAATAAATGCTGGTCCAGCCAGTGACACCCACATCCCACAAGTGAAAAAAAAAGTTAGGCTCTGGTCCACATCAAATTCAGTCTGCACCACTAAAAAGATTTATTTTGATTTACTTGTTAATCCACTTCAAAGGAACTTGACATAGCCTCAAATAGAGGTCTATCTTAAATCAGGCTTATGGAGAAGGAAGGAAGTAGTGTTTAAAAATATCTGTAATGGATTAGATTTTTTTTTAGTTACCCTTTTCCAATAAAATGTAATTCTGTTTAACTGCAACAATAACTAAATAAGATACTCAAGAATAACAGATTATCTTGTTTTGTCACTTCATTATTATGTGAAATATCTAAGTGAATACCTAGAAAAACAATAAAGACTAATTATTTACATGATTTCCACAGAATACCAAAATTGTTTAACAATTACGTCTTTATGGGGATTCCCTGTTTCTAAGCATTGGCCAAAACATCTCTCATGCCCATCGTAGTCACTGTCACTGTTTCTGTACTGCAACCATATTACCAGCTATTTATTTCTTGTCGGCTCTATAATTGAGGCTAAATATACAGTTGATTCATTGACCAAAGAAGAACACTTTCTCCCTGGGAGGGGGGAATGATGAGTCCGAGAAGATATCAAAATGAAGTTCTGTATCTTTGTTTCTAATTCATCCTCAAGCTTGAAAATTGCTAAAATTGGTAGCAGAGAAAGTTTCCAGTCTTCACCTTTTAAGGAACGAAAGATTTTCTTTGAGACAGAGGATTGTATTTTGAAAAGGTTGTAGCTGGGATTACCTTCAAGAAGATTTTTATGAGAGTTGATGTTAGTCATTCTTCTCAAAAATAAGTGAAGTGTCAAGCTATAAAATGATTTTCCACTGATGTTCTGTGAAGTTGAATCTTATGACCAACAGAAAAATCAGGAGAATATGTGGCCATTCATTACATACTCACCAAGGGAAAAGCTAGGCACTGTTGCTTCCTATTAGTAGCAGAATCAGGTGCAAAGTATTTTTGGAACTAGAGGCTCAGCGAGTGGAAACAAAGGCTCAGAAATTCTGATAAAATCAATGGAAAACATTTATAAAAAGATGATCCATTAAATGTATTGAGACATGGCCAAACTTTGATAACTTAACAAAGTAGGGTGGTGATTTCAAAGAAGAATAAATAATAGAACTCAAACTGTATGCAAGATTACAAATTCCATTTGGAGATTCCTAACTCAGTGCTTGTCTCTAAATTGTTGGATTGTGCAAAGGATTGTGCAGAGACATGGATAACCTCTTGGTGGTAACTACAGCTAGATTCTTAGAAAGGCACATGCATTTGGAATGGATGTCTGAAGATTTGAAAACAAACTCCTATGAAAATAGGGCAATCAGCAGTAACACAAAAGATGGAAGATCCAATGTTAGCAACGTTTGGAGACTATACAGATATTGGGTACATGAAAGAACAATCAAACAAGAGGAGTGAAAATTGAGACAACTTCTGGCAATTTTTGACAGATGACAGGAATTGCATAACTATAACAGAACAATGAACCTCAGGAATACCTGGGGAAATGCCAACACAATATCATCGTGCAATGAATTATCCAGAACAGAATAATAATGTTGATAAGAGGACAAAGTGACATAAGACAGTGAAGATCCGGATGGAGAAGATAATAATACTGATCAGTCTTAGGGTTATGTACTGCTCACAAGATGCTTTAGCCCAGTAATGAGTGTTCTAGTTGCGAATTTACTCAATGCACTATGTTGGACAGGAGGTGGGCATCCACATTATGTCGAGTTAAAAGATGTCTGGATAAATAGTAAGGACAGGAGTATGAAAGTTCCACTCACTTCAAGTTTGGGAAAATCAACACATTAAAGTCCGTGAAGAGCAATGATTCCATTTTATTACCACAGATTTAGTATCCAGCCACGGGCATTTATTGTGGAGCAAGTAATCTACAAAAAGCATTCAAATAAAACTGGATGTGGATCAACAGTTTATCCAATCCAATTATTATAGTATCACTTTAACAAGACCTAAAATGTTTAATTAAAACATTTAAAAAATGTCGATGCCATTGGAGAACAGGAGTTTGAAGGAAAAAAAAGTCGTTATATTTCAACCAAATCAACAGTTTGCTTATTCATCACAAGTTAAAAATCCAACTAAAGGACACAGGAGAAATGGATGAGACACCAATGCTGCACATGCAAACATGGGACAATTACAAGGAACAAGCAATAGCTGATAATAAACTAATTAAATACAGACAGTTAAGTGTAGAATAAGGCTATTTAGCACAAATCACAACTACTGATGGTCACATAAAAGTTACATATATGCCAGAAGGGGACAGTGAAATGAGGGATATCACCACTAAATTCAAAAGTTGGTTAAACATGCAAAATAAGGTACAGAAGGTAAAAATGTGGAAGGTCAGAAAATACACTGAGATTTCCATAAGTACAGCCCTAGAGTAAAAAAATTCATGGACTAATGACGAATTCTCTAATCACAGGAGGGAATCTTGCAGCATTCATCTAAAAAGAGATAGGAGGATCAAGTAGAGGTCATAGTTTGATATGAACAAGGACCATAAAACAGAATAGGAATGCTAGGAACATCTATAATAGAGAAGTTTCAGTCGCTACTAACAAATTAATAGATAAATTGATCAAGGACGCAAAACAAAGAGTTGGATATTTAGAAAGAATTTAGTACATGTTCTGAAGTACCAGATGGGAAACAGCTGGGCTTATCACACATATGATAAAAACAGAAAAAGTGTTTCTTGATGGGGCTCAAGTCAGATTAGTGGCTTGGTGTTCTGAAGAAACAATTGATCATAAGCATGTTACGACGTATTCCTCAACTGCAGGAAAAATGATCTTTGAAGATTTTCTTTGCACTTTCAGAAACACATTCCTGGAAATGTAAGCTAATCTAAAAGTTGCATTTTTGCTTTATACAAGTTCCAAAAATAAGCATTTTAACCATCAAAAGCAGAGGGAAAATTAAACAACTGTTAATGAGTTGAATGATGCAACAAGGATCTGGTATTTCTGAGTTAGGTCCATCTTGCTAAAGGTAGATTGTGACATCTGCTTTCAGCTAAGTACGATGATCTACTGGTATCAAAAAGGCAACTAGCAGGTTTATGATCACATAGATGATTTTATGTGGGGATTTTCATGTTCTTTGGAATACAAGCAATGAATGAAAGGGAAAGGGAATTTAATATTGGATGTCAGATCTAAGAGGCCCTGAAATAGATATCACACAGAATAAACTGGGAATGACCTTTGGCTCAGCAGTCTTTCCTAGAAAGCATTAATTGTATCCCAATAGATCAGGCCTGGCTCTCACTAAAAGATACCTGGCATTCAGGGAAAAAACAGACCAGTTAAGGAGCTGAACTGTTAAAGTGGTTGCATACTCAGACTAGACTTGATGCCAGTTATGATGAAATATTTTCCTCTCCTAAAGGACATTTGTGAATCAGATGGGTTTTTACAACAATCAACAGTAGTTAAATGGTCACCATATGCTGGGTTTATGTATCCAGTATTTTGTTTTATTAAATTCAAATTTTACCATCAGCTACGGTGGGATTCCAACCCATGTCTTCAGAACATTAGCCTTGGGCTCTGAATTACTAGTTAAGTGACATTACTATGTCACAGCTTTCCTGAAGGAAACCCTGTACAAGGGCAATCTGAGAAAAGTTTATCCATAGGATGTTTTGTGGACAACAATTCTCTTTAGGCAATGTTCATTCAATAAAAGCACACTCAGAAAATTTTGAGGATTGACCTTTTAAGTACAAAAGAAGTGCTGGAAAGAAAAGAGATTTAAAATAAATTGTGTTGATAGAAGTTGTAAGTTGTCAGATTGTTTTACAAAATGTGCATGTTCCAATAAACTATTTTTTACCTTGAAAAGAGATTTCAGGTGTTACGAGGAGTTGCAAGAATATGAAAATCAATTTCTGCTCATTTTCATACTCATTTAATTTTGTAATTAAAAATGTTGCGTGAATATGGAAGGATGATTCCATTATAACACTACATACAGAAGTGTTTTATTTAAAGAAAAAGGAACTGTTAATATCAAGTAGCTAAAGTTAGTAGGGAAATGGGTGAGGGTGTTAATTGATTGATTAATTGTCTTGAGCTATGTACATATATATAGGGTAATAGCTGGGCCTGGAAAAAAGGAGAACTGTGACACTGAAAGTATGTTAAATAAAATTCTCTGACAAGGTGACATTCTGCCTCTGTTTCTAATTCAACCTTGGATCCTGTTAACATAGATTTTCTATGAAATTGTAAACAGTTTTCCTCCTTAGGTGTATGCAAAAGATCCCTCTGGCATTATTTCAAACAAAGAGCAAAATAGTTATTCCCACTGTATTAGCAATATCTGTCCCTCAATCGACAAGACCAAAATAAATTATCTAGTCATTAGCACATTGCTTGTTGTGGGAATTTGCTATATGTAATTAATTACTGCATTTCCTACATTATAGCAGTGACTACACATCAAAATCATTTTTGACTGTTCAGCACTTTGAGACATCCAGTGGTCACGAAAAATATTATCTAATTGCACGTTTCCAGAAGGTCTGGGTTTAAGTTTGCTTTCCCAGATATTTGTCATAAG
Source organism: Rhincodon typus (assembly GCF_021869965.1). Lineage (NCBI taxonomy): Eukaryota > Metazoa > Chordata > Chondrichthyes > Orectolobiformes > Rhincodontidae > Rhincodon > Rhincodon typus. The sequence goes on from NC_063341.1 coordinate 16,085,057, forward strand.
GTGTCTGAACAGGTTTGTTAAAAATATCTATAATTGCAAGTTATTCTTTTGTGTACTTGAGAATATTTGTATTCAATACAGTTGCATTAAGTTGTTGATTTCATGTGCACAATACACTTTTCATTAAAAAAGGCACCATTAAAGATTTGTATTACCATAATACAAAACCTAAACACACCAAGAATGCTTTTCAAATGGTGGTGTAAAATTACATTTAAAAATCAACAGTAAAAATTTGCCCCATGTCAATCCTGACAAGTTTAAAAAAATACAACTAAACTATTTGGAAGGTTAGAGTGAGAATTAAAATCAGGCTTCTTCTGTGTGCTGGTTTCAACATTTTCCATTCAATACATGAGAAACAAAAGTATTACCCCCGGACAGCTTGCATTTAAAACACATACTAATCTGCCAGAACCTTCGGCAAAACAAGTATCCTGATCATTCCTGGATATCTCATCGCTGAAAAACATTTCAAACTCAGTAGCAGCGTCTGTATTAAGCTCTAAAAGCAAGTGGAACTATTTTTACAGACGTAAGTGTCCTTAGAACTAATACAAAATATTTCTATCACGTACCGCAAGAATTCAGAACATGACAGCCCATGAACTAAACGATTCTACATATGACAAGTTCACTCTTTTAGCCAATTACTACGTTCGTTCCAAAGACACTGGGATTCAAAATATGATGCTTTCAGACCATTTTTGTACTATTTCACACCAAGCACTTGACTGTTCAATGAAGATATTTGGGACTTCCTAGTACCTTAGGGTTTGGATTTCAACAACGTCGTAATTAATGAAAAGGAGGACAACTTGATAACAATTTTGACGCGCCTGAAGTCGGCAGATCTGTGGATATCACATCCTAAATGGTCCAAATTTCTGATCGCTAGCGTTGGGGGGTGACGGGGGTGCTGGGACTGGGAGTGTTGGATTTAAAAGATAACCAGACGCATGTCTCTGAAAGGCAGGGAGCGGTTGCTGAGGCTTCTTTACCATAACAAAAGTTTCAAGGCTCAAGTGCCACGATTAGCGTCCACAACGAATATATCATACTACAGGGCGCCTGTATGAAAGGCGATAGGAAATGTGAACATCCTTCAGCCTCTAGGTCATTAGAGGCCTGCCTTATCCCAGTCAGCAGTGAATGAATCACGACAACCGCTTTCGGTTCGCTGGTCCTGGGCGGGGGCACTTTAAATCCCTGGTAAGCGGCGAGACCAAATATTAACCAGTGACATCGGAAAATAAAAGAGCGAGATTACCTCCATGCCGCGATCCCTACCGTTGGAATGTGTCAGATAACAGCATACACTCAGCGCCCGGTGTATCCCTACCACCCTCTGCCTGTATTTTTCTCTCTCTCTCCCCTCTCCCTCACTCCCACTACCACTCGTTACCACAGCAACATCCGGGCTTCCACCCGCGCTGACGTCACTGCCAGCCAATCAGATCCTCCGGGCGCAGCGCCACCAGCGGCCGCAGCGAGAACTGACTCCATTATCCACTCCATCCTTGGCCCCACAGGTCACACACAGCTCGGATTCACAGTGGCCACAAGGAACAATGGGCCATTTTCCCCTTTCCCACCACCACCTTACAGTCTTATTATCAGAAGGACTTTACTTTCTTCTCAACCACCTCAGTCCTGGATTCTGAAAGAATCAGCAACTCCCCAAGTGCCTCAGTCATGACCCAACCAAGAAGAGTCATTATACAGGTCCAGGATGGGTTTGGAAATGAGGGAGGGATTTTTCTGGCTCACAAACAAAAACAGGAGTTTCTGGAAAAACTCAGCAGATCTAGCAGCATCTGTGGAGAGAAATCCAAGTTAACGTTTTGGGTCCAGTGACCCTTCCTCGGAATTGTGGCTGCCTGCCTTTCTCTTACTACGTTGGCTGTGTCTCAATCATCTTGGAGAGGGAGCAAGTGATATCCACCGATGACCATGATGCCTCCAAACTGCTAAGCTCCATCTGAGAGGTCAAGGTATGAAAAGTTTCCCTGACTCCAACAACAATATTGATCGTTAATTTACTGTTAACTGTACTTTAAACATTTTCGTTTAATTGAACCCTTTCCTTTTCCTACTTGTTCTCTTAAAATAATATTTCCATTTATTTTTGTTTGGTGATGATTGACCTCCAACAACCATGATCATCTTTCTGTATAGCTCTAAAGGCCCTTATTGCTTTTGCACCAGCTATAACTTATTTCAGATTTTATAGTACTGATTTGTGCATATTCAGTTAAATGCAATTTCCTTATTCTCACCACTCCTATGGCATTAAGCCCTTGTTTTCAATGTCTGGTGTTGACATTTGGAACCAAATGGTTCTGATAGAATCGAACGGAATATTGACAAGGAAGTTGTCAGTAATTTGTCATTACATTATAGTAGAATACTTTTTTCATTACTATACTGGAGGCTGAAGCCTTTATTACTACCACACAAATATGGTCAGTGTATAGCCTCCACCTTTGTCTAATACATGTGTTTGCTTTTTAATTTTACATGGTGTGAACCAAATAGGCTGAATATTTGTACCTATGATGTTGATAAATATTATGTACATGTGTAATTGCAAGTCTGCTGGAAGCATAGAGAAGCAGGGTCTTTCCTACATAAGAATAAATCCTATCCCTAAATGATCCAAGTCTACATTTCTTCCTTTTACAATGCCAACTCTGAAAAGTGAAAATTCTTTTCTTCTGCCTAATGATAAATCTGAAAACATTAATCTTCAATTCTGGCTCTGAATCAAATTAGCCACTACTCTATGACATCAGCTGCTTTAGACTGGCTTCTCTGCTTTGGCACAGCCCACAATGCAATGGAATAAAAACAAACTACTGTGGACACTGGAAATCTGAAACAAACACAGAAAATGCTGGAGAGACTCAGTCTGAAGAAGAGTCATCAAACTTGAAACATTACCTCTGCTTCTCTCTGCACAGATGCTGCCAGACCTACTGATTTCCTCCAGCATTCTCTGTGCTGGTTTCAATGCACTGGGCCTGCCCCTCTCTCCTGAGACCAAATCTAAATATTTCAAAAGCCATCCTAATCTGTTTTCAAGATGGCAAGGCATCAATTTAGCTCAGCTTTGTTAGATTCTATGCTATATATCAAGATACCCTGCTGATTATCTGAGAGTTAAAGCAATTGGTGAACTCTGAAGCAAGATAACTGCAATAATCCTTTTAAATCACACTACTTTTCTTCCTCTAACACAAATGTATTTTATGAAAAACTTTTATATGCAAAAAAAAGTCGTCACCTCTAAGAGATTTTAGACTGCATCATTTCTTACTATTCAAATATGTTATTTTACACCTCTGTTCAAATTGCCATGCCCTCAAGCCCTCTTTATCTCCTGTGAATTAATACATACATAGTTATTTGTTGTTATCATGTTAGATGTTTGGCTTTGTATGATGTCAGTTTCTTCTTTGAGTCTAACCTCTGCCCCAGTTTGTTGATTACGTGAATGTACAGAACAACAATTATAATCAGATTTCTTCTGTAAAACCTAACTTCAGTAATGATATAAAAATAGACACACCGTATCACCAGACTTCTGTAGGCCACTTGACTTAACTTAAGCAGAGTGGGCACTGTAGATCTGTGCTGCAGACCATGGCATAATCTATTTCCAATGAGATCTCTCTTTTTTTAAGAGAACAGAAGCTGTCTTTTAATCTAATGAGACTATTTTCCATCACAGAAAATCCACCAGTTTAAATTGTTAATGACTCCTAAATCCTTCAAATTAATAGGATGATTACAGCGGCCAAATATCTGAGCAATAATCAGAATGCCAATTTATCTTTCATTGTTGGCTCAGATGTCCTCATCCAAAATCTGGTTTATGGCTATCAAACCAGCTGTTCTGTGAATGTAGCCTCTTGAGCTCCACATTTAGCTCATTTTTAAAAAGTATTGAATCAAGGTTATCCCTCTGGTGACTGTGTCTGAAATCCTGAAATGTGACAGAGGAAATTAATTAATAATAATTCTGAAGAAGGGTCATTGGATGCGAAAATTTAACCATGCTTTCTCTCCACAGATGCTGCCAGACCTGCTGAGTTCTCCACAAATATTGAGGTTGTTCTGACAGAGTAGAAACCAGCAAACAGCAACATAGTAATGCCTTTATCAACAGAAGAAATGTCCAAAGATGTCCAGAAGATGCCCACGTTCATAATATTTTTCCATAGGTTCATCTGTCATTGATTGGAAAAAGCCATATTACATAACATATCTAGACTTCCATGATAAAATGCTGCATTAATGTTGTCAGAATCAAGGCTCAAATAACGTAATGTGTAGTTTTCCCAAGACTCAGTGTGATAGTATGTTTGGACAGTATGGAACCTTTAATTGAAAATATCGGTATGATATTTTTTAACTAAATGCTCATAAATGTTAAGCCATTAGCTGTTAAAAATTAGAATAATTTTGTCAAATTTGGAACCAGAAATATTATGATTAGATGTTTTTGCAGTATTGATGTATTGTTGTGGAAAGTCCTCCAAATTCCACTGATGTTTGATTGACAAAAGAAAATAACAGGAACAATACTGTTAGGAGTTTCTTTGCACAACATTGAATATGTCTGTCAACTAAAACTGGTGTCCTCAGATACTTTCTTCCCATCATCAATATATTTATAACAAATAAATCATGGTGTTCAAAGAAAATGAAACACGCGTTTTCTTTGATAATAAATCACTCAGGGATAGCAAGAACTGCAGATGCTGGAGTCAGAGACAACAACAAAATGGCCTGCTGTGTTCCTCCAGCTCCACACTGTGTTTTCTTCGGTAATGTCCAGCAGGGAAATCTTGAATCCAGTCTCGGAGAGTTGACAATGATGGGATGTTACCAGACCTCCAGCAGCCCCCGTTGTCAGTCTGCCCCTTCTACGGTTGCTATCGGTTGTCGTGGAAACCGGCGGCGCGCTTGCGCGGTCGATGGCTGGGCGGGACT
>NC_063341.1:16090554-16091134 GCF_021869965.1 Rhincodon typus
TTATATGTTTCAATGAGATTGTCTCTTTATTCTTCTAAACGCTAATGAGTATAGGCTACTCAACCGCTCCTTATAAAACCATCCTTCCATACTTGGGATCAGCCTAGTTAATCTTACTTGGACTGTCTTCAATACCAGTATATCTTCTTGTAGATAAAAGGACTAGACCAGGCGTGGTCTGACAAGTGTCATGTATTGTTTTAGGAAGGTATCCTTATTTTTATGCTCCATTCTCTTTGAAATAAATGCCAACTTTCCATTTATGTTCCCTGTTATCTATTAAATAAGTATGTCAATTTTGTGTGATTCATGCTTGAGCATTCTCAATTCCCTCTGTGCTGCACTTTTCTGTAGTTTTGCACCTCTTAAGTAATATTTATCTTATTTTTGTGTTATCTGCAAGCTTGATAATAAATTCACTTCTCTTATCCAACTCATTAATATGTATTGGCCTGAATTATTTGCTGGCCAGGCAGTCATCATACCAGAGGTAATGGGAACTACTGATGCTGGAGTCTGAGATAACAAAGTGTGGAGCTGGAGGAACACAGCAGGCCAGGAAGCATCAGAGGAGCAGGAA
>NC_063341.1:16091534-16243052 GCF_021869965.1 Rhincodon typus
GACACGGGGACCCTGAGATATGCCCATTGTAGCACACTCCAAAGAAATTGCTTGGGAAATTAAACTTCCTCCTTTTTTAATGTTATATACTCCTCTCCCCTCACCTCACTTAAATGGTACACTGGACCACGGTGCTATGGTTAGTTTGCTTGTCCCTCCTGCACCTCTGTGCCTTCATCCACACCATGATTAAGAACATTGTAATCTATCAGACAAACGCACTGGTTGCAGCTCCTCTAACTTGTAATTCTGGACCGTCATACCTGCCTTGCTTGCAGTCACACCTTTCTGTTTATGACCACGGATCAAATTTGATGTAATTAGTCTAAGGGGTGTTATTATCTTCTGAGTCACAGTCTGCAGGTACCTCTCCCTCTCCATGATGTGTCACAGTATCAGCAGCTCAGACTCCAGCTTGTCAACTCTGAGCCGAAGCTGCTCGAACAGCCAGCACTCGTTGCAGAATAGCTCACCATGGATTACACCAGCTTCCAAATACTCCAACTGCAGCACATCGCCAGCCCAGCCATCTCTATTATATTTAATTAATTAACTTGAATATTAAATATTTTTAAAGTGAAATTCCTAACTGTACAGTTCAGCTGCAAAGTTGTCTCCTGATTTAAACCCCTTGGCCAATCAAAACAGATGCAGGAGAAACAGCTGCATGCCATGGATGTGTTTCCTGTGGTGACGCACTTCAGCTCTGACGAGTAGAGACAGATTGAAAGGTCTCTCCGCTACTGTTTCTATCTCCTCCCGCCACTGCCCCTCACATCAGCCTTTGTAGCAACCTATGAAAGGTTGTTTTCAGTGACATTATTCTTGATAGAGCTCCCTCTGGTAACTGAATACATTGGAAGGGCTTCTCTTCCTACTTGAATTGTACTCTCTGTTAGGGTTATCTTGATCAAAAATGGCTATTCTTATGTCAGTCTTTTCCAAGGTAAATCCAAGTGATCTTGAGCTGAACAACTTGCTTGGCTATTCTTTATACTCACTATCAACCCCAATCCTCCATGTTCAGCTAACTCCAACCAATTTGCTTGCTTGTTTCCATAACTGTTTCTTTCGATCTTCTTGATGGAACTAAAGGCTCGTTAGATCCTAACGCAATGTAGCCACCACTTCCTCCACAATGTTCATATTGGCTGTAGTAATTTTATTCCATGCCACAAAGATATTATCATGACTCTGATGATGCAGTCCTTCCAGTATTCCTTCAGGGTAGCAGCATCATCACCTTCGGTTTGAGTGATGGCTTGTCCAAACGTTCATCTGTGACAATCGATTTTGAATATTGCAAAACCACCTTGATCTCTAGTTTGAAAAATGGCAGTGGTGTTAGGTGTTGGAAAGATCATGTTGACATTATTATTGAGGTCATCAAAAGCTGTAGGATGACTGGGGGAATTATATACGCTAAATAATATTTGTTGGCAAGATTATTTGCTGAACAATAATCACTGAAGCTGGGCAAAGGTAGTCTGCACAACTGTTCTTTGAACAGCTCTTAATTTCACCAGCCGTTTGGGAATAGTGAAGACGCATCATTTGAAAATCACCTTCTGCCTTCACACCAAGCTGCAATATTAGATGATCTTTTGCTGCTTTAAAGCCTGACATACACATTGTTCTCCTGAAATGCACTATTCTAAAATAGACTGGTTTCGACAAGCCTCAACTCTTGTTTAGGAGTATATCCACGCTCCTCAATTTCACTTAGTGTTTTGTTGAAGGATTCAGCTGTGTTACATCAGCACCGGCAACCATCCAACTTAGAGTGATGTTGTGCATACTAGCATATTATTTGTAACTTCGGATCAATCCTCAACTGACATGAAATAGTTATATGTTTGAATTTTCGCCATGGTCTTTCTTAAGGTCATTGTAAAAAATATTCTAACCTTTCCTTGATTATGCATTAAACTAAGAGGTATCTTTTGTTAACTTTTGTGGTCAATCTAAATGGTTAGTAATATTTCCATATCCATCATAATTTCATCTGAATCCTTTTTTCTACTTAACCCCTTGGATGCCGATAGGTTGTTAACTTAAAGTCTTATTTCATACATGTTTTTAAGAATTGTTCCCACCATTCTTGCTGCGAAAGCCAAACTTCGAGCAATATCCATCAGTCGGCTAAACGATACTTGTTGGCATGATTATTTGCTGAACAATAATCCCTGACAGCTGGGCAAAGGTAGGATGTAAAGCAATTTCAAAAGTTGCCTGGATTACCTATATCTTCTTGTTTGACTTCAACAAAACTGATAGCCTGTTCTTAGAATGTTCACTAGTTACAAAGCACTTTGTAATACCCAATTTCACTTGAAGTGTAACTTGTTTTCATTATCTTAGGAGAAAGTATCTTATAATAACTGGCTTTTATTTGGCTCATTACAGACAAATTAACAAGTAATACCACAATAATTCAAAAGAGCTGAGATGGAAGTAGGAGGGAACTCTTCTGTTAGTTTTCACAGAAAGACACAAACACTCCCCTGTTCACAAGAAGATGACTGTTTAACCAATCACTGTAGACTATTGCACAGTTCACTATAACCTGACCACAGCACATTGTGCCTGAAGATTCTCCAAAGTCTTCCAACCCTATATATGATTACCTGCACACCATCTTATCAGCTTCCAGAACCCATGGGAGTTGTTTGTGACCAGCTGAACATATAGCAATTTTAACGTAGACCAATGGCATTGCAGTGAATGTCCATTATTCAATTACAAATGACATTACCGCAAAACAATATTGCATAGGTTGACGGTAAATGATGATAACTCTATGCTGATTTACTTTTCCTATTCAATTGGTAAAGACTTTTAACTTGCAGCCAATTAATGGATTACAACTGCAAGCAATGAAAATCAGTGCTCTCAAATGGTTTTCCCAGCATTAAGAGCCATTTGAATAGAGGATTTTGCACAATTATTCTGTAACTCTGTGAAATATGGTACCAAGCTCAATGGTAGGAATACATTTGAGATGAGGCTGGGATTGATTTACTTTTGTTTCATACCCCTCTTGCTAAAAATTAAATATTGGAAAATCAGTGCAGAACATTTCTGATATTAAATACTCATGCCTAACTAAGTATTACATAAAAAATACTTGCTCACTTAAATTATTCTTCAAGATATGAGTCTGTGATAAGAGTTGGTTAGATGAGTGATTGTAGGATACAATTTGTAAAGTTGATTTTATTGATAACAAGTAGTTGAGGTTAAGCTATTAGGAAAGTGCTGTTAAAGGTACAATTGCAATCATCAGTACTCTCAAAGAAAAATGCAAAAACTTGGTCAGTTGTGCATAACATAGTTAACATTGATGACCTAAGTTCAGCTGTTGGAATGAGAATCTAAGTGAAAAGGGAATTGTTTGCTCAACTGTCTTAAATGTTCATTTTTTTAGGATAGGAGTTGGGATTGCTATTTGCAAAGGTGCAATTTGGGACATTGAGGTAGTTCATCAGGATTAATCAGGCAAATAAATAATTACTTCTCTTAGAATTCTTATGAAACAATTCTTTGCAATGTGTAGAGTAAGCAAGAAAGAAAACAAAAAAAAACTTGAAAATGTAAAGTACTGAAAATAATACATTTTGAGTCCTATTTTGTTAAAAGTTATTGGAGCTAAATCTGGACATTTAAGTAATCAATGTGAACTTAAACGGTTTTGCTGAGTAATAATTAGGACAGGGTTAATTTTCAGATATTGATATACTGCTAGGATAGAAAACATAAATTAGGAATGGTTGTTTCTTTGTCAAAGAGGATCTATTATAAGGAAATTAAATAAGTTCAGTTGGGTGCAGATAAAGTGGCAGGGTTATGGATTGAAAAATAATACAAAGAAATGCTAACCGAATGATTTGGAATTTGAGATAATAAAAAAATGGCACATGAAACTAGACATTTTCTGTAGCGTACCTTTCAGGAATTCTTGAAAAATGGGACTGTTTCTAAAGGCTAGTGAAAGGGAAATGTGATGCCAGCCAGTAAACAAAAAAGGAGCACTGCTCAGGCAGGAAAGTACAAGGCAGGCAGCTCGTCATCCATTGTAGAGCAAGTATTGGAGGGCATCCTAAAGAAATAAATGTTGGGGCAGTGGGACAATTTGGGGAACTATCAAACTGGATTTATAGGGTAACTCCATATTTATCAGATTGTTGCTGTTTACAAAATACATAGATGACATAGTAACCGAATCAAGAGTTAACATTCCAGGTTTGAAAATGTGATAGTGTCATAGGGTCATACAGCACTGGCACAGACCCTTCTGTCCAACTTGCCCACGCCAACCAGATATCCTAAACTGATCTAGGCCCATTTGCCAGGATTTGGCCCATTTCCTCTGAACCCTTCCTGTTCATGTACCCTTCCAGATGCCTTTTAAACGTTGGATAAATGTTAAATGTCTCCAGCACCACCTCTAGCAGTTCGTTCCATGCAAACACCACCTCTATGAAAAAGTTGCCCGTCAGGTCTCTTTTTTTCTTTTTAATCTTTCCCCTCTTACCTTCAACCTATGCCCTCTAGTTTTGGACTCCTCTACCCTGGGGAAAAAGCCTTGGCTATTCAGCCTATCCATGCTGGTCATAATTTTGTAAACCTCTATATGTTGTCAACTTGTAGAGACTGCGAATAACAGGGATGTTTGTTCATTTGGTTTTTTTGTGTAATTGCTGGCTTCAGTAGGGTGTTGGCATCATCTTGCTTCTTCCCTGGATTTCTTCAAGCCTCTTTCAGTCCACATTCCAACTTTTTCCACCCAGGTGGGGCAGGCCTAACAAGGACAGTCTGATCAGGTAGGCAAGAAACTAAACCGATTCATGGAATCATGCAATACAGAAAAGGCCTTTTGGCCCATTAAGTCTATACTGCCAAAAATACACCACACCTACACTGGTCCCACTTGCCCACACTAGGCTTTGGATTTTATGACACTTCACGTACTCAACCAGCTTCATTAACTGTGAACAAATGCGAAGTAATGAGATTTTCGGGGAAAAATAAGCAATGGTAATGTAAACTAAATTATATAGCTAAATTAAGTTGCAAGAGCTGGATAAGGGGTCACAGGTTCCAACTAGTTAAAGGTTAATTTAGAATCAGTATTGAGACGTTCTTCACTTGAAGAATAAACTGTGTTGGGGAAAAATCCTGAAATCATTTTTTTTAGAGAAAAGTGGGGTGATGGTATGTAAGCTAGGTGGAGGCAAATTCTTTTCATCTTTAATTTCTTATCTTTCTAAGAAGCACTTGAGAGGGAGCGGGGTCAAAACAATTTTTTACTTCCCTGAATGTGAAGTAGAGGATATGTAGCTCTTGGTTCCACATTGGAAATTGCAGGCTGCTGCCAACATTCCTTTAACCTATGTGCTTTTGCCTGGGGTTAAGAGAAATTTTAGGATGTGAGAAAAAGATGTACAATAACTTATCATGCCAAACCATAAATCCAATACTTTATACTAAGAACAAGTTATATTCATGCTAATTATGTTACAGTAGCAGGATATTTCTGTTTGTGTGTTGCAGTAGGGGTTTCAACCAGCCTTTGTTTCCTCAATTACTCACTAGCACATTTAATCACATTTTTCCTCTTGTTATGATAACAGTAAAAATCATACAACACAGAAGGAGACCACTCCAACTAGTTCCACTTTCCCACTCTTTTCCTATAGCATGGAAAAGTCTTTGTTTAATGTCTTTGATTACTGTTGAAACTGCTTCCACTATTCTAGCAGGCAGGAATTCTACATCATCATAAATTGTATGAAAACAAGGAAGTTTCCTAATTTCATCTCTGGTTCTTTTGGAAATTATCTTCCAATCTGCGTCTTGTTCCAATTGAATGAGTTTCTCCTTGTAAGTAAGTATTTCATACAGTGGTTGGTTGGCTTGCCGAGCTGGTTCGTTAGTTTGCAGACGTTTCATTATCCTGCTGGGTAACAACATCAGTGCAGCCTCCGATGAAGCGCTGTTGTGTTTTCCCACCTGGTATTTAAACTCTGGGGTTCATTGGATCTGATCACCTCATTTCCGGTTTTCCTTCGCAGTGGTGTATATAGGGTCTAGTTCTGTGTGTTTGTTGATGGCCTTCTTGGTGGAGAACCAGGCCTCTAGGAAGTCCCATGCTTGTCTCTGTTTGGCCTGTCCTAGGATCCTGATGTGCCCCAATCGAACTGGTCATTCTCCTTATCCGTGTGAATGGAGATGAGTGAGTATTGGTCGTGTCTTTTTGTTGCTCCTTAGTGTTCATGTACTCTTGTGGCCAATTTTCTTCCTGTCTGTCCAATGTAGTGTTTGTCGCAGTCCTTGCGTGGAATTTTGTATATTACATTGGTCTTTAAGACCCCTTACCCACTATGGACAGAACCATAGTTCGATTGCCATCCACCAGTTACAGTTTGGAGTGCAGAACCTTGATTATGAGAGCTCTCCGCTTTTTCTATAGCATGCTGTATCCAATATTTGACATGCTTGTAGTTCAGTGTTGTAACTTAGCCAATCTGATGTCTCATTTTATATGTTCATTGCTGTTTCTGGCATGGTCTCCAGCACAAATCATTGAATCAGGTTTGGTCCCCTGGTTTGATTGCAATGGTGAAAAATTAGCTGGGTCCAGACTACAATATAATTACGTTGTATGCAGAAGCATAGTCTGAGAGTAAGGGGTCAATCACGTAGATCTGAGATAAGATGAGAAGAAATCTCAATTAGACAGCTCTGAATCTTTGGAATTCTGTATGCAGACAGTTCTGAATTCTCTGTCGTTGATCATATTAAAGGCTGAATTTGTTTGTCTGGGAATTGAAGGCTGTGCTGTGTTATGATTTGGAAACAGAGTTGAGGCAGGTGATCAACCACGATAGAATTGAAAGGTGGAACGGGTTTGTTCGCCGTATGATCCTCTCCTGTTTCTTCTACCTTATGTGAAACTATGAATTCCTTTGATGGGAATGACAAGTGTTCCAAGGCTCGTCACTGTTGTCAGCAACTAATTCTACTTATCCTGTTTTTGTTATGAATTTTAAACATTTTGGTGTCAAAATAAAAGATAGCTTTCTGGCTTCTAAAATTCTCTCTTGATTCAGAAACCGTTCCTTTAGATTTGAAAATTACACATATAACACTGCAAAATTGTGGACGAGCACAGCTGGCAGTGGAATTACTGGAGATAGCATTAAGAATAGATTGACTGAACCTTGGAACCTTGGTTTCAGCTGATCATAGAAAGTGGATTGTTTCATTAATTTTGTTGAAGAGCTGACTGAAGAATTTAGTGGGGGAATGCCTATGAATGTAATTTATACAGGTTTCCAAAAGGCATTTGCTAATGCACCAAAACTGACTACCTGTAAAGCCTATGAAGTTGAGGGCAGATGATTGAACTGGTTTAGAAATTGACGAAACAGAATAAGGCTGAAAGTAGACGTAACGATCAGGTATTCTAATTGGGATGATATATCAAAGGAATTTGCATTATGGCCTCAAATAATTAGTGTATTTCTTAATGGCTTGGATGATGGAAAAGTATACTGCATAATAAATTTTGTCATTGACAACAGGGTAGATGATATTGTTATTGTAAATGGAGGCATAGCATTGGAGATGCTAGTTGATTAAGTGAATGAAACTGTGGAGCATGGATTTCATTGCAAGTAAATATGGTATCATCCACTTTGGACCAAAAATAGAGATGGATCTAGAATACTGTACGGTGGAAGCTGGTCCAAGGAGACTTGAAGGTGCATGTTCTTACATTTTTTAAAATGTCATAAATAGATACAGTAAAAAAAAATCTAAAAAGGCTAATTAAATGCTGGCCTTTATATCTAGGAGAATAGAGTGCAAGGGATTAGGAGTCATGCCACATCATGATACCAGTCTGACAGCATTTTAGGTTGGTGACCTTTCAGAACTTCTGGCTTGGGAGTCTAGGGGTCACAACCCACGATTTCAAACTCAGCCTTTGGATTGAAAGTAGAAAACATTTCCTCTTCTGCATGCATCAAGTAATATGCGATGAATTGTTAATGTTAATTTAATAGATACTTGTTCTGTTCATCTGGAAATATGAAGTTAGGCTGCAGATCAGCCATGATCTTATTGAACAGTTGAACAGACTCAAAGGCTAAATGGTCTCTGCCTGGTTCTATATCCCTGTGAGCAAAATAGTGCATAAAAGGTTTTAAAATATTAAGGCATAGTTTAAAATTAGTTTCTGAAAATTAAATGCTTTATTTCAACTTTTACACAGATAGGTGATGTTTAAAAACTAACCAGAATTTCCTTTCTAGGGAAGTTTTTATTTATACGCATCTTGTTTGAATGTGCAAATATTCAGTCCATTGAAATTATAAAACTTTTTTGTTACTAATTTTCAGTATTTAAAAATTTGCAGTAAGCAATGCAGAAGTGACGTATGTTGAAAAGTTATCTTACTAATATATTGAAGACCACTCTGTATAGTTAGTTTGGTAAGCAGATGACGGTTTTAAAAAAGACAGTTTTATTATGTAATCATTTCAAACCTTTATTGTGCCATTTCTGGCTAGGCCTGCATTTATTTGTCCATCCCTAGTTACCCAGTTGACAGTTAAGTGTCAATCACTTTGTTATGGTGCTGGAGTCGTATGTAGATCAGACCAGGTAAAGAAGGCAGATTTATTTGTCTAAAGAACATCAGTGAACTGGGTTGGGTTTTAGTTGATGACAGTTGTGGTTGCCAATAGGGGAGCTTTTTTATTTCAGATGATGAACATAAATGATTGCAGGAGCACAGTAATAACCCTCATTATTCCAGATTAACTTTGAAAGCATTTATTGTTCATCACCTAAAGGTGTTTCTGATCTGATTCTTAAAAATTAATACTCACGTAGTTGTCACCATGGAACAAATTGATCTCATTAATTAGACCAAACCTTATGTTCCTGATTTAATTTACCACAACAAAAGCAGTATTTTCTTTGCAATAGTCTCCTTATATGAATAACCCAACTGTTTCAAGTCAGTTTGTTCAATGTGATAGCTAGGCATTTTCTTACTAGAGATTTTTCCATTTAAGATGCCACATGATGAAAAGTGCCAGTAAATGAGTTGCTTGTATTATATTATTATAAACATCAAATCAGCTTTGCTTCCAAGTACAATGAGTCCTAAGAGAAATGGAAGGAAAGATAATCTTTAGAAACTGAATGTCAGATGATAGGCAAGACAATGCATGTATTTCCAGTTTTAATTTTTTGCTTAATCTTTTCAGTATGAGCCTGGTGTACCCACGCTTGTCATTCAGTGAACCATGTAATTGTATTTGAAATAAATTAGTAATCTGTCTCAACAATGGTTTGCAGCAAAAAAGTCCTTGACCAGTTTAAACTTACGGGCTCACTACCATCTTTCCAACAGTTGGAATAAATCTACCATGCCCTAATTTCACCATAACCTGAAGACTTCCATTTTATGACTTTTTTGCCACTTTAATATTAAAATCTAAATACCCGTCAAAGTCATCAATAAAGCAGTCCCTCATTCATGGTCAGATTGTATTAAATCTGTGCTGCACCTTTTATAACTTCATCATTTCTAAAGCTACAGAACATTCAAATTGAAGACTAAGGAAGATTTGCAACAAACAGCACAATTGCACAACTTTCTTATACTCGCAAGTATTCGGTGAAAAATTGCAGGGTGATTTGGAAATTGGTTATGCACAATTTAGTTGAAATGGAGCCGAATGTAGTTTCAAACTAAAATAATCTCTTGAGGTTCAAGTGAGTGATTGAGGCATGACAATATTAGCTAGCCTATTTGGCTGCCTAATAACTTGAAACCATTGGGGTTCAATCTGATCATTTTGGGAGAGATTATCTTGAAGGCTTACTGAAGTAAAATTGATTCTAGAGAAAATATATGCCTTATTATTAATAAATCAAAGTCCTGGTATATTATAAGTGTTAAGTGCCTACTTACTAGAATTACTTTACCTGATAACAGACCATATCAATCTGCACTTATGGGCCAACATCACATTCAGACTTAAAAGGTTATACTTTTCTGAAAGTGTGAAGTTTTAACAATTTCCTAGCAATTCTACTTTACAATTAGAAATTTAATGAGGCTTTCTCCGTCCCTTATCTTGATCACTGTAGACCCAGTTGGCACTGAGTTTGTTTAGAAGAGCAGGAATTATTCCTCTTTCAACTTGTATTTTGCGTGTTTTTCTGAATAGGGAATCTAATTTTGGGAATGAATTTTACTCATGGCTGTACAACCACAGATTTTATGAAACAATCCTGCTCATGGTTTTGTAAGCTATTGTATAATTAAGGATAAATTCCTTTAGTTGTTTTGAGATTTCACACTGAAATATACAATCACATATATTAGCTAGCAAATGCAACTCATCCTTCTTCCACTGCGGGTGAAAACGATGTATTACGCTGTTGTTTTGTTGCCAGTGAGAAGAGTAGTTTGAAGAACAAGACAGCTTGTTTGGCCCTGGATTCTGAGATGAATTATTGTTCGGTATTGGGCAGGTATTCTGCATGTGGTTGGCCATGATCGCTGTGATTGCTTTTCTTGACTTGTGATGGATTGGTGTGCTGATATTTAACTTATTTAAACAAAATACACATTACAAATTGTTTATACAGTATTGCTATACCATGTTCCATTCTATAAGCAGACCAAACTTCACTTCCTCATTTATTACCCACCATTATTTGGTTCACAGATAGAAGAGAGAAGTTGGTATTCTGCTTTTGTTAAACATTGTCTGTAATTGGCAAACACAAGATACTTGTCCATTGATGGAAAATTATTTACTTAGATTATATTCTGATCGTTCAATTTAAGATTTTTATTTTTGGGCCCCTTCAACAGCTTATTGCAGCTTCAATTTAGTTTTAAAATTGGTGAAAGTATGAGATCTGTTTGATTCATTTTGAAAATAAATCACGTGACACACAAAAGAGAATGCTTTTTCGCCTTTTTGTAAAGCTCATAAAAAGGTCACCTTGGTCATTTGTTTATCTCAGTAAGTAATGTAGGAAATTAATATATTCACTGTTGCAAGTTTCTCATGACTCATTTGATATGTGTTGCTCTTAACCATCTTTCACCTTGTAAGAGCCAACAGTGCACTTTTCTTGTCCTGGAAGTTGATTCCATCCTGACAATAGCTATAGCTATTTTCCATTATGACTTCATATTAAATTTGAAAATTATAGTGACCCCCAGTGCAAGGAAAACAGCAATAAACTAGCTTAGTAATATCCAGTGTATAAGTTTACTATTAAATATTTGATGTATCACATAAATATGAAAACCTGTATTGTAAAGTACTTTGTAAAAATGCTATTTTTTAACATGCTGTTAGACATTAGAAGCAAGCCAAATAAACATTAAATTTTTAACGTAAGATTTTGGCTCAAAACAATATTTTGCAGTCACAAAAGTTGTAGTGTGATTCTGCTACACATTTCAGAGTTTAGCTATAAAATAAAATCGTCCAACTTGGTACTCAGTGCCAACCACGTTTTCTAAAGAACACTTTGAGCTCACCGTCAACCCTTTCTGATTGACATCATTGATTCACTCAGCTCAGAGCTATCCCATTAGCATCTCCAGATTAGGTAACCTCTTGACCACAGTCAGCATTGCTGCCTCAGAGGAGGTGAAGCTTGCAACCCCACAATCTACCTCTCTGATTCCATCAGCTGTGATATACTATTGTCTGGGACTGCTGTAATAGAAAGATAAATCAAAGTTGTCGTCTTGTGTTAATCTTCTGAAATGGTGATGTAAGGTAACTGGCAAACTCAGTATTAAACATAATAAAACGGTTTGTTTGAAGGTTTTCTTCCCTTTTGTTCTCTGAATATTTAAGAGTATAGGCTAATTTGGTAGGTTGTGATGGGAGGTATGCTTACCAAGCATAAAGTGACGTCATGATGCAGCAGTTAGGCAGTGTCACATGTGAATGGCATACTTATATATACTCTCAGTTCACCCTTGTGTATAGAATAACTGTCTGGAATTAATTTGAAACATTTTTGAAGTTAGGTGTTATCTGGAGGTAGACCTGTTTTCCTCTCTGGACAACCAATATTAACTTTTCATTTTTAAGGACGAAGATCGCAGTGGCTTGGAAGCTGGATGGTAGTGCCCATTTCTTGACATAAAGTTTATCTGTATTAATTTCCTCTGTTCTGTCTGAAAGTGCAATGTCTAAAAGGTACAAGTATCTTTTGCTCCTGTTCACTGAGTAAATGGCAGAATCTCACTGGCTTTATACCTTCCTTTCAGCTAAAAAGATGCTAGATTGCTTTTCTGATGAAGGGTCTAGGCCCGAAACGTCAGCCTTTCTGCTCCTATGATGCTGCTTGGCCTGCTGTGTTCATCCAGCCCTGCACCTTGTTGTCTCTAGATTGCTATGTATCCAAATCTGGGTTTGTATCATTTAATGAGCTGGTTACTGAAAACGGCAATCATTCAAGCAGTTGGAAATTCCTTGATTATTACCTCCAGGGATTTCACAAAAGGAAGTCGCAGTAAAAAGAAATCAAAGATTAAGTTTATGCAGGGGTAATCCAATTCGTTCCATGTATACTGACATTTATCCTGTTTATGCTCAGACCTGGCATTTGCTGGTTAAAAGCAAAATACTGTGGATGTAGGTCTGACCTCATCTCTGGAGAGAGAAACAATGTTAACGTTCTGAAGAAGAGTCAGCGACCTTGCAACATTAACTTTGTTCCTCTCTCTACGGATACTGACAGATCTGCTGAGTTTCTCTAACATTTTCTATTTTCATTTTAGTTTGGTTCATGTTGTATTAATTTCAGTGCGTCATTAACTGTTTTTGTTTGGACCACGAGGGTCATCTGTTGATGTCAAGCTTAATGCTTTGTGCCCAATTAGACTTGCAATAATTTTGCAGTTGTGTCCCTAGTTTAGTTCTGTACGAGTTAATGTACTGACTGCAATGAGATTTTGAAGTGCAATGAGCTTTTTTCTTGTATGGAAATCTGTTCGTATTGAATTTGGCTGTAGGAATATTGAACTTAAAATCATTGGTCAAAATTTAGCATTAATGATAACTGTGAAGCCTTCAACACATATCATTATTGGGGAATAAATTGGACAGCAAATTCTAGGGACAGGCACATAGCAGTTTAGGTGCCAAAATCTGGAAATTCAGGTTGAACAATTCTACACGTGTAAAGGCCCTGCCACATCTGACATTTGCCACTGGAACTCGTACTGAAATGCATATGTTAAGAAAATATTGCAGAAGTCAGATCCCAGAGTCAGACCTGACTTGACAGGTCCTTAGTTTTACATATGTTCATTCATTACTGTGGTGGTCAGTCACTGGACATATTCACACAATGCTGCCAAGGATCTTTTAACAAAAGGACTAAAGTTTACTACACAAGGGATTGAAAACAAAACCAAATACTCAAGAAAATTTTTAAAGATCATGTCATAAACAGCAAAGAAGAAAGATTCAATCCTCTTTTCCCAACAATATTTTTACAGACACTTAATCCTCGTGATGTATCACTTCTTTCTTAACTATCATTTCTGACTCACCTGACAAAGTTGCAAGCAATACTTTTTGGACATTTTTTCCTCATCACCAAATGCGATTTCCTCTGTTATGTCTCTTCCCCGAGATATTTAAACACCAGGTAATTCATTGACTTTCCTGACTTCACTTTAAGAAAATCCCTATCTACTTGAACTGCTTTCCAGTTCTGATGGCCTGGAAACTGCTTTTCAGGTCAGATGGCTTAGAGGTTGCCACTGATGTTCTGGTATGAATCTTTTCTTTTTGACTGAAACCCAATTGTGGTCCCTGAACATCTGTCTTTCTGCATGTCATAAAAGTTCAATTTTGTGAACACTTCATCAGTTAACTCCCCATGTAGCTTGCTAGTCATTTAGTTCAAGTCACATGCTTTCTGGAAAATGATTTTTGAACTTGGGTTTAAAAATAACTTTCTGACCCTTACGTCACCTTTATAGACCCAAAACCAAAAACCCATTTACTTCTACTTTAGAATCCAAATTCATAAATGACAACATATTGCAAACCTTTATCACATATCTATCCCCACCCCACAACAAAATAAAAGATATCTTTGAAGGCAATTCATTTTATCACTATTTCTATTTTACCTTGGTAGTAAGTATATACTTTGAGCACCAGGATTTCCATTGCAGTCATTTTATACTGGTCTGTTTTGATCATGACATTTGTTTTCTTTCATGTTTGATGTTGAGAAAGTGACTTTTTCCCTCCATATGAGTGGTTTTCAAATTATATGGCCGTAGCATTAAACTCCAATGAAACGTCTCAGAAATGTTCCAAGAAATGAGAGGATTGTAATCGACATAAATAACAGTCTCTGCACAGATGTCACGTATGTAGTCATCAAAATGTTATAGAGCCAACACCAGGGTCCATCACTGTTTGTCCACTACTGAATGTTTCCATAGTTTGTATAAAAAAAGGTTGTTCTGTTGCCATCTTATTCTCTAGTAACAACACTGCACAATCCTAATTTCACTTGCATCAACAAGCACTTTAAATAGTTTCTCATAATTATGTGAGGCTTAAACCATGTGGTTGATAGCTTTTAAGTTGTTAAAGCTATTCTGACATGTCCTGGTCCACTCTAATTTCATGTTCTTCTTTCATATGTTTTCCAGGGAGTTACTACAGTGCTAAAATTTGGAATGACTAAAATCTACTCATGCCAATCTATTGCAGAATTTTATGTTTTATGTTGGGCACTGGAAAATCCAAGCCAGTTTACTTCTCTGGGTGCTGCTTGGCCTTTCCCACAGTATTGCCTGAATAAATGACTTTTGCTGTGACAAATGCACTTTTATTCAAATTTATGACCAAATTAACATACTGCAATTGATCAAATTAAGTGTTTTAAATGTTCTTACTAAGTTTGACTGAACATGTCAGACTATCAATATAAGCAACACAATTGTCTGATTCTTTGATGACCTTGATGGCTAATTGTTGAAAAGTTGCTGGTGTATTTTATTTCCAACTGGCATGACTTTAAATTGATGAAGCCTGCTTAGTGTTACAGATATTGAAGTTTCTTTGGCAATATCCTATTAACAAATCAACTTTGTAATACTTTGTGTTTGTCCAATCTTGTTAAATTCCTTCAGTCGTGGAATCAGATATAAAACTACCCTCGTTAATGTGTTGACTTTGCAATAGTCCATACATTATTGTGATCCATCTGGTTTTGGCACTATCTCAATATGTGAGCCCCAGCTACTAGGACTTGGTTCAGTAATGTCACTGACAATCGTAATCTTAACATCTTCTCTCACGTGAGTTCATTTCTCTGGGTTGAGTCTGTAAGAATGTTGTTTTATGGGTAACCCAACCCCACCATGCCATATATTCTGGTTTCCCCATCTCTTTGGAGTTCAAAGCAAACACCGCAAATGCTGGAGAAACTCAGCAGGTTTGACAGCATCTGTGAAGAGACAGAGAGAGAAAGAGAGTTAACAGTTCACGTCCAGTATGGCTCTTCTTCAGACCATTTTTACTGTCAATGTTGAGAAGTTGGAGCGGTCACTGCCACTTTTAAAGGTCGTACCATGTAGGGTGCTTCACAACAAAATTCCTGTTGTGTCCTATATACTATCATGTATTTATTTCCTTAAAAATCCCACTTAAATGCAATGATTTCCTAACCCACTAAGAGTCCCCACTTTGTAATCCCAGTTGATGGTAATACTGGACTAGTCAGATCCCAGGTTGAAACTTGGCTTGTTCGGTTTACAATTTGTTTACCATGCTGGATATTCACTGAACATATTCATACAAGACTGCCAAGGTATTTTTAACAGAAGAACATTACACACAGGGGAGAAAAAAATGTCATTTCTATATACATGACAATTTAAAAAGATGATAAAAACAATTCTATTACACATGTCAAAGACAATTGAGAAAGACCCTAACATCAACAGCAATAAAGACAGATGAAAACATTTTCCCAAAGATATCCTTTATTAACTTTCAACTACAGTGAAGTATTCCTCCTGTCTTAACTCTTTAATTTCTTACTGAACTGATGAGGTTGCAGACATTTCTGCTTGGACATTCTGCACATTCACCAGTTGTAATTTTCTCTGTTATTGTCTCTCCCCAAGATGCAAAGGTACCAGCTAATCCACTGACTTTCTGAATTGAACTTGAAGTAAAACTTTGCCGACTCGAGCTGGTAGAACAGTTTTAAGTTCTTTCCAGCTTTGATAGTGTGGAGACTCCATTCCAGCTCCGATAGTTAGGTGGGAGACTATTTTTGCAGAATAACTAAGAATTGCTGACAAGCAACTTTACTAAACCTGAAAACTTAATTTCACAAAAAAATGTCAAACAGTTCTGAAGAAGGGTCACTGGATCCAAAACGTTAACTCTGTTTACTCTCCACAGATGCTGCCAGACTTGCTGAGGTTTTCCATCAATTTCTAATTTTGTTGTTGAACTTAATTTTACAAATGCGAAGGTTAATTTCTTTAAAGATTCATTATTACTGGCAATGTTACCTTTCACAGTTTTGTAGTTTGTCTCCTTTATCACTCTCCTCTCAATCCTTCTCTATCCCATTTGTCTTTTTCTGACTGTTATTTCACTTTGGCACTTGACCAAAACCTAACTTAATCTTCCTTCCTCATAGTTCCCACTTTAGTCTTTACATTTTAATCTATTTATTTGAAGCACTTCATTATTTCTTGCACCGTTCACAGACATCATGGATACCCTACATGGGACTGCACTGGATATTAGAGTAGGCTTCTACTCAAAAAGTGCTGACTACAAAATCCAGATCATTACTGTGGATTAGCATTTCTTTACTCTTGTCTGTTGACACCATTTTATCTGTCAGTGGTTTGGAGGTAGAGTAGGGTTTATAAAAAAGCAAACAAAGCTTATTTACTTAACAAATAGAAGCGCAGACAAAATTTATTTATGGCCTTTTAAATTACAGTCTCTATAAACTAAATAATGGTCTCTATGAAGTATAGAAAACAGAGCTAAAGTGTATTAAATCAATCTCACTCTCAGCAGTAATTGACTGGTGAATTGCCCAATGATCTCCATTATGCGCAGGAACAGTGGTGACAGATCTATATTCCCTAAATTGCTCTGTATAAGATAAGAACTCTTCTCTAAATCAACAATATGGTTAAAATACTCTCAGCTATGACTTTTGGGTTTGTTGGGGGCGGGGGGGAAGGCTGGGTGGAGTGGAGGCAACTAAGACATGGACGATTAGAATTAGGTTTTATTGTCATGTGTACTGAAGTACAGGGATACATGAGTACACTGAAAAGTGTACAAAGTTGCCATTCCCAGCGCTGTAGTAGACACAAAGGTATCTAGATACAATGTAGAAAAACAAAGAAATAAAGTTAAAAGTTCAACATTACAGTCTTTCTTTAGCAGTGGGCTTGTAGTCGCTCCACATTGGGCTTTCCCCACGAGGGCTAAATTTCTTCTGCCCTGGGCTCGGCCTTCCCTCCGATCACCAGAGTCCTGCCCAATTCACCAGCCACCTCACTGCTGCCTGCCATCAGGGCTCACCAGCTGCCTTGCCTCAGACTACTAGAGCCACTCTGGGCTCCAGATATATGTTTCAAGTAATGCAGTGTCACTTAACGCAGTAATTTTTAGGAATGTAACTACCACTTCAATTAAAGACTAGCTGTGCAATATTTAAGTTTTTTGACTTTAATGGGTAACGTATTGACTATGCCATTGAGGAGCTACCCAACTCTCTCAATTTGGTCTTAGACAAGTAATTATTGTGATAATCAGTATTTAGCTGCATTTCCAATATCTTAACATCTTCAAACATGGAGTGATTCAATTTGTAAGATTTATGTGCTTTACTGATGTTATAAAATTCATTGACTTTAAAGAGATTTGAGGAGTTGAAATATCTAAGCAAATATGTCCCTGAGCCTTGGTTATTGCTATGGTTACTGTGCTTGAGATGGAATGAGTCAGAAGCATTCTTTTCTCCTGGCAATATGTTGGAAACTAGAATGAAATTAGCAATAAAGCTGCAAAGTATTAAATAAAATTGTATAATATGCACTGTACTGACTTGCTTTTCTGCAAGGTCATAAATATTGTTTTGGATGTATATATTTGATTTGTTGAAGCCCAAATGTTTTGGGCATATTAACTTTAAAAGCTGCACTGGCGATTCAAACTGATGTTGATCATTTGTAGGCCAGTAAATCTTCAGTACTGTACATATGTTACAGTAAGGCAGTAATCACTTTCAAAATTTTAGAAACAAATATGATGGTTCTGTAAGTTGATGTAACTTCTGTTCACTTTGAACCTTTTCGATGGTAAACTACTTTGGTCTTGAAAATATTTTAATTTAGAAATTAAACAGTTAATAATGTCACTACATAAATTCAATTTTAATAAATTTTGTGAATGTAGATGGGAGAATGGAGTGGAACCAAGTCTTGCTATTTTTCTGCAAATTTTATCACTGCAACAATATATAAAACAACCCATATGCTAACACTTCTGCTAAGGTCAAAAATCATGCAACATCAGGTTCTAGTCCAACACGTTTATTCAAAGACATAAGCTTTCGCAGTCTCACTCCTTCTTTAGGTATCAGTAAGCCTGTGTCTTCAAATAAACCTGTTGGACTAGAACCTGGTGTAATGTGATTTTTTGACTTGAGCGGAAGTGTTAGCATATGGATTGTTTCATGTTTTGTTGCAGTGATAAAATTTGCAGAAAAATAGCAAGACCCTTCCATTCCATTTGCCCATCTATATTCACAAAACTTGTTAAATGTGATTTTTGACCTTGTCCATCCCACTCCAACACCGGCACCTCCACATCATCACTTCTGCTGAGGAGAATTGACACCCACCTTCATCTGTTAACCTTGTCAGCCATTAAAACAAAAACTCTCACCTGCTGCCTGTATCTTTTCACAGCCTTCAGATAAATAGTGAAATGTTGCTTCGTTTTGTTGCTGGTAATTCAAACATATGCACAAAAGTTAAGCCAAAGAACTTGAGCTAAAAATCAATCTGATTGACCATTTCTAATCATTTGTACTTACTGTATCAGTCAAACGTCCAACAATTAGAAAACAGATTTTTTGTGGTAAATTTTACCTTGCAGCAAGGAAAGAGCTATAGTGTAAGAATGTATTTTGCTTCTAGCCTGGTAGTTTGACCAATCGAATTGCATCCGGAACATGGTGCCTTACACTTGCCTTCAAAAATAAGAAAAATTCGGCTCTAGGCTACCTTCTTAATATGTATTGAGGGGGCTTGGTCTGGTCCTTAACAGATGAGACCTGGAAGCTTATCCAAGTTTATAAGATTCTTTATTATATTCTTCAAAAATGTATTAGCACAAATCTGTTCTTCTAATTTTGAGTAGTTTTATATTGAACTGACGTATTTCATGAACTGTAAGCTTGATAGGAGGATTTTCTAGCAGCCTTAATTTTTGCATAATGTTTATGTCAGTTTGATCATAGATTTGACCAAGGTGACATCAATAGACCGGCCTCATCCGTGCAGACTAAGTTTTCTTTCATTCATTTTGACCATTTTGTTACCTAAAATGACATTAGCTACATTTAATGGTGATATACAGTATTCTCCTCCACCTCACATGCACAAAATAAGTAAGTTGGGCATTTTCTGTTCGATTAAACTTGCGGAAATATACATGAGTTTTGGCTTTCATTAGAAACTGTATCTATCCCTAGAAATGTTGTTGGTGTAGACAAGAGTTACTGATTTTTGTGCAAGAAACTTCATCCTCTGCTTTCAAATTTACAGCAAACCAGCATCTCGCTACTCAGTCAGCGTGGTAGTTTGATGCAAGCATTTAACATCTGAAGTCTGTCACTGATTGCTTCTAAAAAGAGAGCAATGCACTTTTGAGCTATCTGCTACATAATTCAGTTATAGAACAGGTAAAT
Organism: Rhincodon typus; assembly: GCF_021869965.1. Lineage (NCBI taxonomy): Eukaryota > Metazoa > Chordata > Chondrichthyes > Orectolobiformes > Rhincodontidae > Rhincodon > Rhincodon typus. Next base: position 16,111,587 of record NC_063341.1, read on the forward strand.
CTCATTCTTGCATAAGCACTTATCTATGAATTAGTCTAGACCTGAACTCATCTCAGAATCTGAGTTGAATGAAACCCAACCAAGTTTAGATGGGTACTGTAAATGAGATTTGTTTAAATTTATTAAAGAATATACGGTATTTTTCTGACTGAAGCTCCATACTGCATGAAATATGCAACTGAAGCTCATTTAGCAGTTTGCACTGACCCTTTAAGTACAGGTACAAAAGCAGTTCGTCCTTAAGGAAACAAAATTGTTCAGCAACAAACATAACTTTGTTATATTGGTTACGGAGCACAAAGATGGTATGAAATTCTGTGTTTTGCACTAATCTCGATCCATTTGCTTCCTCTGGTAAGTGAGTTCTGTTTCAAATCTAATCCGTAAAACCTTTTCATAATATAGAAAATTTGTATAATTGTTAATAATAACAACTCTGTACTGTTGAAACACAAATGTGTTTTAGTTTGTGTTTAGATGAAGAGAACTCAGTATTATACATTGATCTCAACCTTATCAATCAAAGAATTCATTTCTTCTCATGATTTCTAGCCCCTTGAGGCAAGGATCTTTATAAACAAGGAAGTTTATTCATGTAGTGAGAATTTTATTTAACTTAGGAAATGCAGTATCTGATCCTGCGGAGGGACACTGTATCATTTAGATTCTGACTTCTGGCAAGTAGTAATTCTGTTCTGTATCCAGTATTTATTGTGGCAGGCTCATCCTTTGCATCTGGCTGCTATTTGTGAACAGTTTGAGAGCTTGGCTCATTAATGCAGGGTATTTTGTTCCTAGCCAAGCTCTATATCTCAACCTAGTAGTGGTATTACCACATCTATTTGTTCTTCCTGGAAGTTAGTGCTGTAATATACTCCTTAGGGTAAATGCAGCAGTTGTAATTCCACTCTACGTTAGTTAGGATTAACTCTCTCAACATGACACACGTAAAATAAGCATTTATGTGTAGTTGTATTCATCTAGGTTGTCAGTATAAAAGAGTTAATTTTTGCCCATGCTTCAAAAACAAACCCCTGGGTTCAAACCAGATTAGTGTATCGAGCTGGTGTTAACCATTTTGGGTTTGTTCAACAATAGTCAAATATAAAAAGCGCACATTTACTCATGTTTGCCTTCTTGCCAACATTGAACTAATATTGCCTGCTACAGTAATGGGTCAGTGCAGCAGGGAAATTAAACAAAGGCTCAGGACATTGTAAGAAGCAGCTTGGCTGTTGCAACCATGAATTAGCATGGGACAAGAGCAAAGTCGACTTGGCTTACTGCATTGTAGGATGAGGATGAGCAGCAGTAAAGAATGAGGAACTCTCAGGCAATCGATGAGTCTATTTCTTTTGTCAGTGATAGACCTGATTTGACCTCAGCGTGGAGGTCACGCTTCATTAAGGAGGGTATCAGTTGTTTTGCTTTCTACTGGAGCATTGCCAGATTTAAATTGAGAGTGACAACAAAAGGTCTCTTCTGGCGTTGTCAAAGAATGTAAAGATTTGATTTTTGATAAAGTTTTGTATGTTGGTAAGAACGCTAAAATCGTCTCCATCTGTATTAACAGATGTCTGGCTGCTTTAAGATGTGTAGCATTACCAAAGTATACGCTCCCATTGACTGCATTCTTGTGACCATTCAAATATCAGTACAACTGTTCATGCTGTCCTTTAACAGAAAAGGATGCAACTCTGTGAAAACTCTGTTTTCAACTACATACGGATAATGCATGTAATTACACTATTTTGAACAAGTCAATATTTTCTGCAGATTATCAGCATCCTTTGTGGCCTTGTACATTGCTTATTACAGAAAATTTGAGCTTCCCAGATGTAACTGAATACATTTAGAATTGTCAACTGTCTGAAAATTATTGCAGTTAAGTCTTAGTCTTTCTTATCTATGTTATTTTCTCATCATTTCTTTGACTGTATTGGTCAAACCTCAACCATGTTGATCATTTTATTCAATACGTTGAATTTGTAGCAATTTATTGAATCATCACGGACACTGATAATTAACTAAGTTTATCTGGCACCTATACTTTGATTGATATTAATTATGACTTCTGTTCTGTACAATTGGCTACATCTACTTAAACAAATTTTAATTTCTCAACTGAATTGAAGATATTGAGAAAGCTATAGATCCAGGTGTTTAAGAAATGCCTCTGAGAAGTTGCCAATTCATCATAGCCACTGGGTTTTGTTTGCATTGACTATTGAGACTGACTGACTAAAATTTGATTAGCACCTAGAACTTTGTCTCATTGATTTTTGTTTCAGCCAATATGGCCTTTGTCTTATAGGGAGTATTTCAAAGTTTATATTTTAACAAGTTCCAAAAATTTTAAAACAATGGTGCAAAATGAAGGCATTTCTGTTCAACCTCATGTAGTCCTTTAAATGGGCATCTGACACTATTGTCCACAGAAATGGAGACTCATTTAACTGATGGTTGGACCCCAGTTGATATTTTCATGTATGGTATAAATGATTGGAGCATACACTATCCAGTAGGGATTGATTTGCAAACTTGTGATCCATAAATAAACCACTGGAGCTGCTCCATGAATGTGAATAGAACTCTTTACAAAATATTGTCTGAGGGCATATCAGAGCTACTGCTTGCGAAAAACCACTCTTAAAAAGCCTAGCGTGCCATCCAACTGCATGCACGTTGTTGAGCTTGAGTACTTTTGTCACCTGCAGCTAATTCAAGCAAGTGTGTATATGAAAGCAGTTTGCGCTTCCCAACTGTATCATTGCCAGTAATATGCACCCACCCTCATTTAGGACTAAAATTTAAAGTACAAAGAATTTAAAAATAACATTTATCTCCAAGAATTTCTCTCAAATCATGATATGAAGTAGTGAATAATGGGCTTCAATTTTGACGAACAGGCATTGATAACTGCTACAAACCTATACTGCATGATGTAATGCCACCTGAAGTTGTGAGTGAAATTATTGCTTATAATTGACTCTTGCCACCTGTCTCCTACTTTGTGGGATATATTTTCACTCTGATTTGGCATGTAATTGAATTCAGAAGATTTCTTGAGGAACTTTAGTTGCAGCGTAGATTAACATTTTTAATGGTCTTCCCTACCTGAGAGCTCATTTTCAGAAAACTATATATTAGTTTGATGTAATTAAGCTGAAGTGTACAGGAATCATGTAGGATTGTGATTGCTTTGATTTTGTGGTGGTTTATTTTCTGCAGAAGGTGAGAAAGCTGTAGGTGTATGTTGGTTACAGCTCATTCAACACAATTGTAATTTGATGTGTAAGAAGTTCCATGCGTATATGTATATGTCAGATGATGTGGAACATTATATCAGTCATTATGATTGTGGACAAAATTTCTTGTGTCATGGAAAATGATCAGAGATGTATGTTCGATAAACTGTGCATTCTCTTGCTGCTTTTGGGGTATTATTTGTACAAAATACTTCGTTATTTGCATTCTTGTTTATTATTAATGTGCGCTTTATAAATTATAGACATCAGTGTAAATATTAATAATATACATGAAATAAAACAGAACCATAGTCCTGTTCTCTCTCTGATTTGGACGTGAGGTTTGCTAAAGTCCTCAGAGAATTTGAGCGATTGTGATATCTTGTGGTGTAATAGAGCCAGTTATCTTTTATTATACATCACATGAATGGTACTGTTTCACGTGTCCATTTTTATTTGCTTTTTGAAGCTGCCTCTGTCTTAGCGCTAGAGTGAAGAATATTGGGGGAAAAGCAATTGATTAACAATAAAACAAGTGAATACAGTTGTATATTACAGTTCAAAGCTTGTATTTTAATTCTAAAAGATCAACTATAGTTGAAGGTTATGTGCAATGCTATAATTAGAGTCAAATATTCCTGTGTTTAAATCTAAGTACTGAGATGATATTTGGCCAAAAAAATACTCTTCCATTATATTTATTCCCTAAAATTATAAGATTCACATTGGAAAATGGCAATATTTGGATGCTTCAATTACACCTCACTAAGAAGACTTAGGTCAATCCACATGTGACAGTTTCAATGTTGACATTGTTCCATTTACAGGAGATGATTAACACAACAAGCAATCTAGTAACCTGTTCTGAAAGCTCTGCCCACATTTTGAGAACTGTGACAAGTTCTATCATAGTAACAAAACACACTGCAGCCTTCTTAAAAATCCAATTTGTTGTACATGCCAGTGTTAACAGATCCTTTAAAGGCATTCAGATTTGAGTTTCACACCTTAACCCAAAACTATCCAGTTCTTCCTCAGCCATACCCTATGAAGTTTCTTTAAAATCCATCCATTATATTTGAGAGATATTGTTTACGGATTAATAGACCGGACTGGTGGAGATGATAAGTTGATGTTTTATTTTGTAGTTGCTGATGTCATCGATCATCCCTCTTCCTCCTCTAGTCCTGCCTTTATAACTTTATCTGCATTAAAACTCCTTTGTAGTCTTGCACTCTAGTTCCCCATCACCTGTCCAATGGCCCATATCTTCACTTCATCATCTGCAATGGCTCAGATTTGAACAGATCTAATGTACATCCAGTTTAGCAATCCATTTCCAGAGCCAGTGGACCGATACAACAAGAACTTGCATTTATACAAAGCAGTTAATGTAATGACACATCCTAACCACTTTAAAGAAGCTTCATCAAACATAATTCAGTACTGTGCCACTTAGAATGATATTGAGTAAGACAACCAAAGGCTCTGTCTAAGAGTTAGTAGGTTTTCTGGAGCAGTTTAAAGGGGAGGAGAGAGGTGAAGATATTTAGACAATGAATTCCAAAGTTCATGACCTAGATAAGTGGGAGGAATTAAGTCGGAAATACACTGAAGGCCAGAATTGTAAAGAAAGCAGGCATTTTGAAGGATTGTAGGGCTAGAAAAGATTATGGAAACAGGGAAGGACAAGGCATGGAAGGATTTGAGAATCTTAACATTTAGATGTTTCTTGATCTGAAGTAACTGTTGCTCAGGAGCACTGCCATGATGGCTGAACAGAACTTCATCTGAGCAGGTGTGGTTGGGCTTTCTTCTGTCAATCCAGCAGCTTCTGAAAATGCACAATTATATTTTAGTTTTTCACTGCTACTGTCCACATGTGCTTTCTCATCTCTGAAATGGAGATCATCCATTCTGCTGCATTCTCCCTTCCTCTTGGACAACCAGCTAAGCTTCTCCCAGATTCCGCCTTGTTCCATCCTGAATTCACATCTTTCCCATCTCCTTCCATATCTGTTCTTACTACTTTTTGTCCAAAGGGCATTTGAGGGCATCCCTCAAATCTGTTCCCACTAAATTTCCAACTAGTCACCTTTCATTTTTGCTGTTCTAGCATCTGACATTATAAATGGCTCCCAATCCTAAGTTACTATTTCCTATTTGCCAAATTTCTGCTGTTAAACCCTTCTCCAAAAGTTGTTGACCCCTCTGACTTTGCAAGCTACTTGCCATATTGCCAACAATTTTTCCTTCCTGAAAATTCCAGCAAATGCCATTCCTGTGCCTGATACCAATCATATCCTAGCACCATCCAATTATCCTTTGACTTTTCTGTAGCTTTTAGGGGTGCCAACCAGACCAACCTCTCTTTTTTCATTTGTTAGTAGGATGTGAACATTGCCCATCCTTAATTGCTATTCATAAAGTAATGACGAGCTGTCTTCTTGAATTGTTGGAATCCATGAGACATGGTAAATCTACACAGCTTTTCAGGAGGAAGTTCCGGGGTTTTGACTCAATGACAGTGATGGAACAGACTTTACATAGCTCCAGATCAGCATGAAGAATGATTCAGAGAGAAACTTGCACTTGGAATTATGTCCATGTGTGCCTACAGTTATTGGTCTTTTAGGCGGTAGAGGTTGAGGATTTGGAAGGTGGAGTCAAAGGAGCATTGGTGAATTGCAGTAGTGGATTTTGTTGATGGCCTTGTGCATTGGTGACAGAGGGAATGAATATTTAAAGTGGTGTCCATCAAGTTGGCTGTTTTGGCATGGAGGGTGTTTAGTTTATAGAACATAGAACACTGTAGCAAAGGAACTGGTCCTTTGGCCCACGATGTGTCGAACATGACGCCAAATTAAACTAATCCCTTCTGCCAGCCCTTTGTCCTTATCCCTCCATTCCTTGCAGGTTCATGTGCTTAACTAAATGTCCCTTAAGTGCCTCTACTGTGTCTACTTTCACCACCACCCCGGCAGCCCATTCCAGATTCCCACCACTCTCTGTGCTTTAAAAAAAAACTTGTCCCTTACATTTACTTTGAACTTTCCCCCTCTCAGGTTAAATGCATGCCCCCTGATATTAGACGTTTCAACTTGGGGGCAATGATTCTCACTGTCAACGCAATCTATGCATCTCGTAATTTTATAGATTTATATCAAATCTCCTCTCAGCCTCCAACGCTGCAGAGAAAGTACCCAGGGTTTTTCTAACCTCTCCTTATCACTCATGTTCTCTAATCCACGCGGCATCTTGGTAAACCTCATCTGCACCCTCTCCAAAGGCTCCATATTCTTCCTGTAATCTGGCGACCAGAATTGAGCACAATACTCTAAGTGTGGCCTAACCAAAGTCTTAGGAAGCTGCAACATGGCATCCTAACTCTTGTACTCAATTCCCTGTCTAATAAAGGCAAGCATGCCAGTCGCCTTCTTTACCTAATTATGTGACCACTTTCAGGGAGCTATGGACTTGAACCGCAAGATCCTTCTGTACACCAGTGCTGTTCAGAGTCCTGCCATTAACTGTATACTTTTCCTTAACTTTTGATTTCCCCAAGTGCAGCACCTCACACTTGTCCAGATTAAACTTCATCTGGCATTTTTCCGTTCATATCTGCAACTGTTCTATATCCCACTGTATCTTTTGATAGCCTTCTACACTATCCACAATTCCACCGATTTTTGTGTTGGCTGCAAACATACTAACCCAGCCATCTGCATTTTTGTACAAGTCGTACGGATCCCTGCGAAACACCACTGGTCACGGGAAAACACCCTTCCACCACTACCCTCTGCCTTCTATGGCCAAGTCACTGTGGATCCCATGTATCTTAATCTTCTGGATGAGCCTACTATTAGGGACCTTGTCAAAAGCCTTACTAAAATCCATGTAGACAACATCCACCACTGTACCCTCATCAATCATCTTTGTCACCTCCTTGAGAAATTCAGTCAGGTTAGTAACACATGACCTGCCCCGCACAAAGCCATGTTCTTCAGTATTTTGTGTTTCTTCAGTATTGGACAATGCAATATCTGGCTTAGTGAGGCTACCTTCACTTAGTTCCACACAATCAAATTGTGTGTCCGTGGCACCTTCAGCAATGCCTACCTTCTTCTGCAATTACCTTTGAAGTTACACAACTATCTATATGATTAACACCCTTCTCTTCCTCATTATATGATGCACCTTGGCTGCATCACTCAAAGTTATGATATTGGGTTCCATATGTACGTTGAATACAGCTCTACTTGTCATTTATCTATTGCCCAGTCCTGGATAAGCTGTAGTTCCCTCCAGTGAAACATTGAAAGGGTCATTGCCATTGTTTTCAGCCTTTGTAAGTTATATCCTTATGTTATTAGAATTTAATTTTGGCCCTGAACTGAGCTTCTAACTTCAACCTCACATTTGTCTCAGTCCATCGGCAGCTGAAACTCTAATTCATGCCTTTGTTACATTCAGGTTCAATTATTACATTGTTCCTCTGTCCAACTTCCAATCTTTCACTCTCAAATAAACTAAATCTTCAGTTCAACTAAAGCTCTGTCCATATCTGATCCTGCTCAAAGTCAGGCTCACCCTTCATCCTTGTGCTCACAGACATTTATTGGGTCAGGTCTTCCAATTTTCTATTCAACATAAAGCCCTGATCTAAAATCTGTCTTTGAGTAAAGTTTTACAGACCCCTCCAAATGTCATTTCCTTGGGCTCAATCCTGTGTTCTGTTTAATTACATTTCTATGAAGAACTTGGAGACATGCACTATTATAAGGTCTCCAGGAAAAAAAGAATTGAACATGTATCTGCTGCAGTATCTTATTGCCTCAAAATAGGCAAGACATTTTTGACATCCTTTTCTAACAAAGTTAACATGATGTTTTCTAAAAACTGAAAGAACTGTGGATTCTGTAAATCAGGAACAAAAACCAAGTTGCTGTAAAAGCTCAGCAGGTCCGGCAGCATCTGTGAAGGAGAAAACAGAGTTAACGTTTCAGGTCCGGTGACCCTTCCTCAGAACTGATAGTGACTGGGAAAGCGTCAGTTTATATGCAGAAAATAGGGTGGAAACGATAGGATAGAGCCCAAAGAGAGAGAATGACAGTTGGACAGACAAAGGAGTTGCTAACAATCAGGCTGGGAGGGTGAATAGTTGTTCATGAGGACTGTTAGTGACTAGTGACGTTTTTCCTTCACGAGTGATGTTTGAGCCTGCTCACCGAGCCGGTGTGTTTGATTGCAGTTGCTTTGTCACCCTACTAGGTAACATCGTCAGTGCGCCTCCGATGAAGTGTTGGTATTCTGTCCCACTAGTTATTTATATGCCTCAGTTTGTTGGGATGGTTGGCATCACTTCCAGTTCTGTTTTTCAGTGGTTTGTACATCGGGTCCAGTTCATTGTGTTTGTTGATGGAGCTCCGATTGGAATGTCAGGTCTCCAGGAATTCCCTGGCATGTCTCTGTTTGCCTACTGTTGTTATGGATGTATTGTCCCAGTCGAATTCGTGTCCTTCTTTATCCGTATGTATTGAGACCAGTGAGAATTGGTTGTGTCTGTTGGAGGCTTGTTGGTGTTCGTGTATCTTTATTGTCAGTTTTCTTCCGATTTGGCCTTTGTAATGTTTCGCACAGATCTTGCATGGTATTTTGTATATTGCGTTAGTTTTATTGGTTGTGGATATACAAACTGACAAAGAAGGACAGTGACAGGCCAGGTAATTCTTGGAGGCCTGGCATTCCAACCGGAGCTCCATCAACAAAGACATTGAACTGGACCCGATGTACAAACCACTGAAAAACAACCAGAAGTGATGCCAACCACCTCAGCAAACTGAGGCACATAAATAACAAGTGTGACACAACACCAACACTTCACCGGAAGCGCACTGACGATGTTACCTAGCAGGGTGATGAAACGCCTGCAATCAAACACACCGGCTTGGCAAGCAAGTCCACAACCTGAGCTACAAATCATCTCGAAAACTTTAAGTGATGTTTTCTTGTCCATCTGATATTTTTTTCCCTAAATTGTTCTAGGAACTGCTTGTGTCAGACTGTGCTTAAACATGTTATCCTCATAACTTAAATGTGATTGTTTTCATCAGTACAATTAACTGTCACAGCATTAAACGGTTATTTCTTTGAATTTTAAGAAATCTATGAATCGTGCCTCTTAATTTATTGCTAGGATTTTGCTTGGCTCTATAATAAATATAACATGACCATACATGAACTGATATAAATAACTCTGCGATGGAGGCTGACTCGATAACTCAAAAATGACAGTCATGAATGGATTATCATCTGCCTTATAATTGGCTGTGTTTATCATCTCATACTTAGAAATTTATTTCTAGCTGTACATTTTTAGGTCCACAAAAATCTGAGGAAACCATCTGATGTAACTTTCATACTATTGATGAATGTTTTATTTTTAAAATCTCTACTAATGGCTTTGATCATAAGTGATGAAGATATATTCAAGAATAAAGGTTCAGAGGACATTAACATTCATATACTTATGCCCACTCGTATACGATTCTTTGAAGTATAACTAACTATCTTGATTCTGGTGTTAATATCTCACAGATTATTTAAAAATGAAATGGTCAAAATAAAATCAAAGTTACAATGAAAAACATCAACATATCAGCCATAATCAAATGGTAGAGGTGGTTTGATGGACCAAATAGCCTAATTTTGCTGCTGCATCTTATGGTCTTGTATATAAAATCGTAAAATGACATTGTTGTGAAGTGGCAATTTGCTTGGTTTTAACCAGTTTAGCGTACTCAGTCTATCTGCATAGCATACAATAATTACCGAAACATCCAGATCAAGAAATTTAGTTTTAAGTTATCTGTGTGAAAACAGGTCAGCCTTCACTCCAAGTTGAATATTCAAAATATTTTCATCAGCCACAATCGAATGGCAGAGCAGACTCAGTGGTCTAATATTTTAAGGTATACCACATGGAATTAGACAGCAATTTTTAATGTATTTACTATTATTTTGATTCACTAAAACAATCCTTTTATCATTTAAAAGAATTCCAGCCTTTTATTTTTCTTTTAGCCATATAACACACTAAAGTCCAGATATTCTGATGAGCCAGTGAGTTATAAGAACAAAGTAGACTGGAATTGCACGTCAGGCTATACAGAATCCTTCACATAACTGATTCCATTGGAATTGATTGGAAAATGAGATTTTTTTTCCATGGGGTAATTCGTCTGAATCTGGAAACCACCAAAAATATCAGAATTTGGAAATTTCTGACTCATTTAAGCTGAATAATTGTCAAAGAAAGGTCAGAGGATTAAAAACTGACTTTGACACCCAGATTACTATTAAATTAACCTCCAACTCAACACTGACTCCCAAACTATTCCTCCCTGACACCATAAATCCCTTCACCTTCTCTGTACCCAACCCTCCTGGTCCGAACTGACCCAGTTGATCACCCCCTTCCCTTTCCACCAACCCCACCCCTCCCACCTTCCAGGCCTGACCATTGGTTGAATTGTACTAACAGTGATCGAAACATCTGGGCTTAAATGTCTAACCGACTACTGACTCTGCTGTGTACTGCTCTACCTGTATTCTCTCGCTTGCTTTGTGACAGTCATGGAATGAAATAGAATACCTGTACTATAATTGCTTTTTGAGGCAATCTTCTAAAGTGTTTTCGTCTTTATTTCAGGACATATGTGTAAGGATTGAATGATCCCCTCCTAACTACCAAATATGCAACCATATTTTGGTTCAGCAGCTTTGTCATTCTGTCAAGGTGCATTGTGACAATAGCATTGATGCATTTTTGTTTTGTCACCAAATTGGTTATAAACCATAGTTAAGTCTCTGATGTTTTGTATGCATGAGCTTGAAGAACCATGTTAAAACTACCATCAGAGCCAACATTTATAGAGGAGTATTGCTAAGCACCCTGAACAAGATATTTATCTCTGATACAAAAGCAAAATGCAATTGACACTGGAAATGCTAGAAATACTCAACATATCTGTTTGTGAAAAGAAACAGAAGTTAACATTCAGGATTATGACCTTTCAATAGAACTGTCCAGGATAATTGGTATTGGCCTCCTTGGTCCCTGTTATCTTTTCAAATTACTTTGGAGAAAATCCATGGTTCCAGATTCTCAAAAACCTGCTGTCTGAAACAAAATCATCAGCATATTAGAGAATGGAGCATCATTACTTTTAAGTTATGAACATATTCTATTTTAACTGGATAATTGTATTGAATTATCAGAGTACACTCTAGATTCTGTGTTAACCTGTAAGGACCTCACCAGTTCCTGGATGATGAGATTTATGTTCAGAATACTTCTGGCATTACTTGGTCAATGGCATGAAACCTAGGCAAACAATTAAAAACTCCCTTTGATATTAAGAAAAAAGGATCCTTTAGATTTTATTGAAATTGAAGTAAGCTGATATTTCCAACGGTCCAATGTTATTTTGAAGCCTTAGTGGTTTATCTCAAATAGTCTAGCTCAGATATTGTACTGCCTTACACTTATGATTATCTTGATTATGAAGAAGGAAAGGCATGCCGCATTGGAATTAATTTTAACTCTGGGCACATTTGGGGTGTAAGGCAACTGGATTCCAGGCCATTGAACTCCTGACCTTATTTAAATATTCCATGATAGTCTCCTGATTTAAGTTAGTAGGGGTGAGTGGGCAGAGCAGCAAGTGAGTGGGAGCCCAGAGAAGCAAGATATCACAGACGTCATTTCAATAAAGATCCTGGCACTGAACGGGAGAGGCAAAACTAGAGCTCAGATAATGCTTCTATTTCCGTGGCTTAGAGGTAGCCGCTAAAATGTGGCTATTTCTTCACTTGTCTTCATTTGGGTACTCCTACATTTGTTCAGTCTGGCTCTGTGAGCTTTCAGTTGATGAGTGAATGTGTAATAATATGGGAAGTAAGTTCCACGTAAAGCTGATGATTCCTGCCTAGATCATGCAGGTGAGGCTTTTCTGTGCCTGTTTTGAGATGGTTTAGGATCACAGGAGCCTGCAATGTAAATGAATCCGGCTCATTGCTTCACCACTTTCCCATTCCCATGCTATCTATCTGATTCATGCCTATATGACAGACTGGGTAAGGGAAGGCATTTGGTTCCAATCAATTCTATTATCTTTACTAAAAGCAAAGGATAGTATGCCAGAGAGTTAACCATAAGGAGTTGTATTCTGAATATTCCATGTCTATTCAGGAAGGATATTAAATCATAATCTTGTCTTGAATGCTAAGCATCTCGATACAGTTTTAATTGGAGCTACAATTAGCTACAATTCAAAGTGAAACAGAATTTTAGACAAACCCCTCAGCTTAATGGAGCGAAAACCAAACGGAAACCCACTGAATGTGCTAGCCTTTGCCAGAAGCAGTAGGAGTAAGGAATACAGGTCGGATATCTGTTTATCTGAAAGCGTGGGGATCAATTGTATAATGCAATTCAGATAGTTTCGGTTTTCAGCTAACGGAAGTCAGCATTTACCCAAGAAAGGTTTCTCTCCAGGTCATATTGAGAAAATATGACCAGATGGACTGCAAATTTCAACAGATGGAAAATCTGGTGACACTACCCTATATTCCTCACTCAATCGTTCCACAGACACGCCGCAGTCAAATGTTTGCAATGCCACCACTTTCTGTGCTATTGTTAATGAGTAGTGCTTCCATTTTCTTACGCCATCCGTAGGGGTATTTAATGGTCTTTCTGGCATATTGATTGGAAAAATAAAACCACTTTCGTACTGAAAAAGACTAAAATCTCAAGGTAAGACAAGCGCATGTGGCTGTCAACAGCTGAATTTGGTAGACTTCAGATCAGAGCCATTTGAGACACTTTGCTGAAATGTCGGAAGTGAAAAAATGTGACTCAGTAATCCCTACACTGACACTGATGCGTTTTCCGGGAGTGCTGATGTAATTATTTGTAGGCCTCAATGGAGTTTGGGTAAATTTTCTTGGGGAGGGGACCAACACAGATTCTGCTTGAATCAACACAGAGATTCCGCTTGAAGGAGAGCGGCCAACAGACACAGGCCAGAGCTGGTCGATGCAGTTAGAGTGTGTCCGGGTCTCTCATTACCCGCACAAATTAACATAGGTGTGCATTCAAAAAATACTTCTGTTTTTAGGTCATTAACATTTTGGGATGTACGTTTAAAGAATACTTGACTTGTATTTGTGAATATATTAAAATGTTTTGGGAATCTATAGTTCTTTTCAAAAACAGTTCAAAAGGACTGTTTTGAGTTTGTATTACTTTGAAATAGATGAGTCGCAATTTTTGAATAAAAGGAAGTACTGGTCCTGGAAGCATTACCAACAAGAAGGAAGTTAGTAAAAATACGGAGACCACGTGGCTCACAAACACAAATAGGAAAGGGAAGAGCTGGAGAGAGAAGAGGCAGGTATCTGGATCTCTGAGTGGTTGGAATACACTTTTGGAATGGCTGCTGCTGTTTCTTTAATTCTTCCAAGTCTTTAAATGCTCAAAATCAACTATACAATGCGGAGTTGAAGGTGATTCAGACAGATCTACGCTACCACAACTAATGGAAACTGAGAGCAGAAAAATTTTACAAGGAAGTGTGTCATACAGGGAAGATTGCGTATGTGGAACTCTTTATTTAGAAGCTACTGCCTATGGAGACTGAGTTAAGTCCTTGAAGTGAAAACTGTGTGGCTGAAACTGGAACCATCCAAGTGGAGTGCACAGCCAACTATCCCTCTTAAAATAGTCTTTATTCCATCTGCTAATCTTAATGTCATTGATAGTTCAGACCAACCATGATTTGCCTGTTAATTTGTGGCGATTCTGTGTCATGTTAAATTAAGCTCCAAAAAGACACATCTTGTCCAGCAATTTCTTCATTCGGGGCTCATTCAAAAGATTTGACTTCTACTTTATGGTTCCCTAATTTGTATCTTTCTAATTTGTATCTTTCTTTCAGTTTTGGCTTTCAGTAACATTCAGATATAACATTGGTGACAATTAATGTGCTTCCCTTCAGTATTACTTTCACTTAGACTTACATTTGATATTTTGCTTGAACTGCTGTCAACCTACCTCAGTTGATTGTAAATCAATTTTTTTTTATCCCACATATATAGTGCAAGGATGTAAGTAATAGAAGCATAGCACTTTTTTTAAAAAAATAATCACTGTCAACATTGTTTCAGTGCTAATTTAGTGGTATTTTGTATTTAATGTTTAGTTCTGGAAATTATTCTCCAATTGCTATGGTCCATAATCATAAAATCCCTAGAATGTGGACGCAGGCCATTCGGTCCATCAAGTCCATACGACCCTCCAAAGAGCGTCTCACCCTGACCCAAGCCCCCCTTGCCCTATCCCTGTAAACCCAGGTTTCCCATGGCTAACCTACCTGGCCTGCACATCCCTGGACACTGTGGCCAACCCACTTAACCTACACAACTTTGGACTGTGGGTGGAAACCAGAGAACCTGGAGGAAACCCGTGCGCACACGAAGAGAATGTGCAAAAAAAAAAAACACACAGGTGGTCACCAAGAGTGGAATCGAACCCAGGTCCCTGGCACTGTGCAATAGCAGTGCTAACCACTCAGTGAATTCAGTAAAATATTTGCATTATCTTGATTTTGATGCTGTATCATTAATATAGACAGATAAATTGTCAATATAGATAGTACACTGTTCTTTTAATATTAAAGTTTAAATTGAGCTATTGTTGATTTGGTGGAAATGTACGCTAGCTTTAATCACCGTATGTAAATTGATAGACCCACAAGACAATTAAACCCCCAATTAGGCAGAATTTGTTTCTTCCATTTATAGAAAACATAAGGAGGATGCAATTTTTTTAATTAATTGATGCATTGGAGGTACTTTTAAATTTGTAGTTAAAGCTTATTATATCATAAAATGATATGAGGCTTTGCTTGACTTCCTGCTACCGCTGAATAATGCTTCATTCCCAGGAATTGACACTGTCTTACTATGACCTAGCATTTCCCAATCTCTTAAAATAATTCTCTGCCTCAGAATTGCTCCAAAGATGTTTTGCAGGTATTGGTCTGAGCTTATTTGAATATCTTTGTTTCAAAAAAATTCTTTAAAAATGTGTTTTGTATAAAATATAATTTCTTTGACCCTTGCTCTAAGCCTGTCAGTTTTGGCACTGATTTATTGTTAGAAATTGAAAAATGTGAGATGAAGAGTGTAAATGTATAAACTACGCCTTTCTTGAGTTAACTTCTACAATAAAATATCAATTATATTTAAAATTGATTATGCCACAAAGGATGTATTTAACAGTTAGATTTCCTCAGCTCCTAGGAAAAGTGCTTTTGGTTAGGTCTGGGCAATGTAGCTTACACTTGTAAATGTCTCTGAGTTTCACTTTGTTGATCTATTAATCATTTATCTAACTAGGTCAATATAACATCTCATTTATCATGGAACTACGCAGTATAACTGTCATACTTACATTTTAAGGAATGATATACTATCCTGTTTTAAATGTGTTTTTTTTAATATCACTTGTAATTGAAGCTGTTTTGTGAGTTGGCAAATCATTTGTGATTGTGCCTCTTCCCACTGCAGCACCATTACTTCTGGCGTCCCAAAGGATCTATTCTTGGTCCCCGCTTATTTCTCATCAGCAGGCTGCTCTTCAGCAACATCATTCAATGTCACAATATCAAGTTCCACATATATTAACTACATCCAGCTCAGTACCACCTATCTTTACTTCTCCACACTCTAAATTATCAGAATACTGGTCCAACATCCAGTAATGGATGGCAGAAATTTGTTCCAACTAACTATTGGGAAGACTGAAGATATTATCTTCATCCCCCAACAAATTACGTTCCCAAGCCCCAGACTCCATCTCTATCTCTGCCTCAGAGGTTAAAGTAGATTTTTCACGACCATGGTGCCATTTTTGAACTTCCAACCACTCATTCACACAATCACTAAGATTATTTCATATACTTAAGTTCATCCAAAACACTGCTGCCAATATCCTAATTTGCAGTCCCATCATCCTTGTGTGCACTGATCTACGTTGACCCTTATTTTTGCAATACACTTATTTCAAATGTTCTTGTTCTCGTTCTCATTCTTGTTTGCAAGTCCGTTCGTGAGCTTACTTACCTGAATCTCTGTAATTTCCTTCACTACTAGAATTCCAAAAGAGGACCTGTACATCTAATTCTGACCTCTTGAACATCACTAGTTTTAATCACTGCATCATTGGTGGCCATGCTTTAAGCTGTTTAGGTCTTTCCCTAAAACCAACCATATACTTAGTGAACTCCACTGTTCTTCAATCATCATCTTATGGTGCGGAGAGAAAAGAGAACATCTTGATCATAAGTTTGCTGTGTGAACATTAATGGTGATGAGTTAGAATTTTATGGGAAGGAAGCATTTGATTTTTAATTGACTGCCAATACAGAATCTTTTTTCACCTAGCCTAAGCAAACTGTAATCTCACAACCACCAGAAAGGCTTGTGGCAATGTATGTTCTCCAACTAAATTCTGGATCTGGGGGAATCATTTCCTGTGGATTTGAGGACTGTATAGATTTCTTTTGTGAAGCAAGAATAACAACAGTCAGAATTGTTTGTAATACCTTATAATCCATGTTTTTCTTGAAATCTTTTGAGTTGCTGAATTTTTTTAAGTGGTTTCCAGTACACAATATCCTGACATGTTCAATAACCTTCCATAGTACCCTCAAAGTCACATACCATCCTGACTTGGAACTACAACACCATGCTTTCACTTTAGCTAGGTCAAAATCCTGGAAATCCTTGCCCAATTGCACTGTAGGTTTATCTTACCACTGGGGCCAATGACACCCTCATCCCAAGAATGAATTAAAAAAAAAAAGGACTTTTGCAGTTCGAGAAGGCAATGCAGGACAATCTTCTCAAGGGCAGTAAATGAAACAGTGCATATGCATCCCATGAATGAATATTAAAAAAAAATGAAGATGGTCCATTTGAGTCGAAACATTAAATCTGTTCTCTCACCACACATGATGCCATATCTCCTGAGTTTCTTCAGCAATTTCTGCTTTTGTTTGTTTCAGATCTCCAGCATCTGCAGTTCTTTGTTTTAAATAAAACCTATTGTTCAATATCCCGAGGTAAGCATCAGTAACCATTTAGAGATGTCAGTAAAAGTATTCAACCACAATCTACCAAGAATGTTAGCAGATACTATGGAATGTTATTGAACATGTCAGGATAATGTGTACTGGAAACCACTTAAAAAATTGAGCAACTCAAAAGATTTCAAGAAAAACATGGATTATAAGGCATTACAAACAATTATGACTGCTGTTATTCTTGCTTCACAAAAGAAATCTATATAGTCCCCGAATCCACAGGAAATGATTCCCCCAGATCCAGAATTTAGTTGGAGAACATACATTGCTGCTGGTGGTAACCCTTGGATCTGCTGCCTTTGTCCTCCTAGATGGTAGATGTCTCGAGTTTGGAAAGTTCTGTTGGATGAACATTGGTGAGTTACTGCAGTATATCTCATAGATGGTACACACTTCTGCCACTATGCATCACTAGTGGAGGAAGTGAATTGTGGAAGATGGCAGATAGGATGCACATTAAGCAACTGTTTTGTTGTCTGCTGGGTCTGGTAAGCTCTGTTGATTGGACCTCTGGTTTGTGAAGCAATGTGTTACCAACAGCACGGGTTCAATTCCCACACTGGCTGAGATTACCTTAAAGGACTCTCCTTCTCAACCTGTCCCCTTGCCCAAGGCATGGTGACACTCAGGTTAAGCTCTCCATCAGTTGTAACTGTCTAATGAGAGTACAGTGTTGAGTTCTGGGAGGACTATGGCGACATTCCCTATTTGGGTGCAGCTCAAACAACACACAATTCAGGCAAGTGCCTGTAGATGGTGGGCAGGATTTGTGGAGTCAGGAGATGATTGACTCCAAATCATTATATATTGTGGACAGCTGGAGACCAAAGTACTGAACCTTGTACTCCAGTAATGACAGCCTGCCATATAAGAATGACCCATTTATTCCTACTCTAGCATCAATACAGATAACAAAGAGATGTCAGGAGGAGTCCGAGATGGATCTTATCCTCAGCACTTTAGCTGGAGATATACGTAGATGCATTCATCTTAAAGCTGGTACCTTATTCTGGAATAACTAGCTGAAGTTTTAAGATAGTTTCTAATCAATCTGTGAAAGCAGATTCAGTGGCAACTTTTAAAAGGAAAGCCAAACATTTGAAAAGGAAAAGGAAATGCGTGGCTATTGGGAGCAAACAGGGGAGTGGACCATTGAATATCTCTTTCAAAGCACTTGCTGAATGGTTGAATCTTCATTTTGCCTATGTGATTCCATAAACACCTACCGTTCTAACATCTCAATATCTGACTGAGAAACAGATTCTTTGATTCTCTTTTCTGTACTTTTTCTCCTAGATCATGCACTACTACAAAGACTTTTGCTCCAACCCAGTGACCTTTGTCTTAAAAGTCTGTCTTGCTTTGTTGAGTTATTGTGCATTTTATCATTATGATAATCATTAATACCTTTGGAGATTGGAGGATATCCTATGTTGCCTGTATTTGTGAAAGATACCATGGGATCTCAATAAGGTTCAGGATGTAATGTCAAGTTTCATGAATTGTATTTCTTCATGTTTTGCTTACCAGAATGTTTTGTTTTGGTGGATAAATGCATTGTGTAACATTAGGCATTGCGGACTTTCCAGCAGTATTAGTTAATTCAGGATGACATTGAATACTGGTGACTCAGTAATTCTGTGGTTGTGAGAGGAGAACCTCGAAAGCAAGATAAAATTAGTTAGGAGCTAATTAGAAAATTAATTCAAGTCAAACGTTATTAATGAATCACTGTTGACTGACTTCAAGACTATCTGATCTTCCTCTTTATTAAAATCGTCCAAAAGAAAATATGATGGGGATGAAATCAAAGTATAGAATTGTACATTAGAGTTTTAATTGCTAGCTTCTTTAATGTTATTGATGCAAATTTGGTTACGCTATGTACAGAAAGTGTATGTGTAGCAAAAGATGTCTTCTTTTTGTATGATGGATTGTCATAGCCAGTGAGCTGAATGGTGAGTTAAAACTTTAAGCAATTAGACAAAATATTTGCATTCAAAGGAAATAACAGCTGATGGATACTTGTGTAGGATTGCACCTTTGAAAATGTTATTTATTAATACCTACTTCTTCAAAATTCTGAATCTAAACCTTGGTTACAATCCCTGCTGCTCATAATATGTTGTACTACAAATTAATGTTACGAGTTCATTCAAAACTGTATGTATTATTAGTGCAACACTTAAGAGGGCAGCCAGACCTAAATGTAGCAAGATAACTGACAGATTTCAAAAGCAATTTATGTAAAATTTTGAAAAACACTAAGATTTGGAGTTATTTAAATCTCACTTTTTATTTAAATCTCTCTCTAAATGTACATATGGATAATAAAGTATTTTGCTAAACTACATGGGAGTTTATTTTTAAATGGAGATTGCAGATATAGACAGTTCCACTGTTGCTTCAACGGAGAAGAGCAGGAGTGACTTTCGGGTAGCAATATTTTCTGGTTTGCTTGGCAGGCACATAACAGCTATGATTAATTTTCTGTCACAAAATATTCTTTGCACTGAGTACTAATTGAAAACCATATTGCATTCCACACCTCAGCAAGGATCATTTCTTTGCAGTTAGAATATCCGATATTTAATGAATGCATGGAGTGTAAGCAACAAATTAAATGAGCTGCAGGCACAGATTCAGATCAGAAACTGTGATATAGTAGCCTTAACAGAGACATGTTTGCAGGCTGGTCAGGACTGGGAACTAAACATGCCAGGTTATAAGGTTTACAGGAGGGATAGAGAAAATGGCAGAGAGGGTTGAGTAACATTACTGATTAGAAACAGAATCACTTCTATAGTGAGTGAGGATGTAATGAAGGGAAAGAACCCAGTGGAGACTTTGTGTGGAACTGATGAATTGTAATGGGACCATAATAGGTGTCAGTTGTAGAATAGGTGGCAGCAGCTCAGAAGTACAAGATTGTATAAATGCTGAAGTTAGGCAACTATGTAGCAAAGGCAGACCAGTGTTAAAGGGGAATTCTAATTGTAACGTAGACTGATAGAGGTAGGTAAGTACCTGCCAGAAATGTTGTAAATTTCTGGAGTGTGTTCAGGCTCGTTTCCGATGGCAATATTTTTGGAGGTGTCAAGGAGGCAAACAATATTGGATCTAGTAATGAACAACGAGTCTGATTTAATTAGTGATCTTGTTGCTTGCGAGCATTTGATAAATAGTGATCATAACACGATTGATTTTCATGTAGCATTTGTAAGAGATAAACAACAGATCGGATACTAGCAATTTGAATTTATGGAAGGCAGACTTTAATGGGATGAGGCAGAGACTATCCACAGTAAACTGGAAGCTCTGCTAATAGGTAAACGAACCGAGGAACAGTGGAGGGTGGTCAAAGAAACACTTAAAGTTATTCAGAAGCAGTTTGTCCCCATGAGAAGTAAAATCTCCACCACACACGAAAAAAATGCCATGGACACCTGAGGAGCTAAGTGACAGCATAAAATAATAGAAAGGGTTTAAAACAATGCAAAGAACAGTTCCGATCCCATAGAATGGGACAAATACAGAGAACACCCAGCTTATAAAAGCTGTTAAAATAATTATGAAAGGAAACTTGCAAGAGACATAGAAGACAATGAAAATAGGTTTTATGTTCTATAAAGGGAACATGGCTGGTTCAGTGTACTATTGCTAAAAGTGGGAATATTGTCAGTGACCGTGGGCTAATGGCAGATATGCTGAATGTTTATTTTGCTTCAGTATTTACAGCAAAAAAGGAAGATAGCTTGCTGGAAGTCCTAAAGAAATTAACAGAGGATCAAGGACAGAGTCTAAATACAGTTAGCTTAAGTAAATCATCAGTAATGGGGAAATTAATGGAACTGAAGAGTGACAAATCCCCAGGACCTGATGGTTTCCATTCACAGATGTTAAAGGAAGTTGGAGAGCACATTGCTGATTCCCGAAGCATAATCTTTCAGAGTTCCCTGGATTCAGGAGTTGTGCCTCCACTCACTCTTTAAGAAAGGTGAGAAAGGGAAACCATGGAATTACAGTTAGCCTGACATCTGTGGTGGAGAAGTTGTTGGAATGTATAATCAAGAATAGGGTAACTGATCACCTCAAAAAACTTGTTGACATGTTAGTTGACTTATCAGTGCTTATTTGAGTTTAATTGATTAAATGTTACTGGAACTCAAATCAGCATTAATCAGTTTAGCAAAATTCCTATATTCAAAATGAATAATTGTATGATTTTCCTCATGCAACTTGCAGAATTGAATAATTGCTAATTACTCCAGAAGCATTTATGATGGGTGTTAATGGCCCATTACGAAACATCATTGTTTATTTCTTTCAATCCTGCAATAAATTGCTTATTCTCTTTGTTGAGAAGTGCTGGACAGCTATTCCTACTTCGAGCAATGGTAAGCTGTCAATTGCTATCTGTAATCATAGTGAACTAACTAGGCATTCTAATCTGATTTAGGAGTCAAAAGGTGGTTCCCTATGTAAGATTTTCTGCAGAGATTTTTACTCATTTTTCATTCAGAATAAAAAAATTTTGAGAAACACAGCAGACAAGGGAAATCTATTCTTTGAGAAGACAGATTTGTAACATTCAGTTTGGAATGATGGATGACCCTCTTCTCAGACATATGGCCTAAAACTAAATTTCTTGCTCTGGATGTTTTGATAATTATTGTACTGTATGTAGATAGGTTGAGTATGCTAAACTGGTTAAAACCAAGCAAATGAAATCAGATTGCAAATTGCTATTTCATAACAATGTCATTTTAAGATTTTATATGTAAGACCATATAAAATGTATGAGCAGAATTAGGCTATTTGGACCATCGAACCTCCTCCACCATTTGGTCATAGCTGATATGTTTCTCAACCCCAAACTCCTATCTTCTGCCTTGATCCTCTTTACTAATCAAGAATCTATATGTCTTTGTCTTAGAAACACACAATGACTTGAACCTCACTGCCTTATGTGGTAATGAGTTTCACAGACTGGCTATCCTGTGGCTGAAGAAGTTCCTCTTCGTCTCAGTTCTAAAGGGTCATCCACTCAGTCTGAGGTTGTGCCGTCAGGTCCTAGTCTCTCCTACTAGTGGAAACATTTTCTTCACATCCACTCTATCCAGGTCCCTAAGTATTCTGTAAGTTTCAATAAGATCCTCCCCTCATCCTTCTAAACTCTATTGAGTACCGACCCAGAGTTCTCAGCCGCTCCTCATGTGGCAAGCGTTTCATCCTCCTGAACAGCCAGCTCACCTTTCTTTAGATACAAAGCCCAAAACTACTCTCAATATTCCAAATGCAGTCTCACCAGAGCCTTGTACAGCCTCAGCAGTACATCTCTGCTGTTGTATTCTAGCTCTCTTGAAATGAATGCTAACATTGCATTTGGCTTCCTAACTGCCAACTGATCCTGCATGGTAACCTTGAGAGAATCCTGAACTAGGACTTCTAAGTCCCTCTGTGCTTCAGATTTCTGAAGCCTTACCCCATTTAGAAAGTAGTCTACGCCTCTTCTTCCTGCAAGTACGTAACCTCACTTTCCCCACATTGTGTTTCATCTGCCAATTCCATACCCACTCACCTAGCATGTACTTGTCCTTCTGCAGCCTCCTGCCTTCTCAATACTACCTGTGTTTCCACCAATCTTTGTGTCATCCGCAAGCTTAGCAACAGTGCCCTTAGTTCCTTCATCCAGATTGTTAATGCATAACCTGAATAGTTGTGCTTTGTAGTGATTGGAACCAGGTGGATCTTGTTGGCTGAGCTCCTTGATTGGGGTGTTAACCTGGGCCAATCAGGAAGCCTTGGCTAACCAATAGAAACAGCGGATTCAAAATGCCCTCTCAAGGGACTGACTCCGAGCTGACTGGCTATCGCCAGTATACTGTGCACAAGTAAATAAAGGGTGATTTGTTGATGAAATACCGTCTTCTATGCAGTTATTTCATGGTCCCAATCCTGACTCCTGTGGAACTCCACTGTTCACTGGCTGCCATTCTGAAAAGGACCTTTTTGTCCCCACTCCCTGCCTTCTGCCAGTCAGCCAAATATCGTTCATTTCACTGCCTTGCCCCTAACACCATGGGCTGTTATCAAATTTAGCAGCCTGTTGAGCAGCAGCTTGTCAAAAGCCTTCTGGAAATCCAAATAGATCATGTCCATGTGCTGTCATTACCTCCTCAAAGAATTATAACAGATTTGTTGGTGTTAAAGTTGATTTCGAAAATATAACTTTCCTCTTTATCCATGTGTGTTTCTGCCTTAACAGCTATTAGGTTTTTCTAACTCTCACTGATCTTTTTTGGTAAAATGGGTGATGTAAGGTTTCCAGTGCGATATTTCAAAGATCTTATGTGCTTTGTTTCTTTTTAATTCACTGTCTGTCACAATGTTAATACACAGTGAGTCATAGTAAGTTGTTCTCCATTTTACTGCCTTTGCCATGGAGCCTGAGAAATAATGTTGAGCATGTGGGAAAGTAGATAGTTTAGATTTAAGTGGTAACTGTACCCTGTTCCTATAGGGGGTCGCATATTAAGACAACTGTGAGGAACGTACATATGTGGAATCCTCTTCCACAGAGATCAGCGGAGGCTGGGCCATTGAATATGTCCAAGGCTGAGTTAGATTTTTGATTGATAAGGAACTCTAGGATTATGGAGGCAGTCAGGCATGTAGAGTTGAAGCCAAATCAGATTAGCCATGACCTTGCTGAATTTTAGCAAAGACTCATCTGGCTGAATGGACTGCTCCTGCTCCTAGTTCTTGTGTTGTTCTTCTTTAATGTTGAAAACTATAATATTATGCATTTAAAAGTAGTTTAAAAAGAAGTTAGATCACTCGCATTTTGAGTGGTCGTACACAGTGCATTTTATTTTAGTTGCATGAGTAACACAGTGGTGTCTCACACTTCATACTGGTTCCATCTGTTGTTTTCCTTTTCTGTTTCTTCTAAATGCAATTGAAAAGAAAGGAAATTAAAATGGATTGGAACCATGATGCTCTTAATAATTAGGGCAACATGCCTTTTATTTCTGTTGGTAAAAGAATGAGGAGAAAAGGAAGGCAATGGTTATGTTTCTTGTCCACTTAAAACAAAAATGTTTGCCTGAATTCGGGACCTCGTATTCCTGTTGCTCCATATGAAAAGAATCGTCTCATCTCACAGTAAATAAATTAAAAATAATCTAGTGCCATACAGATGTTTTAGAATAACAAGCCAAAGATTCTTAAACTGGAGATGACTAAAAGTTCGAGTCACAGATACACAAGCAATCCTTTGTTCCTGGTAATATATTTCCAGAGCTGACTTTGAAGCAGTATTAACTCTTCTAACTTGAATCCTGCTTACCACCTGACTCCCTCAATTATTTTTGTGGATAATTGTGAATTTGGATAATAGAAGCATTCATAATAAAGGCTGTACAATAATACCTCTTATGGAGTAAAAAGTTTGAACAAGCCAAAATAATGGCACATGTATTTGCAAACAAGGAACATGAAGAGTCTGATGAGCCCATCTAGCCTGTTCCTTCATTCAATAAGGTTATCGCTAATTTCATGGTATCCTCAAATGCCCATTCCCACCTATCCCTGCTAATCTTTTAATCCCGGGCTTAACAAGAATCGACCTACCTCCGCCTTAAAAATATTCGTGGACTTGGCTTCCACCACCTTTTTGGGAAGAGAGTCCTAGAGATTCTCTTTTATTGCCTCAGTCCTGTTATAAATGCGTGGTCCTGATATTTTAAAGTGTTCCAGATAGGAGGAAAAAATCATCTCCATATCCACCCTGTCAAGACCAATCAGGATTTATATGTCAATGAAGTACTTCTTACTGTTCTGAACTTCAGCAGATAGGTTCCTAAACTGTCCAAGGTTTCATCATAACATAATCCATTTATTATAGGTGTTAGTCGGTAAATCTCATCTAAAATGCTGTTAATGCATTTAGGTGCTTCCTTACTTAAATTGACAAGTACTGTTTGTATAATGTTCCAGGTGTGGTCTCACCAGTATCCTGTATAAGCGAACCATAACTTTTTTGTTATATTCAGTTACCTGGAGATGAGTGGTAACGTTCTATTAGTTTTACTAATTACTTCCTGTACCTGCTTCCTAACTTTTTGTGGTTAATGTACTAGGGCACCGAGATTCTTCTGCATCTCAAAGCTCTGCAATCTCTCACTATTTTAATAACATGCCTCAGGTTTATTCTTCCCGGGAAAATAGCTAATTTTATGCCTTCCCATGACACATCCCCTTTGCCAGATCTTTGCCCAATCACTTAACCTATTTGTATTTTGTTGTAGCATTTGAATGCTCCGTTCACATCTAAATTTCCTCCTGACCTCTATATCATCAGCAAATTTTGCAAAACTACCTTCTGTCCCTTCTCCCAAGCCATTTATATAAATTTTAAAAATTGAGGTCCCAGGATAATTAAATTATCTAAATTATCCTAATTATCCTAAATTATCCTAATACAACGTTACTACTTATCTCATCACTCATTACATATGGCAATCCGAACATTTTTTATGATTCTTGACTATGAGTATTGCCAGGCTAATACATTACAGGAATGAGGGGTGTTTACACGCCCAAGATCTTTATTAAAATAAAATACTGCAAATGCTGAAAATTTGAAGTAAAACCAGAGAATGCTGGAAAACCTCAGCCAGTTCTGGCAGCATCTGTAGGATTAGAAACGGTTAACATTTCAAGTCCAGCATAACTCTTCTTCGAAACTCATATTGGACTCAAAATGTTAACTGTTTTTCTCTGTCTCCACAGATGCTGCCAGACCTGCTGAGTTCAAAATGCATGTCTCTGTAAGGCTCAAATAGATATTTTTCTAATCAACCTATTGAGAGATGTTATGATACATGTCAGGAGCAGGTTTCCTGGTTCAGAGGAAGGGCACTACGACTGCACCACAATTGCCCAGGCTCAGATCAATCACCTTCAGAGTTGATTGAAAGCATGGAACGCTCACTTGACTTTGCATCCCTGAGACCTGGGTTTAAGTCCCACCTGCTCCATATGTGTCATAGTGTGTCTGAACACACTATTGATTAAAATGTATCTAAAATCTCCTAATGGGCAGTGTTTGTAACTTGTTGCTCATTGGATGATTAGTTAATTTGGTGGTGGATTTATCAAAATTAAAAAAACACTAAAAATGTCCAGATGAGAAGGGGTGGTTGGGGTGTTGGTGTGGCAATGCGCTATTTTCGCCTGGTTTTCGCTTTTTCCCGATGGTAAGTCTCGAGGTGCTCGATGCCTTCCTGGATGCTCCTCCTGCACTTTGGATCATCTTGGGCCAGTGATTCCTAGTTGTCTATGGGAATGCTGTACTTCACCATCCTCTGTCCACCTGGGGCTTGCCTGTTGTTTCGAAGCTGGGAGAAGAGCACCTGCTCGGGGAGTCTTACGTCAGTCATGCAGACGATGTGCCCAGCCCATCGCAACTGATCAAGGGTGGTCAGTGCCTCAGTGCTGGGAATGTTGGCCTGGTCAAAGATGCTATGTTGGTGCATCTTTCTTCTCAGCAGATTTGCAGGATTTTGCACAGGCAGCGTTGGTGGTACTGCTCCTGTGCCTTGAGGTGTTTGTCCATGTCTCTGAGCCATATAGAAGGGCGGGAACTACCACAGCTGTACTATACTATAGGCTTACAAAAAGATGTTCGTAAATCATTGAAAGTCTTTTGCTGCTTAATTCATCATGTGGATTAGTGCATGTAAAAGTAACAGGAATTAGGGAGTTAAGACAGCAGACTGGAGTTTGTGTTGAACTATGAAATGTGAATAATTTGTTGTAGGAGATAGACTGCTGCTTCCTGCTTCAGCAAATGGATGACTAGCAACATTAGACAGTGTGTAACTTTTGCTTTAATTTTACCCACATGCTCCGTACACAGCTACACACCTCAATAAGTTTGCCTTTTTCTGCACTGAAGGCTATCTTAAAACTCTGTTTTTTAACCACTAGAGAACAAGTAAACAATAAATTTTCAAAGTACCAAAACAGCTGAGCAGTGCGACATATTTATAATTCTTAAGATATGTGCGTGCAAAAGAGAAAAAATGTTATTGAAGTATTTATAGTCCTATTGTAGTCAATGGGCCATAAAAACAATTTATCTAAATGCAGTGATTCTTCAAAATTTTTACAGGATGCATTCACACTTAATGATCTAGTTATGTTCATTGAGAAACATTTATCAATGAATCTTAATTTATGTTACAGATACTACATTCAGTCAAAAGATATGTTTTGTCTTCATAATGTTTGGTTAAAGGAGTAGATTTATAAGTTAAATTATGATGTTTTGCAATCTGAGATAGATTTGTTGTCAACCAGCCTGTTTTATAACGGTTCTTCAGGTGGTGGAGACATAACAGGAGAGCTATCTTTCACTGTAGCACCAACTATCAGTCAGTCAAGGGCAGCATACATCGAAAGTGCATGCAGAGATGGGGCAGATAATTGAATCTTTTCAGTTAAACAAAGTAGCTGAGTGGAGGCTGATTAAACAATGATGTTATCATTTATTAAAGTACCAAGAAGCCATTGAAATAGATAGGATTCAACATTTGGTTAATTTCCTTTTGTCTCTGGCATTTTGCAGATTCTGCGGTTGAGATGTCTGTTGCTTATTTTTCATAAATTTCTTCCAATGTGCTTAAACAGTGATGTGTGAAATTCCGTAGATATGTCTCCTTTAAATCCATTAGTCAGAACTTGTAGAAATGTGGTCAGTCTTGTAGGTCAGGTTACTTCCGCTATTTTTAAAAGTAGTCTAAAGTTCTCTATCAATCAAAAATCATAGGAATGAAGTTTGTCTACAGGGCTAAAGATTAATTGCAACTTCGTGGCAGTACGATATTAAATAGAAAATTCTGAAACTGATCATTAAATATACCTTCCTGCTGAGATATGCCAAGGTTAAGCATTGTTACATCAGTTAAAAAGAGCCCTTTGTAAGATTCTGGTGCTTGCTTTAACTTTAAATGTAACACCTATGTCAGTTTTAATTATAGACTTATTTATAGAGTTTTGAAAGAACCAGTCTAAAGTTCACTAGTCCTGATTAGAAAGACCAATTCCAGGTTCAAATATATTTTCACAAGGTTCACAGAATTTATTAAGTTTTTTTTTACAAGTGCAAAAGAAATGATACTGAATAAAGCAGTGTTTTGCTGCCTATCCACAATTAGGATGCCAGTTCATGATGCTGATTTGACTAGGCACAAGGTCTCTTGCTCTTTTTTTATTTCTGAAGTTTATCTGTTCTCCCTCATCTTGTGAATTGAACCACTTCAAAACCAGGTATTAACCCTTACTAACCACTGTCCTTTGCATAATTAAATACAAAATCCCAAACTCTAACCAACTTCTTTTAGAGCATAAACAGTTCATCGTCAGTCTTGGATTTGCCTGATATTCGGTGCCTATGCCTGATTGGTTCCTTTAAAAGAAAAGGTCATTCTACTGACATCACCTCTTACTGTCTCCTTATTCATTCTTTAACAAGTCAGATATTTTATAGGATCACTCTTTTATAATAGCTGTTAGTTTATCCTAGATAGGATGGCACCAGTGAACAATTAATGTGCTTGCTTTAGAGTACATAGTGTCACTTCCTAATTACCATCTGAAACATCTCAAATAATACATCTAAGAATTCTGGAAAATCTACCAATATCCTTTAGTTACAAAAGCCATGTAGAAATACAAAAATTGTTTAACAACTGTTGTGAAGTTGTATAGAATATTTGCGGATCGGGAGAAAGGACATTAGAATTTGGTGCTTATAAAATGTTGGTGTTTATAAAATGCCAGGGGGGAAAAGCAGTGTGTGTTCCCTTTAAAAGATGATGTGCTTTTTTTATGCATAGAAATTCAAAAAGGATGCTTGTGGGGAACAGCTTGTGTGTTTGCAGGCATCCAGAGAGCACCTGAATTGAAACATTTGTATCAAAAGGCTGTACAGTTCGCAGGCCAAGTAACAGTTTTGTTATCAAGACAAGTTTTTAATTTAGCCAATCAATTTCAACCAGGTACTTAGATACCAAAAACCAGTTAAATTTAACTCTAATAGTTTTGACAACATAAGACCAATCCTTTTGTAAGAAATTGATATATCATTAGAGTGTAACAGAAAGGCAGTTGGGCAAAGATAGGGGAACTAACTGCCATCTGCCAGAGTTAACAGCTCTTAGCTCGTGAGAAAATCTCTAACTCTCACAGGCTTCTCTAAGTCTTAGGGAAAGCACCATCTAAGAAAATTCAAAGGTTCCAATGGCACAACTAGTTAATATTCCTGATAGAAGAATCAACAGAGAAGGCACAGAGCATTCCAGAAGACACGTAATCTGGCTGTAATTTCAAGAGACTAAATTATGTTTTTGTTATTTCGTACAAGTGGGATTTGTATTTATTGGAACAGCATACTATTAGAATCTTGTTTTATTCGGGAATAGTTAGTAGTTAGAAGGGATTTATTTGGTTTGTTAATAATTTAGTCAATTTGTTCACTGTTGGAGTTAGATAAATAAATTGTTTCTTGCTGATTGTAAAGTGAGTGTTTGGAATTTGTTTTATTTAACTACTAGAAGTTGCTGAAAGGCAAGGTACACCGTTTTTCACACTTCAGATTATAGGGTGAGGCGCTCCTCTTTGGGTGTTTCAGTTTTAGTTTTTTGAGCGGGGGGGCGGGGGGGTGGTCAATCTTGCTTTATAACACAACCGAGCACAATTAAACAGAATATAATTAAGTTCCTCTTTTACTTAAGCAAATCAAAATGATTAACTGGTCAAAAATTACTCAATCCTGCACTTAGAGTCTTAGATGTACAGCACAGAAACAGACCCTTTGGTCCAACTTGTCCATGCCACCCATCCTGAATTAATCTAGTCCCATTTGCCAGCATTTGGCCCATATCCCTCTAAATCTTCCTATTCATGTACCCATCCAGATGCCTTTTTAATGTTGTAATTGTACCAGGCTCCACCACCTTCCTCTGACAGCTCATTCCATATACGTACCACCCTCTGCGTGAAAAAGTTGCCTGTGGGGCCCTTTTAAATCTTTCCCCTTTCACCTTAAACCTATATCTTCTAGTTTTGGACTCCCCTGCCCTGGCAAAAAGACTTTGGTTATTCAACCTGTTGCCTAGTTCCTCCTCAAACAAATTTGACAACCCTGATCAGAATGTTATGAATGAGTTTGCTCAGGTGTCCCATAATATCAAAACGGTCAAATCAATGTGAACACAAGCTAGTATCAATGCAAAACTATCTCAACATTATTAGGAACAAAGTTATAATAAACTTTAATACAAAACATACTATCTCCAATCTTATTTGGCCCTTAAGATTGCAATACTTCCCAGTGTCTCGTAGATTTACGCAGTCACTCTCTGTCTGGCTCTGTTTCTGAGTATGCTAAGCTGCTTTCTTCCTCTGTTTTTTTCTCTCTCCTCTCTGGATGGTCAGCTGGTCACTGCCTCGTGCCATGCTGGCCTCCTCAGAAGGCCTCTCAAGATTCCAAGAGCTTCAAAGAGAGAGGTCTACAGATGAACCCTGTTTTTATACTTTTTAGATGGTTTTCTGGAACTTTATATAGTTCTGGCCAATCAGGGCGATACCACTTAATAGTTTGAAACAGAGTCAATCATTTGGGTGGCATGCTGCTGTTAGTTTCTTTGTGCAGCAGGACTTGGTGCCTTTCTGTCTGAGCCCTTGTTTTATTGGTGGATAAATTGTTGGGGGTATGTCTGTCCAGGATAACTGTTGCCTTTTACATTATGGTAATGTCATCAGCACCTGGATGCTGTGTCTGGTGCGCGGGTTTTGTGATTTCAGAGTTTTGCTTGATCAATGTACCCAGCATCCGTTACTGTTTGGCCAAGTTAACAATCTGTGTTTTAGCATACCCCTCATGATTTTATAAACCTCAATATAAGGTCACCCCACAGCTTCCGATGCTCCAGAGAAAATATTCCTAGCTTGTTCAGCCTCTCCTATACCTCAAACCCTCCTTTCAAGTTTCACACCATCTTTCCTTTAGCAGGGAGACAGAATTGAAAACAGTATTCCAAAAGTGGCCAAACCAATGCCCTATACAGCTGTAACATGACATCCCAACTCCTGTATTCAATACAGTGACCAATGAAGGCAAGTGTACCAAATGCTGACTTCACTACCCTGTTTATCTGTAACTCCACTTTCAAGGAACACTGAACCCGCACCTCAAGATCACTTTGTTCAGCAAGACTCCCCAAAACCCTACCATTAGTTGAATAAACCTGGCCCTGATTTGCCTTATCAAAACGCAACACCTCACATTTACCTAAATTAAACTCCATCTGCCAGTCCTCGTCCTATCTGCATTTAGTCCACGTTTATGGTATGTGACACCTTTCTGTTTATTCTCAGTGCCCTACTGTTCCTACTGGATTCTTTGAGTTACCCTTCTCTCTATGGAGGCTGATCACCATCTTGAAAATCCTGGATACAAAAACGGAATGTTCTCTGAGCAATCACAGATTAGTTTATAATTTTGGTTCAACACTAGACTATTTAGATTATGTTGATTTTAGTTATATGGTTTAATCCAAGTGCAGAAAATTTATTTGTAATTCTGTGTGTGTTTGATATAAGTTTGGAAACAACGTAAATAAGAAAGCAGTGGTGAAAACGTGCAATGTCATGACAATCGAACTAGAGCACATCAGTGTGCACCTGGAGTTTTAGAAACTAGCATTTTACTCTGTGAATGGTGAACCCTTGCTTTGAATACATAATTACTCAACTTACCAACGTGTTTGGGCACATTAGGACCTAGGGATCTTCTGAAAGTATTGTTGTCTCGATTACATTGCTTAATGGTCTGTCTTCCTTGCACTCTACATACTGTACGTTTCTATTCCAGAAGCCTTCACTTGTTATCATGCAGCGGAAGCATTTGTTTCATGTGAAATTAATGTGCATATTTTTCTGCTGGCCTTTGTAATTCCTTCTTGAATGTCATGAAAAAAAGTAGACACTCTGCATTCTTCTGAGTAACAAATATGAATTAATTTTGATATATTAGCAAATCATGAATGGTAGAGCAAAAAATAATCCAGTAAATGGACCCTTTAAAACAATTGTACAGCACACTTTTAACTGGACAAACTCTCCATTTTCCCAGTTTCTGAATCACCATCATATACATTGCAGCTCTGAATAGATTGCACCTCTTGAGATCAGAAAGAATTGTATATTATGTAACAGTCATATATTGTATTGATGGTATTGAGAATTGTCAATGGAGAGCTTCCAACTGCATTGTGTTGCTGTTGTTAATAATCGTGTATGCTGCATTGTGATGGGAGTCTGCTGTTGTACACTGCTGTTGTAACTAATTTACATTTAATTTTTGCCATCATTTGCCGTTTTGGTGGCATTTGTTGTGATCACAAATCAGCGTCCAGTATTTAATTGCCTTCGTACCAGACATTCCCTTCATGGCCTGACCATGGGAAGAGATGTAGCCTCCCTATTGGCCTTCCTTCTGGCATCATTACCTGGTTTGCACTATGCAGCTTTGTCTCACCCTGGCTTTCCTTCCAGATAGCATGGGCCCCCAGCCTTGTCTTCCAGCTTGCTCCACCTCAAGCCTTGTATCTCCTCTCCCCTGACAAGACCCTCCCTTTCCTATAGCTTGCTGTACTATTTTTATATTCACTTGGGGAATGTGGGTGTCACTTGCTGGCCAGCACTTATTGCCCATGCCTAGTTCTTCTTGAGAAGGTGATGGTGAGCTGCCATCTTGAACCGCTGAGGTATATGTGCTATATGTAGATCCACACTGCCCTAAAGGAGAGAAATGATCCAGTGACACTGAAGGAACGCCAATATATTTCCAAGTCAGGATAGTGAGTAGCATGGAGGAGAACTTTGCAGGTGGCGGTGTTCCCATGTATCTGCTGTCTTTGTCCTTCTAAATAGTAGTGATTGTGGGTTTTGAAATTGCTGTTTGGTGAATTTATGCAATATCTTGTAGACGATAAACACCATTACTACTGAGCATTGGTGGTGAGGGAATGAATGTTTGTGGATGTGATGATTTGCCCAGCACGTTTGCAAGCATCTTAAATGTTGTTAGAGCTGCTGTCATCCAGGCAAGTGGAAGATATTCCATCACACTCCTGACTTGTCCCTGGTAGATGAGGGACAGAATTTGCAGAGGTGAGGTGAGTTACTCAAAAGTTACACTTCTAGCTTTTTACCGGTTTTTGTAATCACAGTATTTATATTACTAGTCCAGTTCAGTTTCTAGTCAATGATAACCCTTAGGATGATGACAATCCCATTGAAAGTCATGCGGCTATGGCACTTAGGTAGCACACTGAATATTGCCCGGGTCTTGTTGAATTTGGACATAGACTGCTTCAGTGTTTGTCCAACCTTATGATAAAAAGAAGGTCATTGATGAAACAGCTGAAGATGGTTTGGCTGAGGACATTACCCTGAGAAACTCCTGCAGAGATATCCTGGAACTGAGATCCTTGACTTCCAACCAGGACAGTCATCTTCCTTTGTTACAGATATAACTCTAACCAGCAAGAAATTTCCCCCTTTACTAAAGCTCCTTAGTGGCACACTCAGTCAAATTCGATCTTGGTGTCAAGAGCAGTCACAATTACCTCACGTCTGGAATTCACTTTTTTTGTACATGCTTGAATAAGACTTAAATGAGGTCAGAAATAGTGTGTCCCTGCTGGAACCCAAACTGAGCATCAGTAAACAGGTGATTACTGAAAAGTACTGCTTGATAGCACGGTTGATGGCATCTTCCATCACTTTTTAACTATCAAGAGTAATTGGCCAGGTTCTGATTTCTGAAGAAGGATCAATGGATGTAAAACGTTAACTCTGATTTCTGTCCACAGATGCTGCCAGACCTGCTGCATTTTTCCATCAATTTCTGTTGATGTTTTTGTTTTGGATTTCTCCTGCATTTTATATACAGGACACACATCGACACTTTTCCACTTTGTCATGTAGATCCCAGTGTTGTAGTTATACCAACTGTCATGTTCTGGAGCACAAGTCTTCAGGACTATCGCTGGAATATTGTTAATGTCCGTAGCCTTTACAGTATCCAGTGCCTCCAGCCATTTGTTGCTCTCACATATAGTGAATCGAATTGGTTGAAGATTGGCATCTATGATTTTCAACAGTAAGAATGTCTGCAAAAGGGCAGGGAACTCTAAACACCGCTGAAGGTGTATAAGCATTTCTGATTAAAGTGGCAGAATGCACTGTTTTGTTTAGAGCCACGCATCCTCTCTAAAGAGAGCAGTGCAACTACATTGAAGTGGCCAAGACAGTTTGATGCCAATGTAACCCTCTGCACAGACTAAAGGATTTCCACAACCATTGCCATTCATCAGATTTGCCCTATAATTTGAGACAGTGGATTTGATCCTCTAGGTCTATGTGACTTTTATTCTGTACACTTCTGTCCTGAAATATGTAATGAACACTCTCCTGCTACCTCAGTAAAAAGAGGTGCTTACCTAGTTCCCAGTGAGCACAAACTTCAAATCACAGAGTTTCCATAATTAAATGCCAGCTGTCTGTCTCACTTGAGAAGGCTGTGTCACGTAGAAATGCCACAGCGATGCAGGGAGCGTGTTCTTCGGATTCATTTTCAGCATGATGGAAGAACTAATTAATGCTTCTGCACAGTATCTCCACCATGCTCATTTCAGGTATGAGAGTTCTATTCTCCTATTAAAACCAATAGAATTACTTATTTCATCAATCTTTAAATTATTTCAATGCTCTGTCTGATAATGCAGCTGCTTTGAGCTTTTATATTTAACAGTTAGCCTTGAGAGGGTTATTAATGTAAAAAACCTTTGTTGTGTTTTGAAGAAATTACCGTCTTATTACCACATCATTGAGCACCAAATATCGTTTCTCCTTGTGGAAAGCAAAAATGCTTTATTATACACACACAAATGGAGTACTGCAGATCATGATGTGGTCCTTTGGGTAAAAGCTTAATTGGGTACTTGAATGTTACCAAGATGCACCAAGGAATCATTCTAACTCATGTGATTGGGCAAGTTGTGTGCTCATATGATGAATAGCATCAATTGTTTTCATAGAATTTATCTTATTGCGATTTTTATAATTACTGAGCGAACTATATTTTGTTATCAGTTGATAATACTTTGAGGTTGTAGACTTGCTGGCCGAGCTGGTGGGTTTGGTCGCAAACGTTTCGTCACCCTAGTAGGTAACATCATCAATGTGCCTCCGGTGAAGCGTGGGTGTTCTGTCCCACTTGTTATTTAGATGCCTCGGTTTGCTGGGGTGATTGGCATTACTTCTGGTTTTGTTTCTCAGTGGTTTGTACACAGAGTCTAATTCAGTGTATTTGTTGATGGAGTTCGGGTTGGAATACCGGGCCTCCAGGAATTCCCTTGCGTGTCTCTGTTTGGCTTGTGCGATTATCGATGTGTTGTCTCAGTCAAATTCGTGTCCCTCGTTGTCCATATGTAGTAAGTGAAAATTGGTCATGTCTCTTGGTGGCTAGTTGGTGTTCGTGTATCTGTATCGTTAATTTTCTTCTGGTTTGGCCTATGTAGTGTTTCTCACAGTCCTTGCATGGTATTTTGTATATTACCCCAGTTTTGCCGGTTTTGGGTATGGGATCCTTTACGTTCGTCAGTAGCTGTTGTGGGGTGGTTGTCTGTTTGTGGGCTACTCTGATACCTAGGGGTCTGAGTAGTCTTGTGGTCATCTCAGAAATGTCCTTGATGTATGGTAAGGTGATTAGTGATTCTGGCAGTGTTGTGACTTCTCCTCTTGTGGTCTGTCTCGGAGGTAACGGCGGATTGTGCTTTTTGGGTATCCATTTCTTTTGAAAACTCTAGATAAGTGTTCCTGTTCTGCTTTTTGTGGTTCTGGGTTGCTGCAATGTGTGTCGCTTGTTTAAATAGTGTACTGATGCAGCTCCGACAAATTACATAAGGATACATTGCACTCTTAAAAGCAATGTGTCTTTTTTAAAAAGAAATACATACAAGTAAAAAGATGGCTGAGGATGTAAATTCAGTAAGTGTCTGGGAAAATTCCTTTATGGATTACACGGTGTCCTGAGGGGAGCCATGGAATGTTGCGTATGTTAAGGGAAGTTCAGGCAACAACACTTCAAAGAGAGAGATGCCATTCAAAAAAGAGAACTGTCAAATCCTGGATACAGAGATAATAAGGGACTGATTGCCCCTTTCAACCAGCAAATCAGTCTGTGGACATAATATAAATTGAAAGAAAGACAGTTTTAGGCAAAAGACTTTTTCATGTCTTATCTTTCCAGGCATGTACAAGAAAGGGGACTGGAAACCAGGGATTTTGGTTTTTGTGTACTGGGTTGCTAATGTGCTAGCTTGTGGTTCAGTTCCCATTGTGAAGAGTGCTACAACCTTCCCCAAATAATAATTGGTATTAAATAATAATAAACATCAAGTGTGATCCACTCAAACCAAAACGTAGTTCTCTCATTAGCTGTAAAAAAAGGTCAAAATGATAACTTTTTTATTAATCACCTGTTGCTTTTGATCATATGAGTTCGTAACTTGTTCAACTACAGGATTAGAATGTTTCCCTGGTGCATCTTGATAACAGTTAAGTGATCAATTAAATTGTGTGTGCAGGTAAAAAGAAATAAATTCTGTCATTCAGCTGACAAGTCAAGTCAGCAAAGTCATTGTTGAAAGAAGCTATGGCAACTCCTTTTCAGTTCATAGCAGATCCAAGGATCTCCAAACAACTACTCACCTGACAAAGTCAGCATGATCAGAATCACCCACCTTTAACTGCTGCAGCGTTTCATGGAGTATTCTGCAATAACTGATCATGGCAATGACTTCATAAGATATTCTGGTGAACATCTACCCTTAACTATTGGCAATATTGCATGTCGCAGACAAGGACGAGAAAGCTTTTTTTTTTTAAGTCACTTTGTATTGGAAAGCCATAGAAAAGAGCCTGTGTTGTATCTTCGTTGAAATAACAAAATTAGAAAGGGAGAGGGAAAGGTTTGGCTCGTCCGTTTCAATAAGATAAACTTTGATAAGAGTTTGGCTAAATAATACTAAGCCAAGTAAAAATTGAGATGTGACCTATTCGCTCATTATTGCATGCACTTTCACGTGGTGCAATGTTTGTTAACTAAGCTGAAACATTCAGGAAAGAATTGCAGTTACTAAGTTAATACACAGTTAGAGTTATCCAAGAGAGTTGATATAGATGCAGAAATACAATTGGTGCATAGTAATTTCTTTCCTCCTAGCTTTTTATTTTCTGTTCCTTGTTCAAAAGTTTTCTTTGCTACTAGATGTCTTTAAAGTTTCAAACTCTACCTTTTTATGCATTCCTTTTGTGTATCTCCTGAAGAAAGTTACAAAAAGTAGACCACGTAAACTAGACTAAGACACACAGAGCATACATCTGTATAGCACTTTTCACATCCTCAAGACATCGGCTGCCAACAAATTACTTCTGAAGTGTAGTCATTGTGATTTTGTCGATAAATGCACAACATATTGTTGCATTTAACAAGGTCTCTCAAACAGCAAAGGAAACAAATACCAAGTTAAATTTATTTTGGTAGTGATGGTACTGGAGAAATCTTGGACAGGATGTAGAAAATCCTCCTATTTCTCTTCAAATAAAGCATTGTCTTTTTTTCATATTCATTTGAATGGGCAGACACCCCACGAACTAATAGCCCATCTGACAGCACCTCCAATAATAATAGTTACTATAATAGTGTCAGCTTCATTTTAGAGTGGGGAAAGTAACTTCTAACTGAGGCAAGAGTGCTATTACTGTTTCAGTCTCACATTTGTGGAGAGAACTTTTGGCAACAGTGGTTCATTTGTTTGTCTTCAGTTTGTTGAGAAATGCTGTGTAATTTTATGAAAACTTGTTTCAGTAAAGTTGTTATGTTTTGAAATCAGGTTTGTCCCGTCTGATGAGAAAAAAAAGCAAGGGTGCCAGCGGGAGAATGAAATCCTGATCCAGCGGCGAAAGGACCAGGTACAACCAGGAGGAACCGCCATCAGTGTAACAGTGCCTTATCGAGTGATAGACCAACCTCTTAAACTTTTGCCACAAGACTGGTATGTAGGCCAGTGTTTTTAGATGCTGTCACATTTGGCTCAAAATTTATCTTTTGGTTAACCACTTTAATGTCACTGACAATGGTAACACTTTCTGGTATTGGTTTAATTACTACAGATCATGACTACTGTTTTTACTAGGAGCTAAATAACAATGATTGAAAGAAACTTCAATGTTGGCATGTGGATTAGTGCATGTTTCAAAAAATAGAAAGCCAATTAATTCTCACCTTGTTTTTGTTTTAGTGCTTTTTATATATATATATAAATGTAGAAATCCTGCAAAAATGTTAATTCTTGAATATTGAGAAAAACTAATAGGGTGTATTTTGGTGGTTCCATTTCCTGTGGGGTGAAAGTATCCAAAGGGTGTGATTCCCTTTTATCCTAAGGTTTTGTGTCTAAAGGTGTCATCCATAGGACAGGAAACACACTTCCCAAGATTTCTAATACTCTGAGGAGGTATACAAGAATAATTATTGCATCCCCTTTGGGACTTAACTATGCATTTTCCAACAGCAGCATAACTGAGATTAGAAACCTAATTGTATGTAAACTCAAGACGTAAGCCTACCGTTTGCTATTCTCTGTTTTATAACTAGCCACAGTATCTTTCAGCAACAAATACAGGGTGCATTCCTCGCTGACTAAGAAATACATTTGTTGTAATTTTAACCTTTAATTGGGAACTGAATCTGAGCTCTATTGTTAATGTTTTGGCTCTGCTCACCATGCTACGAAATACATCACTGGAAATTTCAACACTTCCATAAATTGGTGACTTTCTAATGGCCTTATCACCCACATGCCTTGGATTCTGATGTCAAATAAGAATCTGTTCACTGCCTTTTGTTCTGAGCTGAGTGGTATATGGTAGCTGAAATAGGCACAGTAAACATCTATTAAAGAACTGAGTATGCCCAATTTTTCCTAAACAAAATGATGTTTGCATCATATTTTAAAATCACGCCATTCCATTTTCCCATGTTAACTGGAAGCAGTTTATTCTCTCTGTAGCAACTTGCACAAAGTAAATGTAGAGAAATTCAGAGCACAGATGAAAGTAGAGAAGATTAGTGGTGTTAATATATGGACAGGAGAAGCCAGTTATGCGGAAGTAAATGTGGAATAATAGTTTGACAACATGAGTCTAAGTGATCATGAAGTAATAGTGATGTAGCATAGTACTGAAGAAAGATCTCAAGGAGGAAGACTTAGGCTTATGTAGATCCATGGCAGTATGTAGTAGTAGTCTGTAAATAAAAGGTTGTTAAAATGCACTTGTGCTACAGCTGAGTCATTTCAGAGACAAGACACCCCACTCCATCCCCACTCAACTCCACCACCTCTGACCATCACACTGACTGGAAAACAATACATAATGGCAGCAAGGTGGGAGTATATGGAAGTGAAATATTCTGGTGAAGAACCAAGAAGCAACCAGAACTCAAAGAAAGGCTACAATGGTAAAAAAAACCACAGCACAACCTGGCCTCTAGATCAGAGGAAGAGAAGAGGAAAAATCTTCAGATTATATAAACATTTAACTCAGGAGCAGGAATAAGTCATCTGGCCACTCAAATCTACTTTGTCATTCGGTAAGAACATGGCTGATCTGACTCAGCAATGAACAGCTGACATGACCTTAGAGCAGGGTAGGACTGCAAAGTCAGCAGCAGAAGTTTGAGCAGACATTAATCCAGAGAATGGAAGCACCTTCTCTGTTTCTGAAGCAAAGTGATGCTTCAAAGACTTGCAACAAGCATGCTTGGGACAGCTGTCTCAAGTGCTTGCTAGATATTGAACAGCCTTATGGTTACACAAAAAGGACCAGTGCAACCAATTCAGTATCCTGTTCTATGCAATTGCTACCATCGTGGATGATGTGTTGACCAAGTAAGGATGGATGAGACTACAACATTTCACGAAGAAGTCTTGAAAGCCTTTTGGCATATTTTTTCGCTGGCTAAAATATGTAATCGTCCAGCGGGCTAGATTTAGGAAATCAAGGCAGAGACCAGGTAAACCCAGAGATTCTTTCATCAATGACAATGGGCAGCAGAGTGGCTCAGTGGTTAGCACTGCTGCCTCACAGCACCAGGGAGCCAAGTTTGATTCCACCCTTGGGTAACTGTCTGTATGGAGTTTGCACATTCTCCCCGTATCTGCTTCCTCTGAGTGCTCCGGTTTCCTCCCGCAGTGCAAAAACGTGCAGGTTAGGTGGATTGGCCTTTCTAAATTGCCAATAGTGTTCAGGGATGCGTGGGTTAGGTGGATTAGCCATGGGGAATGCAGGGTTCCAGGGATAGGGTACAGGGTGGATCTGGATGGGATGCTGTTTGGAGGGTTGGTGTGGACTTGATGGGCTAAATGGCCTGCTTGCACACTGTAGGGATTCTATGATGATTACCTATGACTCCTGTAGATTAATAGGCAGTTATGTTTATGCT
Source organism: Rhincodon typus (assembly GCF_021869965.1). Taxonomy (NCBI): domain Eukaryota; kingdom Metazoa; phylum Chordata; class Chondrichthyes; order Orectolobiformes; family Rhincodontidae; genus Rhincodon; species Rhincodon typus. The sequence continues at coordinate 16,152,695 of NC_063341.1, forward strand.
GATTTAAGCAACAAATTAATATGAAACTGTATAATTAATAGTGTGATTGACAAAGCATTGTCAATTCTTTTATCCTGTAAAGAGAGGACTTGATGTTTGCAAAGGAGGTAACATTTGCAAGGCAGTCTGAAATCCATAAGTAAAACTCAGGCAAAGCTCAAGGCAAGGTGGAGGTTCCATGGTTGTATCCAAGTGAGTTGGTATTATATGTAGGCCTGAGATGGGAAACCTTGCCGAAACAAGAACAATTTACCCACATCAGTTCACCTGTCTTGTATCTCTTTGAAGGCTCCTTTTGTCCTCTTCACAATTCACTTTCCTAGTTATCTTTGTGTCAGCAGCAAGTATAGCTGCCATACCTTTGATCCCTTCACCCAAATCATTTATATAAATTGTGAAGACTTGAGGCTCCAGCACTGACCCCTGTGACACACAGCTTCTGACATCCTGCCTGCCCCAAAAAAAAACAACTTATTCCTACTTTTTGTTTCTCATTAGCAAGCCAGTCTTCTATCCATGCCATTATGTTATCTCCTACACCATAAGCTTTTATTTTCTGCGTTAAGCTTTAATGTGGCGCTTTATCAAATGCCTTTTGGAACCGTGAGAACAATACAACACTGGTTCCCTTTATCTATAGCATGGGTTACTTTTTCAAATGACGCCAATAAGCTAGACATGATTTCCCCTTCACAAAACCGTTTTGGCTCTGCATGATTGCCTTGACTTATCCAAGTGCTCTCTTTTAGAGTCTTTAATGATAGCTTCTTCCTGTGACAGATGAAACGCTAATTGGCCTGTAGTTTCCTGCTTCCTTCCTCCCTTTTTGAATAAAGGACATAGATTAGCTATTTTCTAATCTAAAAGAGCCTTCCCAGAATCTAGTGATTTTAGGAAAATTAAAACCAATGCATCAGCTATCACACTAGCTTTTTTTGAGAATCCAGGGTGAAATCCATCAGGACCTGAGGACTTGTTCAAAACCGAAAGAACTGCAGATGCTGCAAGTCAGGAACAAAAACAGAAGTTGCTGGGAAAGCTCAGCAGGTCTGGCAGCATCTGTGAAGAAAAAAAATCAGAGTTAACATTTTGGGTCCGGTGACCCTGACAATTTCAACAATTTACTCAGGACGCTTCTTTGGTAATGGTAATTTTCTTGATTTCCTCCTCACCTTTCAGTTTCTGATTTACTGCTATTAACGGGATGCTACTTTTATCCTCTGTAGTAAAGACTGATGCAAAATACCTGTTGAATTTGTCTGCCATCTCTTTATCCTACATTACTAATTCCCCAGACTCATTTCCTATTGGATCAACAATTTGCTAACTCTTAACTGCTGTAAATATCTGCAGAAACTCTACTGATCTGTTTTATATTTTTGGCTAACTTTCTCTTTTACCCTGTTTTCCCTCCTTACTAATCTTCAAGTAATTCTTTGCTTTTAATAATATTCTGCCCAATCTTCTGACCAATCTTTGCAAGAATTATGTCTTTTCTTTGGATTTGATACTAAGTTTGACCTTTTTTTGTTAACCATAGATGGTGGGTCTGTCCCTTAAAAGTTTCCTTGTTTGTTGGCATATATCTATTCTGCGTTTTCTGGAATATCCCCTCAAATATTTGCCGTTGCTTCTCTACTGACCTAATTCTTAACGTAAAATTTCGGTTCTCGTTTATTAACTCTGCTGTCGTGCCCTCATAATTGCTGTTATTTTAATTCAATATAGTAGTTTTGGACTCATACTTCTAGCCCTTAAACTGTACGTAAAATTCAGTTATAGTATGGTCACTGCTACCGAGGTATGGTTTCACTATGTGGTCAATCCAATCTCATTGGTCAGAACCAGATCCAGTGTAACCTGCTCTCTCATCAGTGCCATAACATGCCGGTCTAAGAAATTGTCCTGAAAACTTGAAATGAATTTCTCCTCTAGACTGCTTTTTCCCATCTAATTTTTCCAATCTCTCTGCAGGTTAAAATTCCCCATGATAATTGCTGTACCCTTTTGACAAGCTCCCATCATTTCTCCCTTGACAGCATGACTTATCATGTGGGTACTGTCAGGATGCCTGTGCACAAATTCCACAAGTGACTTCTTGCCTTAATCATTCCTCATCTCTACCCAGATTGCTTCTATTATCGTGGTTTCCTGAATGCAGGTCATCCCATGCTACTTTTAAAAAATTTGTTCATGGGATAAAGGCTTTGCTGGCTAGGCCAGCATTTATTGCCCATCCCAGAGAACATATAAGAGTCAACTGCATTGCTGTGGGTCTGGAGTGTGGTAAGGATGGCAGGTTCCTTCCCTGAATTCCACCATCTGCCATGGCAGAATTTGAATCCAGGTCCCCAGCACAATAACTCCATCTCTGAATTAATCATCCAGCAATAATACCACTAGGCTATTGCCTCCTGTGATAGTACTAATATCATCTTTAATTAACAGAGCCACTTCCCTATCTTTTCCTTGTTTCCTGTCCTTCCTAAATGTCAGTTACTTTTCAATGTTCAGGTGCCATTCTAGTTATCCTGCAGCCACATCTCAGTTATGGCCACTAGATCATCCTTATTTATCTCAGTAGTACAACTGTTTTGTTTTGAATGCTTTTTAAGACCGAGATAGATGGATTCTTGATTAGTAAAGGGATCAAAGGTTATGGGGAAAAGACAGGAGAATAGGGTTGAGAAACGCATCAACAATGGTTGAATGGCCAAGCAGACTCGATCAGCAGAATGGCTTAATGCTGCTCCCATATCATATGGTCTTGTTGCCTTATGTATTCAAATACAGTGCCTTCAGTTTTCTTTTTTATTATTTTTGTAATCTGTAGTCATATTAATTGATTTGCTATTAGATCTACATTGTCTGTCCCATCCTGTCATTGTCTGTTTATCATTTTCCACATTAATTCCTTCCTCTGTTGCATTTTCCCCACTCTGGCGTTTGCCAAAACTTCCCAAATTTGGACCCTTGCCCCTCCCATTTAGTTTAAAACCTGCTCTACTTCACCAATTATGAGATTCGCTAGAATACCAGTCTCAGAGCAGTTCAGGACTGCCCCACTGGTGCAGTTTCTACTCTACGCAGTATTGGTGTCAGTCCCCCATGAACCAGAACCCATTTCTCCCACACCAGTCTTTCAGCCATGCATTTGTATGCCAATTTACATGTGACTCAGGTCTTAATCCAAAGATTATTAGCTTTGAGGTACTGCTTCTTAATTTGTTGCCCATTTCCTGATCGTGTACATGCAGCTTCCATCACTAGTCAAAAATTTAAAAGCTCATTTACCATTAAAACAATGAGAGAGTCAAAATACATGAAGACTAAAGAGAGAAACAAGCAAGAGACTTCAATTATTGTCGTCAAGCAAAAGAGTTGCGAGGAGTAACAAGGAATATGAACTGAATATGAATATGAGTGAAGAGAGAGTGTACGTGATGGGATGTAATGTGAAAAATGAGATCAAGGACTTTGGGATGGGAGAGTTCAGCGAGGCAGACGTGGAGTCCTTCCCAACAATAATAACAATCCACAGCTTCTTGCATGCTGTAGTAGCTCCTTATGTAACCAGCTTTCTGAATATATTCTGTCGGAAGCAACCCATGTACTCTACTCAACAATTATTCTTGTTTAAACATCATCATTTACCATATCAACTTAAATCAGATCTACATGTTGGGTTTGCAGCAATTTGCACTCTACTGAGCAGACTTTGCATGATAGCGCAGCAATAAAGCTAAGATTGTGCTTAATACAATTTGTCTTAGGAATCTTTTTCAAGTAGTACAAACATTTCTTTTTCTTTTCTTTTAATTTTCTAATTGCATTTTTAAAACTTAAGTGAGTATAATTTAAAATGTGGATTTAAATTGGGCTAGACCCTTGTGAAATAAAGGCTATAGACTAAATTAAGTGAATACTTCTAAGATGGTCTCCCGCAATAGTTTATGAAGTGCTATGAAACTTTGTTATAGGCTATCATTCACAACTCCTGAATCAGACTGTTCATGTTCATCAAAACCTCCCCATTGACAGAAATACATGATGATGCACATTATACACCATTGCAGATGGTGCAGCTTTGAGAAATGTAATTGGAGGCAAGAGGAGAGAACATTTCAAGTGCAAATAACATTAGGAAGGCAAAAAAAGTGCAAAAGCATATTGGAAGTTCGTTAGAATCATGTAGCAATTGACTGAGGAACTGGAGAAGCTGAGAGAAGATATAGACTTTGTTTTGTTTTGTTTTGTTTTGCTTTGCTTTGCTTTTCAGTCTTGCTGTGACAACCATGATTAACAACTACATATGACAGTGAGTGAGAATGTATATGAATAGCACAGAGAAAATCACAGGAGTTTAAATGCAGCCACATCCACAAGCATTCACTCCCTCCACCACTGACGTTCAGTAGCAGCAGTGTGTTCTATCTACAAGATGCACTGCAGAAATTCACCAAAGATCCTCAGACAGTACCTTCCAAACCCACGACCACTTCCATCTAGAAGAACAAGGGTAGCAGATATGTGGGAACACCACCACTTCCAAATTCCCCTCCAATTCACTCACCATCCTGACTTGGAAATATATCGCAGTTCCTTCACTGTCACTGGGTCAAAATCCTGGAATTCTCTCCTTGATGACATTGTGGGTCAACCCACAGCAGGAGGACTGCAGCAGTTCAAGAAGGCAGCTCACTGCCACCTTCTCAAAAGCAGCTAGAGATAGGCAAGAAATGCTGTCCAGCCAGCAACATCCACATCTCACAAAATGAATAATAAAAAAAAAAGCCCAACCAGTTCATGTTGATGTTTAATCTCTGTACAGGTATTTCTAATTACCTGCCCTGAATTCGACACAAGCTAATTTTATTGCATTGGTGCAAGGGGAGAGATCTAGAGTTTTAATGACCTTTGTTCAAAATTGTGACAACTGATCCTTTGTATAAGCCAGTACAATACATTTCAGGGTGTATGGCTCGTTTGATTTGGATTTTTGTGAACAATTTATTATTTAAAACTCAATTATTGTAGTGACTACTAAATAAAGAGAAGGTCAAACAAAAATTAGTTTCTCACTATCTGCTATCCCCGGAAAGTGACCTGTATTTTCTGCCCAAAGCACTAATTTGCAGAGCTACATTTACAAGTGGTTTCAAGTGCAGAAAGTTAATTACTATAGGCTGCCAACTAGAATCTACATAGCTGATCTTGAACCTGAAGCGAATATTACTTGCTGACTACATTCTTTGGAATGTTTAAGTTGCAAGAAAGGAAAAGGAGCTTAATAAGCACAATGCAAAAAGTATTGTCTTGTTGCAGTACCCTTCACATCACTCTTAAGAAACCAGTAACCCTGGAAATTTGGGAGAATTTCTGTGGATGTAAGAGATCACCTCTTTGATTAACTGCCAGAACTTTAAGGAAGTATTTGTTATACCATCAAGCCTCCAGGAGGTTTTACCAGTTATTCCATTCCTGAATAAACATATCTTGCCAAGACCAGTAATATAGCATTGTAGTTGATCTGTGACCAAGGTGGGGAAAATTTAAGCCAGTTTTCCTGTTGATGTCAAGCACCTTGTGAACTTTTGGAGTGTGAGTGGTGAATTTCAATCAAGGACAGGTTCAGATATGGATGTTACATCATTAATTATCTTGATGTTACTTGTTGCCTTGCTAAAGTGGCCATTTGAGCAAAGAACAAGAGGATTGTTATCTGAAGCGCCATATCTAAATTTAGAACCCTTTTTCAGGAAAGAAAGGAAGAAAAGGCAACACATTTCTTCATAATATTTTAGACATTCCCAATTTACTGAAAACTGAAGAGTAGATAAAGAGAAAATTCCCATTGCAAGAAATGTTCAATACTGGAGGAAACTGATTTTAAGGTGATTGACAAGACAATTAGGGGGTGACATAAACAATTTTTTAAAATCCCCAACAGTAAGGATCAGGAATGCATTGCCTGAGATTGTGATGGAAACAGATTCAGTGGTGACTTTCCAAATTAAATTAGGTGACTATTTAAGGAAAAATTATTTGCAGGGTTCTGGTGGAAAGATGAAGGAGTAAAAACAGCTGATTTTCCCTCAGGACCATCGTGGACAAGATGGGATGAATGGCTGCCTCTGCTGTAACCATTCTTAATGCTACTGTGCTCCTGCCATATGCCTTACCTTCCATGGCCAATCAAACTTCATTCCTCCTTTTTGATTATACAAATATGTTGAATTTCCATCACACATCTTTCATCATTTTAACTCCTTTTCCAGATCAGGCCTAATGCTTCAATTGCATTTGTGAATGCCACTTGTTACAACTTACTGGGGTAGTGCATCATAAATTAAGCCTCACTATTCTCGAATTTGTACCAAATGTTAAAGTTTATTTTTTTTAAGTACACATAGTACCCCAGTTTAGCTGACTTTCAGACCAAAATTGATAGAAAGCACAGACGAGGGTTTATGTACTAGCCAAAAATTATTATTTATTGTAAGCAACTAGACTGTAGCTACAAGTAAGCAGGTACAAACCATTGGCATATAACACTAGTAACCACAGTTCTAATCCCTTTATAAATTTCCCCCATTCCCAACACAAACGCATGTGTATGCATGCACACAAATATGCACAAAAAAATAGGGAAAGTAGATTATTGGCAGAGGTACAAAATTGGAACGTCAGACCAATGGACTTTGCTTGCCAGCTCTGATGTTGAGCTTTGGCTAGTTAGGCACTTGGTATTGTATTGTTTATCTCTTAACAAAGTTTTCATAGTTTGTAAGAGGCACAGAGTGGACAGTTCACTTGTAAAATGACTCTGATATATCGCTGCGAAAACCATAGCTCACAGCAACTACTGTAAGGTCATGGGTTCTTCAAGTTTTATCTGAGTTTTTTTCCTGCAGAAACCGGGCACCTACTGTTGGGGAAACACAACTGCCTCTGAGGCATCAACATAACTGCTGCTATCCTCTCCACAACTCCTTAATTTTCTCCTCATCTCTCCATTAGCAATTCTATCTTCCCTAACACTCAATCTAACCTCATCCACTGTCCTGCATCTTCTGCTGCACACAGAATATTTTACAATTCAGATATAATCAAACATGACTGCATGTGCTGTAAGAGCAAATCTTTCACTGAAAATGCCATAACTTAACTTGCATCTTCTGATTCTCCACTGTTGGGCCTGCACCAGTGTAAACACAAACTGTTTCAAGAACATTAATATGACTTTTTTTAATATCCATATTAAATATATATCCAACTATCAGTTACACTATATAAATTCAGTTCAGTGCACGTGTTATATAAAACCATTTACTCACGAGTAAAATTAATGAAAACAGTATCTTGGGCTTTATTAATAGCAGCAAAAAGAACAGAAACAAGGAGGATATGTTGAACTTGTACAAGATACTAGTTTCGCCTCAGCCAAAGTACTGAGTTCAGTCCTGGCTGCCAATCTTTAGGAAGAATGTGAAGAGGGTGCAGCAAAAATTTGGGAGAATGATTCCAGGAATGACTAACTTCAGTTCTGAAGTTGCATCGGCAAAGTTGAGACCGTTTTCCTTGAAGACATGAAGCTGAGACGAGATTTTGTTTTGAAGTATTTAAAATTATGAGGGGTCTGGAGAAGTTAGACAGAGACAAACTGCTTTACTCATGAAAGGATTGAGAATAAGAGGTCCAGGATTAAAAATAATAGGTTAAAAAAAAAAGGTGAATGAGCAGCAAAATCAGAAATTGCTGGAAAAACTCAACAGCATCTATGAAGAGAAAGCAGAGTTAATGTTTCGGGTCCAGTGCCACTTCTTCAGAACTGTTTTGTTTTGTGAAATGAGAAACCACTAGCTTCATGCCATTAATTTGTGGAGTGGACTGCCTGAGTGTGGTGAAGATCGGTTCAGTCAAAGCTTTCAAAATGGAACTAGGCTGTTAAGCTGAAAAGGAAGAAAGTATTGGCTTGTAAAGAGAAGGCAAGAAACTGGCACTCTGACATTCATTCTAATTCCATTCACTTTATTCATTAAGACACATAGAATAGAAGTTTAAAAGTAGCGCTCATATATTAACAGAATATTTAAAACCTAATTATTCAATCAGTAGTAGACATTGTGTGGAATAAAACAGCATATCCTCTGACACACTTTTAATAATGCTATGAGAAATCGTATTAAAAGAAATTTGGTATCAGCTAACTAATTGCATGACCAGTGGCTGATTTGTTTTGGATTATTGTTGGATTTTAAAGATGTGCAGACACATAACATAATTTTAAAAGGACATTTAAAAACCAAGGCACTGAGGAAAGCCCAAAAAATGGTATTTTAAACATTGTCCCTGTTGAAATTGTAGTTTGTAAAATATCAGTCTTCTCTGATCCCTTTAAGAGTGCAGGTGACTTTTTTTAATAGCAAAATAAATTCCATCAAGTCTCTCATTTTTCATTTTTCTCTTTCAGGGATCGTGTTGTGGCTGTTTTCGTACAAGGAGCTGCTTGGCAGTTCAAGGGATGGCCATGGTTATTACCTGATGGATCACCTGTGGATATTTTCGCAAAAAGTAATTTTTCTACTTTTATGTAAGAACATAAATACAAATGAAAGTAGACCATGTGCCCTGTCAAGCCTATTTTATTGTTCAGTCAGATAATGGTTGATCTTCTATTTGAACTCCAAGTTTCTGCCTGATCCTTATATCCCTTGATTAGTATCCAGAATTCTATCCATTCCTGCCTTGAAGATACACAATAAGTGAGCATTCAAACTTTCACAAAATCTGACTAAGGAATATTTCCTTGGCTCTGTTAAAAACAGCCAACTTCTTATCCTAAGATTGACCCTTGGTCCCAGACTCTCCAAACACGTAAAGCATCCTCTCAGAATATTATATTTCAATCAAATTGCCTTTCGTTTTGGCAAATCTCAGAAATAGGCCTATTTTACCAAATCTCTCTTCCCAGGACAGTGCATCTGATTAAAAAATGTTGCATCCCTGCAAAGAGAAGTATGTAATAATTTCTGTCATCCAAAACTACAAACCAGCTTGTTCTAGTAACAGGATTTTTATTTTGACTGGAGATGGCTTACGTTCCTCATAAAAACACTTGTTGCTGAGTGATTATGTTCACTGCTCTCCGTCGGTCTCATTGTCTCTCAATCACTAATAATTGTGAAACTCCTGGATGGTTGTTATTGACAGACAGCCACCCCGCCCTTGTAATAGTTTGTCTTTCATTGTTGTACCTATTTCCTGGGTATGACTTTCTAGATTTCTGCGCTCCTTTTGTGAAACATTAACATCTACATCAACATAAGACCACCCAGGAGCTTTCTGATAAAATGAAAACATGGAACTTATAATTCAAACCTTTATAATATAGGTTAATGTACTATTTGCCTTGGTATTCATTTGCTGCAGCAGCATGTTCGCTTTCTGTGATCTGTGAACAAGGTTCTTTATCTGAATGCATAAAGCATTTGCAACGATACAGCTGAATTAGCACGGAGAAAGATAAATGTTTTAGATCGCATCTTCATTACAAAGACATGGTCTCTGGGAAATAAATATTCCACCATACAAACCATTTTGAAAAATCAGACTGAATGGAGAAGACCAAGTCATATTCCTGGTAGTAAAGAGTGACCCAAAGTCAAAAGGGAGTAAGACTTTTACCTCAGAAGATCAAGAAGTGATATTAATTGAGAAAACAATGGCCAGAAAAGCCTAATCAGGGTAGATGATAGGCCCACAATTGTAGTTGTACCTTTGGACAAAATATTATGCAAGTAAAAATTAGAGCTTGTAGTAAAGGCAATTTAAAACTATAAATGACTTTAATCTTCATAGGTTGGACAAATCAAGTTGGCAAAGATGGTTCAGAAGATGAGCTTATACAATGCTTTTACAAATGTCTTGGAACAATCTAATACAGAGCTAACAAGAGACACAACTATTTTAGATCTCATTGTCTAATGAGGCAAGTTTAATTATTAATCTTATAGTAAAACCTCCTTTAGGAAAATGTGATCATAATACAATTAATTCCATATTACATTTGAAAGCAACTTATTCCAGTTTCAAACAAGAATCTTAACCAAAACCAATTGTGTTAGTATAAGAGGAGAGCTGAACAAGAGACAAAAAAAACTGCAGATGCTGGAATCCAAGCTAGACAAACAGCAGGTTGGACGAACACAGCAAGCCAGGCAGCATCTGAAGGAAAGGAGCAGTCAACATTTAGGATATAACCCTTCTTCAGGACTGGATGTGGGGGTAGGGGGAGCTGCAGATAAAGAGAGGGGAGGGGGGGGTCTAGCAGAATGGTGATGATAGGTGAACGCTGGTAGTAGGTATGACCTGTATGGTCAATGGTAGGGATGAATCTGGTTGGTGGTTGGAAGGGAGGAGATGGGGCTGGAAAGGGAGCCTGGGGATGGGTGGGAAGGTTATTTGAAATTGGAGAACTCCGTATTGAGTCATCCGGGCTGTAGGGTGCCCAAGCAGAAGATAAGGTGTTCTTCAAATCTGCATTCCAAGTCACTGCGACACTGGAGGAGGCCGAGGACGGACGTGTCGTTGGGGGAGTCAGTGGGGGGGGGGTGGGGGCGTTAAAATGGGCAGTAACCAGGTGGTTAGGTTGACTGTTACGGGCCAGATGAAAATGCTCGGTGAAACGGTACCTAGTCTACGTTTGGTCTCACCGATGTAGAGAAGACCACGTCGGGAGCACCGGATGCAATAGACTAGGGTTTGGAAACGATGTATGTGGAGCTGTGTCTCACCTGGAAGGGCTGTTTAGGGCCCTAAATGGAGGTGAGGGAGGTGGTGTGTGGGCAGGTTTTGCATCTTTTACAGTTATAGGGGAAAGGTACTGGGCAGGTTGGAGTGGATAGTGGGGAGTGTGGCACGAACTAAGGAGTGGCAAAAGGAATGGTCTTTGCGGAAGACAGAGAGGGGTGAGGAATGAAGATGTACCGCGTGGTGGGATCTGATTGGAGTTGGCAGAAGTGTTTGAGGATGATACGTTGGATGCTGAGGTTGATGGGTTGGAAAGTGAGGACAAGGGAGATCCTATCTTTATTATGTTTGGGTTGGGGGGGGTTAAGAGCTGTGGCAGGGGAAATGGAGGCGGCTTGGTAGAGGGCTGTTTGGATGACAGAGGGGTGAAAGAGCATTGTTTGAAAAAGGCAGACATCCGGGATGCTTGGAAGTGGAACATCTCCTTGTCAGAGCAGAAGCGATAGAGACGAATTGGGAAAACGGGATGGAATTTTTGCAGGGTACAGAGTGGGAGGAAGTGTAGTCTGGGTTGATTTATTTAAGTGAACCAATTCAAAGGAATGGTTCACTAATAAACAGTCAGAAATATTTAATAAAAATATTCAAAATGTTTAATAAAGTACATTACACTTTTTAAAAAAAACTAAGAAAGACCCTGTGGCTTATTAGAGAAGCTAGGGATAGTATTGAGTTAAAAGAAGAAGTATATAATTTTGCAAATAATCTTAGAAGACCCCAGGATTGGAACTATTTTGAAAATAGCAAAAGTGACCGAAAAGTTGATTTTTTTGAAAAAACGGAAAAGTAGAATATGGGAGTAAACTGAACAGGAATATAAAAACAAAAGTATAATGTGTTTACTATTACAGTAAAGTGATTAAAGAAAACATTTAATAGTAGATGCAGAAAACAGAAGGAAGGACAGGCTGGAGGGGTGCAAATGGCAAAGATTTTATCTCCCTTTTTAGCACAAATTAAATACTGAAGAAGGCACAAAGGAGTTAAAACCTTACGGTAACTAACATCAGCAGAGAAATAATATAGAGATTTTTAATGTGCTTCTGTGAGATGTAGACCTTGAACATTTATTGCCCATCCTGAATTGCCTTTGCAACATAGTAGCTTGCTTGGCCATTTCAGTGGACAGTTACCGGTAAACCACATTGTAGGTCCAAGTCACATTTCGGCCAGATCAGGTAAGGACGGCTTGCTTCTCATAGGTCGTTAGTGAAAGAGTTTTGTAATAACTGATAATAGTTTTGTTGTCACCATTATTGAGATTAGCTCTAAATTCGTGATTAATCAAATTTAAATTGCACCAGCTGTCATGCTGTGATACGAACTCATGTCCCAAAAATATGAGCCTGGGCCTCTGGATTACTAGTCCAATGACATTACCACTACACCACCATCTGCCCTGAAGACGACAAATGCAGGACCTGATTGCCCACATCCTAGAGTTTTAAAAGAGGTAGCTGCAAAGATAGTGAATGCATTGATTAAGATTTTTTACATGTTCCCAGATTCCAGCAGTATTCGGCAGTTAGCAAAAGTAACACTGCTATTGAAGAAAGAAGGGAAAGAAAGATTAGACAAAACAGAGAACTAGAGGCTCATTAGCCTGACACCAGTCTATCATTAAGGAAGTCTTAACAATGCATCTGGAAAACCATAGTATGATCCATTTTATTTTTACAAAAGGCAAGTCATGTTTGACAATAGAGACATGGACCGAGAAGATGTTGTATATTGGATTTCTAAAAGGCATTCAATAATGTACCACAAACAATTATACTCAAAGCCAAAAGTTTCATGTTGGTAATTTGTATCTAATGGAATGGCATAAGGATCTGTGCTGAGACCTCAGCTATTTGCAAAGTTCAATGAATGACTCACAATAAAACAGAGAATTCCATCTAAGTTCACTGATGAAAGAAAGCAGAGGTGCACCCGTAAATGGAAAGATATGTATAAAGTTTGGTAAAGTCAGTAGGCAGCAAGGATATAAGTGCAATGTAATGTGTGGAATATGAGGTTATTCACTCTGGTAGTCGGAAAAGAGACTGTCTTTTTCAAAAAAAAAGTATGAAACTAGATTGATACTGAGAGACTTGGATGTACTCCAAATAAAAACACAGTACGCTAGCATTCATGTACAGTGTGCACTCAAGAAGGCAAATGAAATATATTGGCCATAATTGCAAGGGGATTGGACACAAGAGTAAGGAAGGCTTGCCACAAGCGAGGTGATGGTCTAATAGTATTATCACTCAACCATTAATGCTGAAAGTCAGGTAAGGTTCTGGTGATCTGGGTAGGAATCCTGCCATGGCAGACAGTGGAATTTGAGTTCAGTAAAAAAACAAAATCTGGAATGAAGAGACTAATGATGGCTATTAAACCATTGTTGATTGTCCAAAATACCCATCTATTTCAATGATGTCCTTTTGGGAAGGAAACTGCTGTCCTTGTCTGACCTACCTATGACTCCAGACCGTATTTAACTTTTAACTGCCCTCTAGGCGATTGGGGATGAGCAATAAGTATTGGCCTAGCCACTGAGGCCCACATCTCATGAATGAATTTTTTAAAAAAAATCATTCTGTATTACTTTGATGAGGTCACGCCTGGAGTAGTGTGCACAGTTTTGGTCTCTATCTTTAAGCAAAGATCTGGTTGCAGGCAATGCAGTTTGCTAGATTAGTTTTTGGTATGAGAGGCTATTTATATTGGGCATATTCTGGTGCTTTGAAGAATGAAAGGTGATCTCATTGAAAAATACAAGATTCTGAAGGAATTTGCCATGTCAAACACTGAAAAGATATTACCCCTGCTTAGAATTCAAAACACTGGGACACAATCTCAGGATAAGGGATTGATTATTTAAAACCTAGCCTCCTATGCCAAGGCCTGATGTCCTGTGATGTTTAGTACTAAGGATAAGAGCAACAATATGAAAGGAACATGACTGCTTCGAAGACCACAACCCTTGTCCCCTTTTCTAAGTGCTACACCATTCCTGAATTCGACACACATTATGCTTTTCCTTCTTGGTCACTGTTCAAAATCTTTGGCTATCCTAATTTCACCATAACAGGACAATCATTAAAATCAAGCTTGCCAACACCACCACGTCTAACTAATTAACAGCAGCTTGCCCACATTCCAAAAGATTTTTATGTGGGTTTTCTGTTTGTGAAGAAGAAATACACTATTGAAATGTTGGTAGACATTCAGAATCACAACAATATAGTAACAGTAGAACAAAATGAATATTTCAGATGTAATTTAAACAAAAGATAAGTCATAGATTTCACAAGACTATGGACTCTGAACTGTGCAACAGGTCTGTTTCCAACATTAAGCCTAGGATTGCAGCATTTCATGGAAAAGGCCAAATATCTTTACAGGATAAATGGCAAAAGTCAACAAAATGTGCCCTTACCAGCACCTATACCACTTCTTTATTCTTAAACGTGCTACCAAATTACTGCAACTCCCATTTGTATCTTCTCTAGACCCATTTTGTTTTTGGTTCTTTTCTTGTCCAAAGCCCTTTTGCCATTAATCTGTTGCCTGCCACAAAGCTTCATGTTTATTTTTTCGCTAGCCCCCACCACCCAACATCTCCCTGCCTTTGTACTTGCTTAAAATCAGTTAAATCTTGAACTTGCTTTTAGTTCAACTGAATGGTCATTAACCTGAATTGTTAACAGTTTTTCTATCTTCAAAGATTTTGCCTGTCCCTTTGCATATTTTAAATAATTTTTCTTTTTGATAACAGTGTATTTCTGATCCCTCTGTAGAACAGTATGTTAAAGAAATGATGTCAAATATGTGACCCGAGAGCTACATATGCTCTTGAAGGCTTTCTTCTTCAATGCTGTGCTCCATCTGATTTTTTCATCGTGAAAATGTAAAAAGAACTTTTAGTTCCATTATCCATAATTGACATGTTAATCATAGCATCAAAGTCCATTATTATTGTTTATTGCAGATTTTTTGTAAATTAATAAAAACTTGGTTGAAGAATGAATGCGAAACCCATAACAACAAAAGATAGAACACCCCTATTTAGTGAATGAACTTATCTCAAAGCCAGCAAACAACACCTTCTTTAAAAAAGTTTTCAAGGTTAATAAAGATTTTTAAAAATACTTCAAAAACCTGAAATATACAGAATTATTATTTGAAATGTAATAGTGATTGTTGCATTTTCGAATTTGCTGTAGTTAAACTCTGCTGAAGGGAGGGCCCACACGATGTGCAAAGCTTTACTTCATCTTTAATATGCAGAGTACCAGTTAGTTCTTCTGAACATATAACTGTGCATATTGAATTCTTGATGTGACTTTTCTAAGTCCAGTACGCAGTCACATTTTAGCTACATAAAGCAGATAGCTTTATTGAAATGTGTCCTAAAGCGCTTTGGCAAAGCTATTTAGATTGTATTGCTCAATGTGCATGTATAATAATTACTGTTATTTGAGACACTACAGTACACTTTGTTTTGCAGTTTCCAATCCAAATAACTTGACCTACACCAAATGTAAGCTGTTGATAAATGTATTGTTGCAAAGTCAGATTTAATCTATCTTTATCCAATGCATAACATGTAGATTCCTTAATGCAATGCCTTCAAGTTTGCGAGGTTTTGTGTGCTTAGATCATGAGGTATAACATAACAGTCAGACTGTGAAAGGTCACAGACTGTTTTGGAAGTTATTTCTGTTATAAAATTTATATCTTAAAAACACTCACTTAATATAATTAATAGACAGTGCTAATATTGAAGTAATGATTTGGTATGTCTTTGGATTGTCTTGTTCTATTTAAATACAACTTACTGGTGTATTAATTACAAGAAGTATATACCAGCCAGCAGCAAAACATCAAAATATCTTTAGGACATAATATGACCGAATAATTCATTACTGATTAAAATCCTGATTGAATTATGATCAGCATCATAATTAATGATATTTATCATATCACAATGGTCATTATTTATTGATTTGGACAATACCACAAATTAAGTATTTCATGCAAACTTAAACTTATAGTGCTAATGCAGATAACATCTCTCGGGTCCCATAGTATCACATATATAATATGAGCAGAATAGGCTGTTTGGCCCCTCAAGCTTGTTCCATTGTCCAGTTAGGTCATGGCTGATCTCTACTGCAGCTCTACTTGCATTTCTTTTTCATTTCTCTTGAAACTGTTACCTAACAAAACTCCATTTCTGAAATTTTCAGTTGACCACCACTCCCTCCTCCCAGCACCAATCTCAAAATTAACGCTAATTGTGAAATCAGGAGTCTGCAGAGGTTATCTTTTCCCATTTCTTAGATCCATGCCTGCACAGCAACTAAATTGTAGATTAGGTTTGACAATGCACATCTAGCAGAAAATTATGGCTCAACTTTGTTGATGATTAACCTTGAATAATTTTGAAAAGCTTTTATTTAAAATTCATAAATAATCTTAACACCTGAGCAGAATAACTTGTCTGTCTGAAGAGATTAAGTACTTGACTTCCAATCAACTGACCATCAGTTGCTACAAGGAGCTCGCTGTCTCATTTGGTCAGTCTCTGTCTCTCTAACTTCTGTTCTTTTGCATTCTAGTATTCTGATAAATGCTACTGCGTCTAAATCAGGCCACAATGCAGGCTAAATTGTATAGAAGGAACATGTTTATCTTGGGCACTTACATAGATTTGTTTTTTTTTAATTGCTATACGGCTGTGGTATGTTTGTGCAGTACTTAATGTTACTGGGGGCATGCATTTAAGGTGAGGGGGAAAGTTCAAAAGGAGATGTGAATGGCAAGTTTTTTTACATAGAGATTGCTAGGTGTCTGGAACGTGGTGATGGAGGCAAAAACGATAGGGGTATTGAAGGGGCTTTTAGATAAACACATGAATATGCAAAGAATTCAGGGATATGGACCAAGGGCAGGCAGAAGGGATTAGTTTAATTTGATGTAATGTTCAGCACAACATCCTGGGCCGAAGGGCCCGTTCCTGTGCTGTACTGTTCTACATTCTAAAGATGGTTCAAACCAGATATTCTGAAGTTCAACTTAAATTGAATTGACTTCAAAACTACAGCTTGATGTGGTTCTGTTTTTAAACATATTGTGTTGCTTCTATTGATGTAAACGCAGTTTGGATCAGACCTTATGAAATGTGTTAAGTAAATACACATTCTCTGTTTCTTTAAGACTTATACCTCAATGTTACACCTACATTAATGACTACACTCTCTCCTAGTCAAGGCGTTCCACCTGAAGTATGATGAAATGCGTCTGGATCTAAATGTTCAGAAGTGGGATGTGACTGTACTGGAACTGAGCCACCACAAGCGCCATCTTGACAGAGCTGTTTTGCTACGTTTCTGGGAGACTTTAGACAGGTGAGTAGCTGGTAGGACATCAAGATTCAGAGAGCGTGCCTTATTGCTATAGAGCCAGAGGGTTGTTCAGTGCTGTGACTGGAGAGGGGTGGGGGGTCTGGTGGGACTCGAATTCCACAATAGATTTAGAGTCCCTTAATTTTCTTTCAGAATTCAGTCTGTGTGCAGGAATAAGTATTACCCACCCTTATGTTGAGACTCAAAATAAAAATACACTGTACTTTTGAATGTAGATAACACACTTATGTATTTCAAACATGAATTAAAGAACTTCCCTTATAGTTTACTTTATCATGGTAGAAGCAAGTATTATTTTATAAAGTTAAGATAGAAGATCAGTCATGATTCTGTTGAATGGCAAAGCAGACCTAAAGGCCTGAATGGCCTACTCATTTCTTCCTGTTTCTTATTGCTCCTATTTCTTTTGTTATGTCTTTACTTGGAGCTACAATTTGTACTGGGAACTGACAAGAAAATTTATCCTCCCTTTCTACAGTGCTTTCTTAGAATAGCCACTACTCTGTCTAGCTGTGTACTTGCTCCAGTACTTAATTTACTACTACTTTGCAACTCCTTTACGAGTATAAAAATTGAATGGTAGGTGACAGTCATAATTCCCTGCAGTCTTGGATAACTGAGCTATGTCTTACAGCGGAATTGCTGGTGTTTGCAGTAGCCAGTATTTGCAAGGCTCATATCTGAAGGACTCCTTATCTGTTGGCAATTGAAGGAACCTTGGAAAATGAATTCACTGCCACTATTTAGAAGCATAGTGACATCTTCACAAACTCCTGACAGTCCACAAGTTGGACATGGGCTCAGAAATACAGCTGATTTAAATTATCACAGGCAAAATTGTCCCTAAAAGCCTTGAAATCGTAGTGGAAGTGTGGTCTTCAAAGCAACTCTTGAGGCATTGCTAGCTTGCACTCCACAAGTGCTTCTTAGCATCTTGGTGCTGCAGCAGTATCCCAGTCAAGCTCAGTGTCTGGAGTATTCTTAATTTCAAAAAAATGCAGAGAAAGAAATATAATGCCCCAAGTTCTGACTATGTATCCATTCCATCTCTAAGACCACCTTGTTCTACCATTTACTTTGTCAAACTTTGCCCTACCTCAGGTAATCTTCTGCTGAAGTCCTCATTTGTGCTCTTGTCTTGGAAACTTGACTGTTCGAATACTCTTCTGGCTAATTTCCCACACTCTACCACATAGAAAATTATGAGCTGATCCAAAAATCTGCCATATCCTAACTTATACCAAGTCCCATTTGCTCATTACTCCTGTGCTTGCTCAGCTGCATTATTTTCTGACCTGGCAAGGCTTAAAACTCCAAAATCGTTCTATGGCCTCTCCTCTCTCTATCTCTGTAACTTCTGACAAAGTTCTGAGATCTCTCTGCCACACCAATTCTGACCTCTTTCACAGCCTCAGTTTTAATAATTTCGCCTTTGGCAGTCATGCTTCAGCTGTTAGGGCTCTAATCTCTGGAATTCTATTCCTAATCCAATCCATCTCTCTATCTCAGAGATAGTAGGAACTGCCAATGCTGGAGAATCTGAGATAACAAAGTGTAGAGCTGGATAAACACAGCGGGCCGAGCAGGAAAGCTGACATTTCGGGTCTGGACCCTTCTTCAGAAATAGGGAAGGGGAAGGGGATTCTGAAATAAATAGAGAGAGAGGGGGAGGCGGATGGAAGATGAATAAAGGAGCAGATAGGTGGAGAGGAGACAGACAGGTCAAAGAGGCGGGGATGGAGCCAGTAAAGGTGGGGAGTTTTAGGATTGGGGTTGATCAGTCCAGGGAAGACGGACAGATCAAGGGGGCGGGGATGAGGTTGGTAGGTAGGAGGTGGGGTGGAGCT
Source organism: Rhincodon typus (assembly GCF_021869965.1). Lineage (NCBI taxonomy): Eukaryota > Metazoa > Chordata > Chondrichthyes > Orectolobiformes > Rhincodontidae > Rhincodon > Rhincodon typus. The sequence continues at coordinate 16,171,773 of NC_063341.1, forward strand.
TGAGGTGGGAGGAGGGGATAGGTGGGAGAAAGGACGGACAGGTTAGGGAGGTGGGGACGAGCTGGGCTGGTTTTGGGATGCAGCCAGGGGAGGGGAGATTTTGAAGCTTGTGAAGTCCATATTGATATCATTGGGCTGCAGGGTTCCCAAGCGAAATATGAGGTGCTGTTCCTGCAACCTTCGTGTGGCATCGTTGCGGCACTGGAGGAGGCCCAGGATGGACATGTCATCCAAGGAGTGGGAGGGGGAGTTGAAGTGGTTCGCAACTGGGAGGTGCAGTTGTTTGTCACAAATTGAGTGTAGGTGTTCCACAAAGCGGTCTCCAAGCCTCCGCTTGGTTTCCCCAATGTAGAGGAGGCAACATCGGGAACAGCGGATACAGTATACCACATTAGCAGATGTGCAGGTGACCATCTGTTTGATGTGGAAGGTTTTCTTGTGGCCTGGGATGGTGGAGAGGTGGGCAGTGTAGGGGCAGGTGTAGTACTTCCTGCGGTTACAAAGAAAAGTGGTGGGCCTGGTGGGGACTGTGGAACGGAAATGGAATCACGGAGTGAGTGATCCCTCCAGGAGGCAGATAAGTGTGGGGAGGCAAAAATGTCTTTGGTAGTGGGGTCAGATTGCAGATGGCGGAAGTGCTGGAGGATGATGCGTTGGATCCGGAGGTTGGTGGGGTGGTACATGAGGACGAGGGAGATTCTGTTTTGGTTGTTATTGCGGGGAGGGGGTATGAGGGATGAGTTGCGGGAAATGCGAGAGACGTGGTCGAGGGCGTTTTCGATCACTGTGGAGGGGAAGTTGCGGTCCTTGAAAAATGAGGACATCTGGGATGTCCGGGAGTGCAATGCCTCATCTCAGGAGCAGATGCGGCGGAGGCGAAGGAATCGGGAATAGGGGATGGCATTTTTGCAGGAAGGTGGGTGAGAGGAGATGTATTCTAGGTAGCTGTGGGAGTCGGTAGGCTTGAAATGGATATCGGTTTCCAGGTGGTTGCCAGAGACGGAAACAGAGGCCCAGGAAGGAGAGAGAGGTATCAGAGATGGTCCAGGTGAACTTTTAAGGTTGGGGTGGAAGGTGTTAGTGAACTGGATGAACTGTTCGAGCTCCTCGTGGGAGCACGAGATGGCGCCGATACAGTCATCGATGTTGCGGATGAAGAAGTAGGGAATAGGGCCAGTGTAGCTTCGGAAGAGGGATTGTTCCACGTATCCTACAAAGAGGCAGGCATAGCTTGGGCCCATGCGGGTACCCATGGCCACCCCCTTTGTCTGTAGGAAGTGGGAGGAATTGGAGGAGAAGTTGTTAAGGGTGAGGACGAGTTCAGCTAAGTGGATAAGGGTGCCAGTGGAGGGGGACTGGTTGGGCCTGTGGGACAGGAAGAGGCGGAGGGCCTTTAGGCCATCTGCATGGGGAATGCAAGTGTATAGGAACTGGACGTCCATGGTAAAGATGAGGTGTTGGGGACCAGGGAATCGGAAGTTTTGGAGGGGGTGGAGGGCGTGGGTGGTGTCACGGGCGTAGGTAGGGAGTTCCTGGACCAAGGGGGAGAAAATGGAGTTGAGATAAATGGAGATGAATTCGGTGGGGCACCTCTCTATCTATCTCCTTTAATGCTCTTTTAAAACCCCAATTTCTTAGACCAAACTTTGGATCATAATATCTCTTTTTGTGTTTTGGTTTATAGTCTGTTTGATCATGTTCTTAAGAGCACTTTGAGTGTTTTATTATGTTAAAAGCATTATGTAGAAATTGTGACAGTTCAGCAGCAGTTTTGCTTAGGCAAGCATATAGACTATGCCAGGACCAATCTGTCACTGGTGGACAGGAAAATCTAGGCCAAAATATCTCTGTAAATCCCCAGATAAGGCAGATGGAGCCTTTATTTCATACCTCATCACTGCTACACTTCTTTAGTATTGATGAATTGACCTAGTGCTTGAGTCTTAGTGTGTTTTGAAACTGCATTTTAAAAAATCCTCTTGTTGATGGACCTTGAAAACCAAGATCAGTCTTAAGAACATTTTATTTGGAGTGTAATCACCTTGAATGTAATACTCAAAATCGGATGTGCAGAGACAATTCATTAGTTGTTGATCTACCCACTAACAAAATAATAATGAAAAGCGTGAGGTGGGCAGGTTGGCTGAATTCTGTCTACAATTTTCCTGATATCTTGCAAGACACTTTGCCAACTGATAATGCTTTCTTCATTACGTGTAAGTTTAGTCAACCTAGATTCTTTCAGTAAAGAAAATTTGATGAAAAATTGTGCAGTATCTTCTTTTTGGTCATCTATCAAATTAATTCATTTCCACGTGCAGTAACCCAGATCCATGATTTATGGGCCCCTCATAAATGGCGAAAATATTTTTTAAAAATGTGTTTTCTTGGTGTGGATGAGTTGGAAGGTGGGATTACAAGGGGTGTGGACATGCCGAGCGTTAAAAAGTTGAAGTGAATATTTTTGAAGTAGAAATTTGCTCACAAAATTAGTGCAAGTAAAACATTAAAATGAGTTAAAATAAAAATAAATATTGTTTCTTATATAACGAGAATTTGGAAAGTATGGTTATCCAAACGGACCTGCCTGTTCTTATTCATGAGTTGCTAAAAGCTAGTATGTAGGTGCAACAATCAATTGGAAAGGCAACTGATTATATAGGCATTCATTTCAAGGAGATTTGAGCACAGAAATAAAGATGTCTTGCTGCTGTTATATAGAACCTTGCCGTAACCTCACATGAAGATTGTGCCCAGTTTTAGTCTCCTTATCTAAGGAAGAACATACTTACCAGAGAGGAAGTACAACTGAGTCTCAACAACCTAATCCCAGGCAGAATTTTCTTATGAGGAGAAATGGAAAAAAACTTGATCTGTATTCTCTGAAGTTTCAAAGAATGAGATGGATGTAGATGGGATGTTTCACCTGACTGGTACATCGAGAAACTGGAGACATAATCTCAGAATAAGGTGCTTAATACATTTAAGACTGAGATAAGGAGGAATTTTTTCGCTGAGGGTGGTGAATCTTTGGAATCCATCATCCCAGCGAGCGCTGGATGCTCCAGCCATTGAGCATGTTCAAGACAGAAATCGATAGGTTTCTGAAGACTATATAACTTTAAGGCATATGGAGATAGTGTGGGGCATTAAGAAGATATCAGCTAGAATGGCGGGCAGGACCACTGGTCTTAATGGCCTCCTCCTGTTCTTGTGTTCCTAGTAAGGATTCTCAGGAATTTGTTTTTCTCCTTGTGGGATTGAAACTAGAATGAGGTAGAAGTTTGTTTATATTGTGTTAGAGTGAGCTGTGAAATAAATTAAAGCACAATAAGTATGTACATTCACACTTTCAACGAAGGCTGTTTGTGTTTAAGATGATTGATTGTAGATGTATAATTTTCAAAATTTGTGTGGCAGCTTTTTTTCAAGTACCAGTGACCCAGGTTCGATTTACAGCCTTGGGTGACTGAGTGGAGTTTACATTTTCTCCCTGTGTTTGTGTGGGTTTCCTGTAGGTGCCCCGGTTTCCTCCTCCAGCCCAAAGATGTGCAGGTTAGGTGGACTGGCCATGCTAAATTGCCCATAGGGACCAGGGATATGTAGGCTTGGTGAATTAGCCATGGGATACACAAGGATTGGATAGAAGAGTGGGTCTTCAGAGGATTGGTGTGGACTTGATGGGCTGAATGGCCTGTTTCCACACTTTAGGGATTCTGTTCTGAGATTCGAGGTTTTGTATATTCTTTTTGATATTTGATCCATTGAAATGAATGTACATCAGAAAATTGAGGATGAACCCAATTTCTAAAGATGTCTTACATTTTTAGGAATGAATACACAAATTTTTCACTTGTCAAGATCAATTTTAATACTTTGTGCACAAAAGATTATTAAAATATAAAGATAAGTATAGTTTGTTAATGTAACTGGTATACAGCCATCAATTATGTCTTTATTATGTCGCTTTTAGTTTTTAAATGTAGGATTTATGGGCTTCACAAAATCATAACTTGTTCACTTGAAATGTTTTGGGATGCTTGGCTAGACATCAAAGTAGAGAACTACTGCGGTACCTCATTTATTAGTTAAATTCTGATGGTAGTCTTTTAATTTGTTTTATTCCATGGCATATTTAACAACTGATACTTTTCTTTTATTCACTTTCACACTTAATTGTTCAAAAAGATACAAGAATGCTGTGAGTTTTCACAGCTGATTTTTATGTGTTGTAATTACAAGTCATGAGCTGAGTCTTTTGTGATAAGGCTGATGCATTCACACACGCTGCCTGTTGGTTTCCTTATCTCTTCAACTCCATTTCTGCAGGTGCAATCCATTGTGCTACTGCAGAAGGTTGTATAATATATTTTGAATGCATGTCATTGCCCAAATTCAGCCGTTGCTGCTGTACAATAAAACATTCAGCTCGGACCTCAAGGACATGTTAATATGTAAAGAAAACTGCAGTGTGCCATCGTTTATCTCTAAAGGTCATGTCCGTTTCATGGGGGAGAAATCACGATTGTCAACGTTAACTTCTTTCACTTGATTCCTTGGAGCCGTTTTTTATTGTTGCAACCACAAAGATCTTGCAATGAGTTTTTGTAACTTCAGTAACTTCGGTTGTGACTGAGTTTTGTTTTCTTTTAACACAACAGGTACATGGTGAAGCACAAGTCCCATTTGAGATTCTAAGTTGTCTGAAACTCTGTGGTTGCTGCCATTCATTTCTGGGAGATTGGAGGAAATCTACAAGAGCCACATATATCTTGGGACTAAACTGTTTCACTGACATCTCTACGTTTGTCAAGAGCAGTGACAGTACAGTATGAGTGAACTTGACATGTCTCATATGCGATACTTGTTGGAAAACTTCTATTGCATTGGGGAATTGATGTCTGCAACAATTAGACATAAACAATGTGCTTATACTACCAGTTTTCCAATGGTAGATTGACTTCTAGTCTGCAAACTCAAATTTGTATTTTATTCTATAGTGAGTGTTTATATTTCATTTTTATTTTTCAGGCAGCGCTTTTTGTTTATTTTAGTCCATTCTTTCTCTTTTCCAGCTTTTCCTTTTACAATTGTTAGTGTAAGCCGCAAATTGTATAGCATCACTGCTGTGGGATAGGGATTTCTTCAAACCGTTCTCAGGTAGAATAAGTGATAAGACAGCCATAGATGACATAGGTTCACTGTTTTTCTTTTTGTAAAATATGACAAAATTATACATTGAAGTGCAGCTGCCTTGAGCTGTGATGGGGCTTGAACAATCACTTGAGTATTGTTAAGAATTTGGGCAGTGAGAGAAAGAAAAAACCTAAAAGGTCCATTATTCCTATTATGAAAAAATTAATTGGAAGCCCTGAACTTTACAGCATTGACTGAAAGGTAAGTAATAATGGTTTGTAACTTTGAAACCTATCATATGTACTTAGCTTTCTAAGCACGAATGTGAAAAGCTGATGGTGTACTTGCAAGTTCTGTACTTCAAACTTCTTAAAGTCCATCTAGTGCCGACATACAAATGATTAAGAATCCACTTATGCTGCTTGCTGACATGAGATAAATATATTACATAAAATACCAGTTTGTTGCTGTTTTCATTACACTTCCATCAGTGTGTTGAAAGAATTCACATTTATTTCACTCTTCTTTAGGGGAAAAAAAGGAAGGGTTTTTGTTTGAGGGCACAATCATCATTCATTCAGCCTCAGAAATGCAAGCAGTACCAGTAAAACTTTGATAGTGTTGACAGCAATGAGCATTTTTAACTTAATGACTAGGATAGTGCTTACAAAGTTTAAAAAGCAAAGTTTGTCTCATGGTGATGCATAGAAGGAATCATACTGATGCAATATATTTATTTAAATAGTGATCATAAATAATAATTAAAAACTGATACAGAAAATTAATAGTTGAGCTGGAAAGTTGCATGAGGGAAAATGTAAGTGATGCTCACCACAGCATAGGATAGTGCCAAAATGAACAATTCAGTCAATTTTCCTAACATTCAGTATCTTAAGATTTTAAAAAAACAGATTGAGCACAACATCTGATTTAGTAAAAAATATCTGTTTGAAGCTGTTTACAGTAGCCCAGGGACAAAACCTCACCCAGGGTTTGGTTTTTTTTTGTCCTGCTGTCTGGTTTGAACTGGAAAGTAGTTTTATACATTTGATCCTACAACATATTCACAAGTAGAGCTCCTTTAGGTGGATGAAACTCAATCAAATAGATGGAATTCTTGTTTTTACCTGCTGTGTTAGATAACCAGAAATAAAAGGTAATGATGCTGAAACCTGAAAAAAATGACTTCACGCAGTATAAACAACATTGAGTATTGTGCTCTAAAACCTGAAAATGTGTAACAGTATCCAAGATCAAATGTCAATTGTGATAGTTTGGAGAACAATGCATAAGACTGAATAACCATTACGTCAACGATGCTTTCTTTTCAGTGAAGCTTGTAAAGACTGAATGTTCTACTTCTCTTGTCTACTACAAAATAGATAAAAACATATCCTGTCTTCATAGGTGGAAGGAAAAACATAATTCCTGTCCAAGCTATTCGATTCTCAAAAATAGTCTAAATTAAACATTAAAGTTGTTCATTTACATTGAAATTTGAAAGCAGCCATGATGTAGCAAGTTGGAAACAAAACAAATTAAGAACAGAGTTGAATAACTATGTTCGTTTCAGCATTAGATTTCCCACTATAATGCCCTCAATTTAGTCACAGTGAATGATCCATTGTCATTTGGGTTAGCAATTGTACAAGCTTCTTGAAAAACTGATGCAACGGTTGCTGAGTCTGGTGGATTCAGAAAAGAATTCACAGCAGTACAGGGAAGGTGTCTCTGCTGTGCACAACCCTGAAGAATAAATAAGTTGCATGCTTTCTGGCATCATTACTTTGAGTTATTTTCAGTATCTCACCAGTCTCAATATGCTAATTCACTTTGTGCTTCATGAAATATTTACCAGTATAGATGCAACTTTAAGTCTACAATTTCACTTTTAAAATTATTGACAATTTCATCACACCATTATTCAAGGTTATTTGATATCAACATTGCTTTCATATTGTAAGATGGCCAACTGAAAATAACATACAAAATCTCTTAAATCACACATCTTATGAATTAAAGTTGGTCTATGTCTTCACTGTTATCGTCAATGTTCATTGTAACATCTAAACCTGCGTAGTTGCTGTTTATTCAGCAGGAAAAGGGTTGATGTCTGCCTTTCTGTAGTGTCCACCAAAAAATTATGTAATTGCGTTGGGGGGGTGTGGGGCTGGTGGGTGTGGATGTGGGTGGGCTGTGTGTGTGTGTGTGTGTGTGTTCGTGTTCATTCTTTAATGTAGCTGCTGTAATGATTTAGTTAAATTAAACTCTTTGAATCTTGTTATTATTAATGTCAACAATATTAATCTGTTTGCTTTCAACTGTCTCACACAATAATTCAAGTAATGTGAAGTCATGCAACATCAGGCGGAAAGATGAGCAGCTCCTGCTTGTTGGTGGCACATTGTCTCCTTTCCCTGTTTTCAAATTCAAAAAAAATTGTATTTTTTGCTTTATTTTGTAGTGAGAGATATACAACAAAAGGCTCTATTTTCGCAAGTAGGGTTTTTTGTACCAAATGTTACAGATGAGAAACAAACTGTAGCTTTTACAGAAGTGCATAAAACTGCAAATTGTTGATGCTTTATGCGGGTTTCTAAAATACCACCCATTAAAATAGATTTATCAGTTAGTTTATCGTTAAAACTTTAACAAGGTCACATTTGTGTTTTTGTGGCTAATCATAAATGGAGCCAGAAGCGCAAATTTAACATGATCACAAATTAGAATAAACTAGAAAACATATGCACCCTTTGGGTAAGGGAAGGTTTTAAAATAAATTGATTTTTATTATATGACAAATAAAATGATGTACGATTAAAGTGTTTTCCATTTTGCACTTCATTTGTGTAATTTCAATGACATAATTATAGTGTTTTGCCGCAATATAGTATTTCTCTTTAATGCCTGTCTTTAGAAATGTAGAAGGATTTATCTAATCACAAGTTCTCCTTTTTATGTTTCTCTGCATTGCTTAAAATAGCACCATGATATTGCAATTATAGATAGAATCCCTACAGTGTGGAAACAGGCCCTTTGGCCCAACAAGTCCACACGGACCCTCAGAGCTTCCCACCCAGATCCATCCCTCTACAATCCACCTAATCTACACATCCCTGGACACAAGGGCACTATGGACAGCATGGCCAATCTGCCTAGTGTGCACAACTTTGGACTGTGGGAGGAAACCGGAACACTCAGAGGAAACCCACGCAGACACGGGGAGAATGTGCAAACTCCACACAGACAGTCGCCTGAGGGTGGAATATAATCCGGGTCCCTGGCGCTGTGAAGCAGCAGGCTAACAACTGTGCTGCCCCGTGCGTGGTGTTTAATGAAGTGTTGCATGAGTATAATTTGTTAGATGCTGGAAATGGGCTGCATAGTAGGGCATAACTTGTAGACATATTAGAATAACACAATGACATAACCAATTGCATGGAATATTGAAGAAATAATGCTGTTGGGATAAAAATGTTGGTTCTGTTGTACCAGTGCTGCATCCAGTGCTCCTGAAGATTTTCAAGTGAAGTGCACAGCTGATGCCTGCACCCCATTGTAAGGAAAGGTTTCAGTTTGCCATGCATGTGCTGAGAGTATGATTATGATGTTTAACAGCTGTTCAGGCTGATTTGGATTATGTGGTTCTATGTAAAGTCTTTGTTTATGACTAACCAGAAAGCCAGCACTCCCTGTATACCGTGCCCCTGAAATCATCTGAATTCTGTCATAGAACTGGAATGTAATCTCACCTGTTGAGCTGGCACATGGTTTATCCTTTACCAGTGGCCTGACCACAGCCCACTCATGCTGGAAACTTACTACCTGCTGATCCCAACTATTTACTAGCTTCTCAGGTGTATTTAATCCAAATATCTAAACTGGCAGCTGGAATTACCAGATCCAGTGATGGGGCCTGTTCCTCAGTGTAATGTTGATACTCTCTTTCCATCTCCTGGGTTGGAAAGCCAGGAATGGATGTCACACCATCAGATTGACCTGTACAAGAGATGGTAGGATAGGATAAGAGTGAGCTGGGAATTGAGAAATGGTATGATAATGGAACACAATATAGTATAATTCCTTCAGCAATGCCAGATACCATGGGTTCCACTTCAGTCATCCCGTCATCCCGTGATGTGGAGATCTGTCTCTTCCTTGGAGTTTTTAAAACAGTGGGAACCGAGTGAGATTGCTGTCATTGGAAGATCTATGAGGGTAAGGTACAGTATTAGGCGTAAGTCTTCCCTAACAGGATTGGGATTGATGAATAATGTGTGATCCATTGAGCAGCATGAGAAGTAGGTGATGCAGTTGGTCCAAGCATCACTGACCTTGGTGTCCACATGCAGTTATTAAACTTTGCCAGATCCTTGTGACTTGACTTGAGCATTGCCCTCCCTGCTGTCATTTTCTTCAGAGGATGTTCAAGTCTACCCCCACCCAAGTGCACACTGTTATGGACCAGACCAAACCCCCCCAGAATATATTAAGAAGATAGTTTAGACCCTAACTTTTCCTTATTTTAAAGGTAAGTGTAATGCATTGTGTTCCCGAAGCAACTCGATTGGTCAAACTACCAGGCTGGAAGCAAAACACGCTTTATTCATACTCTATACTTAGAAAACAACAACATAAAGAATTGGAACAGCTTAACACTGTTGGAAAACTTAACAGAATAATGGATTATTTAACTACTAAACAGTAACCCCGTTCCAATATAGTATCATCCCATAAACATACCCTTGGCAAAGGCAAATTGAGTAAAATAGATTGTCTCACATGCAATTCTAGCAGCAAGAAGAGAATCCTAGCTTTTAGCTGTAACAGAGAGAGGAATAAGAGCTTCCACACCCAGCTTCAAGACCCCAGCAACTGCTGTTGAAGGCCAAAAGTACAAAAAATCCTTTGTTCTGTTTGAGCTTGACCCCACCTGTTCAGGCTGCTTCTATTGTTCCAACTTTTAAGAAAAACACAACCTCACAAGTTGTTTGCTATATTGGCTTTGGAGCATGCTGCTCTACACCTCTGTCTCAACGTTTCTTAATTTTAAAAAAGGACAAAATGTACCTCTTACAGGTATATAATCAAAACACACATACGCAAAAAGTTGACCTGTACTCCTCCCTGCTCATAACTAAGCCTTTTAGTACCAAACCAGGGAGCATAAGAATCCTAGACAACAAGGTGCAGGGCTGGATGAACACAGCAGGCCAAGCAGCATCATAGGAGCAGAGAGGCTGACGTTTCGGGCCTAGACCCAGCATAAGAATCCTATCTCTTTCCTGGTAGTCTGTGCAGATCCTACATAACAGTGCTTCCAAAGGCAATTCCTTCAACTGAATGCAACTAGGCACCTTGCAGCACAGGTCCTACTTGGACCAATGTTGTAGTTGGGTAAATAACGCTATATTAAGTTTAACGCTGCCTGCACTAGTGTGAATGAGCAGGTCACAAACTGAGACCCACTGTGCCAAAATGAAATTTCTGCCCTTGCTGTGTTGCTAACAGTATATTTCAAGCAAATGTCAACATGTTTCAACAATGTTAGAACACAACATTTGTATTTGAAACCATAGAGCTCTGTTGAAATGTTCAGAATATGCTGTAATTTAATGACTCTAACTCGTCATTTGATGCCAATGCAAGCATCCCTAATATTTAGATACTTACCATCATGATTGTTGTGAAGAATTGTGGTGCTTTCAATTTGTGTGTGCTGAGCATGCGGTGCAAATGGTGATAAGGAATGTTAAAACACAGGAAACATCAGCAGGTAGACAGCTTCTTGGCGCAACTTCACTCATTGCTTTTCATGATTATAATTCTTTGTACTTTTACGGCTGAAGTGACTTATCTTGAAATCTAGACACCTCCACAAACTGTTCTTTGATTTTCAAAAGAGCAGTTTGTTTTTAATGATGTGGCAAGCTAATGAATTGGGTAAGTTATTATTTTCACAGACAAGGATAACAAGTTCTTTCTAGCCTCAAAAATAAAACTCTGGAAGCTTTCAACCTTTCCCTAGCCTAAGACTTTGTCACTTCTGTATTTTTTTTAAAAGAAAGCTCCATTATGGACAAGTTGCCACAAATAATTTAGGCATTGTGCCGAGGAAACATTGGCTGACAGCCATGATCTGGTTATGGACTTTTGTGAATTCAAGAAACTATTGCAGCTTCATTGAGGCAGGGATCAACAGGCAATGCAAAATACTACCTTCTGGCCTGGTATCAACCTGCAAGCTATTTAGCAACTGTCTGCCCATATGACTTGTGTCTTGCAGATTAAGTTATCCCAGGGAGACTAAATTGAATAGCTCATGAAATTGGGTGCGGGAATTGGGATGTGCGATTAACCCACACCTGTTCAAAGTTATGCAGACCACAAACAAACTACATGCTCCCTGCTAACAATAATGATGTTGGCATGCTGCCCAGCACTGATTGCATGCCTCATCAGAGACACAAGTGCATGAGACGCTGTTAACACTTAAAGGTAACTATTATTTAAACCCACCCTCTGAGTATGGTGCAATTGGCCAGAGAGTGTGCCTCAAAATCCTTGGATACAGCACCAGAGACTTTGGTAGGAGGGACACAGAAGGCAAGAGGTTCTCATCCCCCGGAGAGTCAATGAGAAGTTCCAGGCAGATACCTAAGAAGTTGATGGAAGCAAAACACCATCATGTTCAAAGTCACCAGTCTAACCCTGAGATCTTGGATGCAGTGCTACACAAAGTGTGTCGATCTTAAGTGGCTAAGTTCAGTGATTGCACATGCTGTGACTCAAACAAATGTCCTACTAGCCTTGCATGGTGCTTCAGTCATCTCTACATTCCCCATCCTACCTCCCAGGACTCGCCCACCAACAATCTCAACCACCATTCATACCTCCCGCTCATACTTTCACCAAACGTCACATACTTAGCATTGATGGAAGCTGCACAAACTACAGACATGTAGTCATCATGCAGACATCAGCTTTACCAGTATCATCCAACTAAATGGCTACAGCATTCCACCATCTGCTCTTCATGGAACTCAGGGACAGAGTTTCAACTGTAATCTTCTTACTCAATTCACACTTCTAACTTTGTATGTGAGTGTGTATTGTGATTTATCTTTTCTCATGCTTAGCAACTAATAAACTCATTCCTTTTTTGATTCAAAAAATGTTGGTTTGTTTTAAAACATAATACAGTCAGATTGGAAAAGGTATCCACGAGGAATTAAACCTCATTGTCACCATCTGAGAGAGGAGTTGAATTAGGGAGACCCAGTTCAGTCTTTTCACCAGGGAGCATAACCATTTAGGGGTGTCCCTTTGTCCCTTCCACACTTGTTACAAATTGGGGCCGCTCGTGCTAACGTGGTCATTAACAGTAGTGAAAATCGCCATTGGTTCTTCTCAATTCTTCTCAAAAACTTTAAATCACCGTCAATATCCAACCTGCTCAAAGCCACCTTTAAGGGAAGTGAACATACTCCACACCAGACACCCCAAGGTCCTGGGTCACGGCAGTGAGGTAAACACAGAATTAACCCATAGGAGATGCAAGGAACAGAACTAGGTCTCAGAGTTAGAGTCATAGAGATATACAGCACGGAACAGATACTTCACTACAACCCGTCCGTGCTGACCAGATATCCTATACAAATCTAGTCCCATTTGGCCCACATCCCTCTAAACCCTTCTTATTCATATACCCATCCAGATGCCTTTTAAATTTTGTAATCACACTAGTCTCCACCACTTCCTCTGGCAGCTCATTCCATACATCACCACCTTCTGTGTAAAAAAAAAAAGTTGTCCCTTAGCTCTCTTTTATATCTTTCCCCTCTCACCTTAAACCTATGCCCTCTAGTTTTGGACACCCCAACCCTGGGGAAAATACATTGCCTATTTACCCTATCCATGCCCTTGTAGATCGCTAGAAGCTCACCCCTCAGCATCCAACGCTCCAGGGAAAATTGCCTCAGCCTGTTCAGCCTCTCCCTATAGCTGAAGCCCTCCAAGCCTGGTAACATCCTTGTAAATCTTTTCTGAACCCTTTTTAATTTCATAACATCCTTCCTATAGCAGGGAGACCAGAATTACACCCAATACTCCAAAAGTGGCTGAACTAATGTCCTGTACAGCTGCAAAATGACCTCCCAACTCCTTTACTCAATGCACTGACCAATAAAGGCAAGCATACCAAACACCGCCTTCACTATCCTATCTACCTGTGACTCCACTTTCAAGGAACCATGAACTGCTGTCCAAGGTCTCTTTGTTCAGCAACACTCCCCAGGACTTTACCATTAAGTGTGTAACTCCTACCCTGATTTGCCATTCCAAAATGCAGCACCTCACATTTATCCAAATTAATCTCCGTCTGCCACTCCTCAGCCTATTATCCCATCTGATCAAGATCCCATTGTACTTTGAGGTAATCTTTGCTGTCCACTACACCTCCAATTTTAGTGTCATCTGCTGACTTACTAACCATACTACTATGTTCACATCCAAATCATTTATATAAATGACAAAAAACAGTGGACCCAGCACCAATCCTTGTTGCACACCGCTGGTCACAGGCCTTCAGTACGAAAAGCAACCCAACACCACCACCGTCTGTCTTCTCACTTTGAGCCAGTTCTGTATCCAAGTAGCTAGTTCGCCCTCTATTCCATGTGATCTAACCTTGCTAACCAGTCTGTAATGTGGAACCTTGTCGAACGCCTTACTGAAGTCCATTTAGATCACATCCACAGCTTTGCACTCATCAATCCTTTTCATTACTTCTTCAAAAAACTCAACCAAGTTAGTGAAATACGATTTCCCATGCACAAAGCCATGCTGACTATCCCTAATCAGTCCTTGCCTTTCCAAATACATGTAAATCCTGTCCTTCACCATTCCCTCCAACAACTTGCCCACCACTGATGTCAGGATCACTGGTCTATAGTTCACTGGCTTTTCCTTACCACCTTTCTTAAATAGTGGCACAATGTTAGCTAACCTCCAGTCTTCTGGTACCTCACCTGTGGCTATCGATGATACAAATATCTCAGCAAGGGGTCCAGCAATCTCTTCCCTTGCTTCCCATAAAGTTCTAGGGTACACCTGATCAGGTCCTGGGGATTTATGCACCTTTATGCGTTTTAAGACATCCAGCACCTTGTCAGTAATATGAACAATTTTCAAGATGTCGCTATTTATTTTCTCAAGTTCTGTATCTTTCATAACCTTCTCCAAGTAAACACTGATGCAAAATACTCGTTCTAAGGAAGGGTCACAGGACTTGAAATGTAAGCTCTGTTTTTTGTCCATTGCTGCTGCCAGACCTGCTGAGGTTCTCCAGCAATTTCTGTTATCACTTGTTTCAGATCTCAGACCTCAAATCAGTCAAATTGCTGTGATGTAAATGAGAGCGAGGTGTAAACTGCAGGTTCAGATGCCCTACAGGAAGCAAACCTCAGATTAGCATACCCCAACCTCCTAGAAATCAATTTCTTTTAAAATGCCTGCCTCCAATACTGGGCTTTAGAATTGGGTAGTGATGGGTTAAGAATTGAGAATGTTGTATATCCCAGTGAACAAAGTTTGACTGTTAGCCTCAAAGCAGGTTTTGATTGTAGAGGAAGAAGAAGGGAATGAATGTGGAATGTGCATGTATTGTCATCCAGCTTCAGTATTGTCCATTCATATTGATCTTATAATGGAACAAGAACTGTAAGCAAAACAACATATTATTCATAACCATTCTTCGTGGTGGGCAGATTTTAGAATCGTAGGACAAATGCGCTATTAATATTTAATTTTTGCCATTTGACTTTAATGCTGTAGATTTTAAGTATAAATTACTTTGAAATGAACGCTGCTGACCTAAAATGGCTGTTGTGATGCCTAACAAGCCAAAGCAACCTACATGACTAATACAAAACTAAATACATCAGAATTACCATCTTTAATCAAGAGAAACTGAAACTCAGTAAAACATCAGAGCAGGCTTGAAGGGCTGAATGGGCTACTCTTATTTTCTATCAAGAAATTCACATCACTTGTATTACTCTCCTTAATGAAAATGAAAGGTTACCTACAACTATCTAGCTTGGAATGAAACAATGACATAGATTCTCACAGAAGAAATGCTTGAGCAAAAAGAGCAAAAAAAAAACGACTGATAACAGCAAGAGAGATAACCAGGTGTAGAGGTGGATGAACACAGCAGGCCAAGCAGCATCAGAGGAGCAGGAAAGCTGTCGTTTCGGGTCTAGACCTTTCTTCAGAAACAGCAGATAACCGCAAAGATGTTCGAAGCTCATTTTGGCACAACTTCTCTCTCTCTCTCTCTCTCTCTCTCTCTCTCTCTCTCTCTCTCTCTCTCTCTGACTCTTGGTCTCAATGACACAAACTGGCAAGTGTAAAAAATCAATTTAAAGTAATCACTGCTCATTCAAGAGTTGTAAATGTTGCCATTGCTAAAGAAACAGGGTGACAGATAAATGATCAAACTCAGGTCATTTCAATCTCAAACCCAGGGGACTCTTAAGATTTGTAACAGCATTTGCTGCACTAGATATCCCTGCCGTTCCTCCCATCATCCCTTTGTAAGCTCATTACTTATATTTGTATGTGTGTGTGTTTTGTAGGAGGTTGGCAGGTAATGAAACTCCACTCCTGCACTCTGGAAAACCCTGGAATTGGCTGCCCCTCAATTTAAACTTAGTTAACCAGATCACAATGAAATGATGTGACTACATGCTTCAAAAAAAGTAGCAAGACAAAATAATGGTTGCAATCAAGGCATTGCCATGAGGAATTCTTCTGGGAATGGCTGCCATTCATGTTTTTGTTTCGAGTAATAAGGTGCAATGTGTGGACACGTTCTTTAGATTTGCAGTGAGCCACATTTAATGTTGAAATGGGCAACTTCCAGCAAAAATGGGCCACACTGCAAGACCATCTGATCTTAATTTGGTTGTTAATTAATATTATTCTTTTGTGTAGCAGGTGTTGTCCAATTAAAGAATCCTCTTCCTCTTCTGAGGCAGTCCATTGAGACCAAGGATGACTTTCTTCCATTTGGGAGCTGCGTGTCCTGTGATGGCTTAACAATCCAAAGCTGGGTCTGTGCACACTGCTGCCCATGATATAGGAAAAAGTGGGTCTGTGGGATGAACAGGTTTTCAGCTGTTTCTGCTGTCTGTGCTTGGTCTCCACTTAGGCCTGCCAGAGAGATGGTTGGGAAATTAGCAGATGCTTTTTGTTCAGTTTGGGCAATCTAAGAAAGAGATTCCCATGAGTCAATGGGGATGCTGCATTTTTCTCATGGACGTTCTTGAAGTCTTTTTTTCTGTCCTCCTGGTAAGCGCCTGCCATGTCAAAGGTTGGAAGAAAGCGAAGTTGAGCATGCAGATAATGTGGCCCACCAGTTCTAGCTGATTTACTATAACCGGGGCTTGTGAGCTTGAAATAGGACATTGATATTGGAGCTCCTATTCTGCCGTCAGATTTGCAGAATTTTGTGGAGATATTACTCTAAAACCTTAGATATTGCTGGTGATACTTCCCTCGGCATTTAAGATGTCTACTTTGCATTGCCGATGCCTCCGATGCCTGCAGAGGGCCAGGTAGTACCACCAACCTGTAGAGTATGTGTTTGGTGTCAGACTTGATATATTTGTCATTGAACATTGTTCATCAGATGGCCAAAGGCTGTGCTGGCACACAAGTATGAGAATTGATCCCTGCTGTGTAGTGGCTCACTGTGGATCTTGATAGTTACGGATCAGTGTTGTGTGGTATGGACAGGCTGGTAGAGGTCATTTGTCTTCTAGATGTTTAGTTTAAGGCCCATGCTCATGCGCCTCTGTGAAAGTGTTGTCCATGGCTTTGAATGCAGCTTCTGAGGATGCACACAGACGAAAGGTGTCTATACACTGCAGCATGATGATAGAGGCTGGGGTGGTCTTGGTTCTGGATGTGAGGTGTTGCATATTGAACAACTTTCCCCTCATCCTGTAGAGAATCTCCCCTCAGCGGAAAGCTTCATGGTTATGGTAAGTTTTACATTACAATTTAAACTCAAATCCCAATATTTATTTGTTCATCTGAGACTTTATCCTATCAGGCAAGGGGAGGTGGTCTGGTGAACTGTGTAATCTTTACTAAAGTTATGAAGTAATATTTATCAAACTTCACAGGTGTCCTAGAGCTCTTACTTTCCAATTGGCTCGGAGTACGTGTTCACTACTCCGTATCTCTCCAACATTTCTGTGGTCTTCTGCCTCTGACTGGATATCAGGCTTGATGAACTTCAGTTTCAAACTCGGTGCATGTGCTTTGGTCACTAAAGTTTGCTGCTTATTCATTTTCTCCAAGAAGCTACAATCCACTACATGATCAATGACTGTACTATATTTGGATCAGCCTCGATGAGGTGAAACTCATTCTAATGAACTCACTAGTTGTGTGATCAATCCGTGGTTAGCTGTTGAAGTTGAAGGACATTGCCTAATCTCTCGGGCTCTCCAACCCCCACCCTCCACCCCCGCCCCCCCACCCAAAAAAAAGTCTATCCTGGCAGATTCCCTTTGTCGCCAGTTTCTTACAGGACCACCCTCCTCATTTTAGCTAGTCTCCAACATTATGACACCTTACAAAAATAAAAGGATATTTTATCATATTTTCTTTGCCCATTTGTTTAGGAATGTATGCTCTCAGGCTCTCGTGATTGGTACTATGAGCTCATCGTCTTTGTTTTGCTTAATTGGTGCAAGTCCCTAACTAAATTAAATGCTATCAATTGATATTTTTTCATTAGGTTTTATTTCTCAATGTTTGCAGACATGTGGAGCAGTTACTTTACTTTTAATGCAGACAACATAGTGAAAAGGTTTCTTGTAACTGTAAACCTTTATAGTACTAATCTCAAAACAAGTATAATGGACAAATCAGATCACTAAGAACCCATACTGCAATTTCGTGGCTGTAGTTTTTAACCTTTTAACCAAAGCAGATAGTATTTATAATATTTTATAGAATATGTATGATTATATAATAACCAGTATGAAAGGTGATGCAGTGAAAAAACCTTACACATTCAGTTACTATCTGGCCTCAAGCGATAAGTCGAAAGGACTATACAGTTACAAATTAAACAAGTATTGTTACAAATTTAACTATACTACAAAGATTACATTCAGTCAAATGTAATTCTTTGTCTTCTAAAACACTGAATATTACCTTTGCTTTAATAGAATAAAATTGCTATTTTCTTCTTCGTCCCTTTACACAATAAAACCCCTTCTAGCCATCCTTTGTTTATAACACCAGGTTTTTGGTGAGGATTTTTGATGAATTGAGAAAATGTGGATTCACCTATGCAACTTTTAAGCTGCAAGGTCCCACAATGTGGCTAAGTGAAATGGAAATAAGCTGAACAAGGGTCTCATGGCATTTGTCCTGTGATTAACTCACCTTAATTCTATTCAAAATCCTGTGGCTCATTTCTTTGTTAAGTGAGGCTAAGCAGGGTCATTGAAGTAGTAAAGCTACAAAAGTTAACAGTTCAGCAGAAAAATACACCAGTAGGTATTGCGAATAGAACTAAATTAAGCTAATCATGAAACATCAATGCCCCCACTACTCTTACAATGTGAGGTGGTGTGTTGTAGTGTGGAAGTGGAGAAAGCATTGTTGCAATGACCTTACTTGACTCCAGTTTGCATATTGTTGAGTCTGTGGTGGATCTATTGATGAGGATCATGAACCACACGTTGCTATGCAGCTGGTGGAAAGTGGTGACAAAATTTCTGCAGGCAATCAAATTTATGAAGAATGCAACAAATTCCTCCTACCCCTCCCCTGAGCCTTTGTGAGGCCAATGGAGGCTATTCTGCAAAAGTTGCTGCTGATCTCTGTCCTTTTTAGAAAACATAGAAACAGTACAGCACAATACAAGCCCTTCGGCCCACGATGTTGTGCCAACCTATTATCCTACTAACATCAATCTACCCTGCATACCCTACATTTTACTATCCTCCATGTGCCTAACCAAGAGTCGCTTAAAAGTCTTTTCTTGACCCCTTGCTTGAAGATGATGACAGGATTCATATATTAATGAATGATACGCATCAGAGTATGGACATGTTTGGACTTTACTGGATTGCAAAGGAATTATCATGTGATTGCTTGAAACTGAGAAGTCAAGCGCTGAAAAGAGACTCTCATCTATTTTCTTTTGACAAGAAAGCAAGTGATTTTTGAAAGTAGTATCCTGTACCCTGATTTTAGAGGAAGGCTTTAATTGTTGAACAACACACCCTGAAAACTCAAATGAATTTATGCTGCTGGGTGCCTAGCAACAGCCTCTGGACTGAGGTAATGGGTGGTTTTTCAGTACATACCTAGAAGCTGTCAACAATTGCTGGAGAGATTCCAGTAAGAGTCAGAGTTTGAAACTGAAAACAGAATTCTCTATATCTCTATCAGTGAAATATTGTGAAAAATGTGATAAAGTTTTAAATATCAAAACTACTGCTCAGCTGAATCTCAAATCTATTCTGAAATCCATCCATAATTCTGTGATTTCAGCAATCAAATGTCATCGACAAGAATTCAAAGGAACCAAGCAAAGTCCAACACATTTTTTGTGTTTTCTTCCTCTGTCTAATTTATTCCCTACCCACAATTGCTGTGCATATTGACTCGTATCTTTGTTGTGACTGTGTGTGTTAGTGTGTTCAGTACTCCCAGTGGAGATTCCAACAGCACTGGTGACCTTGTTGGTTCCCAGTGTTAGTTGACCGTTTCAACCTAATGTCAGGATGGGGTTGTGTTGAAGTGGTGGCAGGTAGCATGCCTTTGAGTAATTTGATTAAACCTTTAATTGTTGTGATGTCCCCGAGATAAGTGGGACTTGAGTATCAGCATACACCCCCAAAAGAAGGGGCTACTAATTGAGTCATAGTTCAACAAAGATACAAAGAATGCTGCTATTTTCAACCAATTGCAAAATGCAGTAAAATAGGCCCAAAGCAAATAGTTTGGTATAAATTTATATCTTGATGCGTAGCATAGGTTTCATTGTGTGTAGTGTGAATATATTAATCCACTTTCCTAATAAGAAAACGTTGAACCTTTTAAAAATATATAATTTGTGCATAATTTAAAACTCATAAATACTATATGACATGTGGTATAAATTCAGTTTAACTCTGAAATGTGCAACATCAGTTTCCAAAGCTGAAATTTTGAACTGTGGAACTGAGGACTTTGGAAACAAACTACACTCCACCTGCAGATTGAACTCCATTATATGAAGAACCATGGGGTACAATTATGGCCTAAATTTGCTGTTCTGAGGCTGGGGGAATGGAACTTAGGTTTTAAATTGATTTTCACTTCTTAGAAATGTGTCTCTGCTGAATGTATTAATCTAGAAAACAAATGGAATCAATGCCTCTGCTGCAACATTTGAGGGAAGAATTTTAAGTAAATGCCTGAAAAATCAAATCACTAAGAACCCATACTGCAATTTTGTGGTTGTAGTTTTTAACCTTTATCTTAAATGTTCAAAGAAGTAAGCTTTGGCCGAGGATTTATTGAGGAGAAAGAAACAGTGAGTTCTCCTCACCATTGTTAGTGCATATTGAAGATAACACCAAAACTTTGCAAGAAAGAGACATTGCTTGAGTTGTGCCTCACCACAGTTACAGGATGAATTATTTCACCTCTGCCGTTAACTTTAAGAAATTGCTGGATCTGTGCTATAAATATGAAATATACTTAGTGCAGAAATTTGTGGCTGATATTGCATAATGTGTGTACCCTTTCAATGATGAACTAAAGGTTCAATTGCAGCAACCTCGACTTTATAGCGCCTTTACTGTGATAAAACATCCAAAGGCACTACACAGGGGAATTATAAAGCCAGTATGATATTGAGCTACAAAACCAAATATTAGATCAGGACATGAAAGCTTACTCAAAATGGTGGATTTTAACGAGTGCGATAATGGAGGATTACAACATAGAGAGTCAGAGTGGTTTAGGGATGATACTGTAGTGTTTGGAGCCCTGGCAACTAAAGGCATGACCATGATACACATGGAACCAGAATTAGAAGAACACAGGAATCCCAAAAGATTGGGCGTGGAAAGAGATTATAGAGATAGGGAGGGTGAGATTATGGAAAGTTTGGAAAGGAAGGTCGTAAATCTTAAAATCAAAATGTCGCTTGATTGGAGGCCAGTAAAGCTCAGGTGTACACAGGGGTGACAGGGTAATAGGTCTTGCTATTAGTAGCATGTGGTATCAGAGGTCCAGTAAAGCAACAACTGAATCTAGAGAGCTTCAAGCTGAAAATGAAAGGAGAAAATGTCCTTAGAAGTTTTCCCTTCTTTTCCTTTCTATCTCCATCTGTCTATTAGTTTGCACCCTTTTTTTCACTCTGTGTATGTCTGACTCCTTTTAATTCATCTTGTTCCCTTTTCTGACGTATGCTATGTTGGTCTCTTTATTCGTCTAAGTTCCACAAGGCTCTGATGGCTTTGCTAACAATGGACAGCCTAAAGAATTGGAGCTGAAGGGTGAGGAAAAATCCCAAATCATGGTGCCACCTTCGATTCCTTGTTTCAATGCATTTCGAACCACCAAAGTTGCAGTTTTAAATACAATTAAAACATAGACATGACTTGACACTGCCATGTATAAAAAAGATATTAGAAATATGTTGTTTTATTTATTTGCTGACACGCCTTAGACCACGGGATTTCACTAAAAGTCTTCCCTACTAGAAGCTACTGACCTTCTCCTACAACCTGTTCTGTCAGGCAGATGACACAGAAGCTTGTGTGCACACACCAGCAGGTTCAGGAACAGCTTCTTCCCAGCTGTTATTAGACTGATGAATGGACTCTCTAGTCTCAAAAAATACTGATCTTGCTAACGCTGATCTCGCCTAGTGCACATCCTGTGCAATGTAACCTGTATATATGCCTCTAAGTTTTTTTCTACAGCCTTTGATCTGCACGTCCTTGCTTACAATGATCTGCCTGTACTGCTTGTAAATAAAGCTTTTCATTGTGTTACGGTACACATGACAATAAATCAATCAATGATTCAAAATAATTAGGGCAAGTAATAAGCAGATGATAAAAAGACTCTTAATTGAGTCAAAGTCTGCTGATGGATGTCATGGCAACTTCCAATACTTGACTGCAGGAGTCTTGAGTACAGGTTTTTGATCATTTATTGAAGAATACACAGGGACAGTGGGCTATATACAAAAATATTTCATTATCCAAATTCCAATCTTGCTTCATAAAATCACAAGAAACAGATGTCCATTTTAAATCATAGGCTAATGGAGTTAATGTCATATTTTCTCCTTCACTCTGTCAAGGATGATTTAGTCTGGCATAATTTTTGCCCCTATCCCTTCTCAGTGTCTATCACCACCTCCTCTTTAAATCTCTCCCTAGGCCTCTCTAGAATGTTTTGATAGCACTAATTGTTTATAGATTCCTACTGGCACTATCCTCTAGGATGCAAATAAGCACATCTAGTACAAGACTCATTAATTGAAGTCTGCTCTTTACTTTTTCCCGTTTAACCCTTGCAGCCTCAATCACTCTCGGAGTGAATGAGCTGTCAATTCTGACCCAATAATTACTTAAAATGGAAGTGATTCAGGAAGTTGAATTCAGAAAGGCAATGCTCAGGTAGAACATAGAAAGTTTTACGAAATGAAAGGTAAGGCAAGGGAGAGAATAGAATTACTTGTGTTCTCAGTGTGTTGGAATTGAGATTTATTGCATAAATTTCCACTCTACCACCTTCAACTCCACTTTTGATATTTATTCCCTTCACCATCTGTGTGGAGTAGCTGCAGTCTGTACCATCTACAAGATGCAGTACTCACTAACAACTTAAAAACCTATAACCTTCAACAGCTAGAAGGACAAGGGCAGCTGATGCATGGGAAAACTCTCATCTGCAAGTTCCCTTCCACACCAACCTGACTTGAAACTTACTTGTCCGAATCCTGGAACTCCCTTCGTAACAGAACTGTCTGTGTACCAACACACCAAGGACTGCTTTGGTTCAAGAAGGTAGCTTACCACTATCTTCGAAGGGATATGGGCAATAAATACTGTCTGAGCCAACAACGCCCACATTCTGTGATCAAATAAAAAATGTCTCCAACTCTTGTTTTCCCAGAACCTTCAAAACTGAAATCCTTCTCTTTTTCGACCCCAGAGTTCTCCATCTCTTCCTGTCACAACATACGGGCCCCTTGAAATGAAGCTTAACATCACCATGCCGGGGAGGCGATGGCCTAGTGGTATTATCGCTGGACTATTAATCCATAGACCCAAATAGTGTTCTAGGGACCCGGGTTCGAATCCTGCCACGGCAGATGGTGGAATTTGAATTCAATAAAATATCTGAAATTAAGAATCTAATGATGACCATGAATCCATTGTCGAAAAAACCCATCTGGTTCACTAATGTCCTTTAGGGAAGGAAACTGCCATCCATACGTGGTCTGGCCTACATGTGACTCCAGACCCACAGCAATGTGGTTGACTCTCAACTGCCCTCTGGGCAATTAGGGATGGGCAACAAGTGCTGCCTAGCTAGTGACACCCTCATCCCGTGAATGAATAAAGAAAAAGAAAATTACCTTAACAACTTAATTGAATTGATCATTTTTGTTTAACCTGCTGATAGCTCACAAAAAGATCTGCCCTTTAATTTAGGCTTCTTGGATCAGAATAATTAAATATATTTCCATTTTCCATACATTTGTAAAGAAGAATGGTGATCCTGTTCTTGGCATCGAATAATTTGTATTCGATCAAGAGCAATTAAGTTCTGGTATAAAGAGTCGAGCTTAGGGATTTTTAGTTTTTAATTAGTAGTATCCTGGAAATGGAAATTTGCAAATGTTTTGAAAAGCCCTTAAATGAGAGAGCCTGTGATTTGATTACCTGACAAAGAGAACTAAATATCACTGTTAACTGCCCTTGAGAATGGTGGCTCAGTGGTTAGCACTGCTGCCTCACAGTGCCACCAAGTTCAATCCCACTGTTGGGCGACTGTCTGTGTGGAGTTTGCACATTCTCCCCATGTCTGCATAAGTTTCCTCCGGGTGCTCCGGTTTCCTCCCACAGTCCAAAGATGTGAAAGTTAGGTGTATTCGTCGTGGGAAATGCAAGATTACAGGGATGGGATAGGATAGGGGAGTGAATCTGGGTAGGATGCTGTTCAGAGTGTTGGTGTGGACTTGTTGGGCTCAATAGCCTGTTTCCACACTAGGGATTCTATAATTGTATGAATTAAAATAATGCGTGTCAGAGAGGATTCAACATGAATCAAACCAGTTGTTGGTACAAATGCAATGAAATGCAAATACATTACAAGATATTAATTGCGGACAAGGAAGAGTAATAGCCAAAGACATGGTGGGATAGATTATATGTACATTCACTTCGAGTTCAAAACTTAGCTTGTGGAGATAAAGAAATCAGTTTATTTATTTCATTCTTTGTGTTCCAAGTAGAAACAGTGGCATCTCCCATATGCTCTGCTTAAGAGCATAAAAAACGTGGCGGTGGGAGGGACGGGGTATTGGGTTGATTGTTTCCCGTGTCAAGTTTTGAATTCCACTCTCAAAATCTTTACAAACAAAATCTATTTCTATTTCTAGAATTCTCAGTGTACTTTCAAAATAACAAATGCGTCTATTTCTTTTAAATTATCAGCTGGTGGAGAATTAACTACTGAGGGAGTACCTTCAACCTTGGTGTCTTGTTCTGTCTTGTTTTTAATTTGAAGACACAACATATAAGCTCTTTAAATATTTAAAGAGCAATTTTAAAAGATTAATAAAGCCACTTCTAACTTGTAAGAAAGAGAGCCTGTGGTTTGAATTTATGCAGAACCACATCCAACTGAATCTCCATGGGTCTGTTTTTCCTGTATTCACATTAATGTGTTTAAAAGTGAGTCCAATATGAAAAACAAGTGCTGATTTCGCTGGACAGAATATGAAGCAGAGTACATTCAAGTGTTTTGTTTTAAAGCAGTGTTTTAATAAATAAGTTATAACAACTACTCACTTAAGAAAGATATTCCAAAACCAGTCTCTTTGGCCACAAAGGACCTGTTTTGCTGAGTCAGCTCTGCAGTCATGCAATTACAGTAAGTGGAGATTGACTTCTTAACCGCTGGTAGTATTATACCAGGGAAGAGAAACTGTTCATGGATAGTTTTTATAATAGCTGTAGAAGTAAGCAGGTTAATAAATAAAAATGCAAGTATCACTGACAATTCCAGCGTCTGTCGCCAATCCCTAATTGCCTTTCAGAAAGTGCTGCAGTGCATCTGGTTTGAATGCATTCATAGTTCTGTTGGGCAGCAAGTTCTAGCATTTTGACCCAGTGAAACTGAGCTGTAGTTTGAAATCAGGATGGTGTCCTGTAACACTTGTTCCATTTGTTTTTATGAGGCGGTAGAAGTTGCATTTTTCAGAGATGCTGTCGAAGGAGCTAAGGCAACTTGTGGCGGTGCATCTTGCAGATGCTATGCACTGCAGCTACTTCACACTGTTATGGAGGGAGTGAATTGTTAAGATGATGAATGGGATAGCAATCGAATGGACTGCTTTTTCCTCTATGGTACTCTATTGAACTTTATGCCTGTTGTTGGAGTTGCACTCATTTAGACCAGTGGAGAATATACCATCACACCCTGACTTGCACATTATAGATACAGTAGTGGGAAGTCTTTGAGGGAATTAGGAGGTGAGTCACTCACCACTGAAAGCTTATCCTCTGACCTGCTCCTACTGTTACAGTATTTACTTGATTAATCCAATTAAGTTTCTGGTTGATGATGACCCCTAGGATGTTAGAGGTAGATGATTCAAACAAGGATAATACTGTTGAGTTTCAGTGGAATGTGATTAGATTCTTTCTGATTGCTAATGGTTATTGCCTGGCACTTGGGTCATGTGAATGTTACTTATTAGAATATTGTCCGCTTCTTGCTGTATGAAGGCATGGACTGTTTATTATCTGAACAGTTGCACACGGAACTGAATGTTGCAATCATCAACAAATATCCCTCCTCCTAACCTATTGATGGAAGGACGATCATTGGTGCAGGAGCTGAGACTGAAGGTGCTCATGCCTTGGACCGTACTTTGACAGCGCTAGATAACCATACTTCTAACCATTGGTGAGTATTCGCCATGATTTGCATTGAAGTCTGTAGTGATTATAACAAGGTCAGGCAGGTGGACATCACAGAATATGAGTTCCCTGATTGGGATTGTTAATCTGGTCCAATCAGGGAGCCCTGGCTGACGGATAAAAACAGGAGTGCCAGACATCCTGTTCATTCTGAGAGCTGGCTCTGAGGGAACTGGATCAGTGTCAAGGACTCTCCATGTGCAAATAAAGGGTGAAATGGTGACGTGATACTGACATCTGTGCGGTTATTTCAATTTCAATTATACTGGGCCTCCTTAATGCCACACTGTCAAGTGCTAGTTTGCTGTTAAGGCTGTTACTCTTACTTCACCTCTGAAGATTAGCTCTTTCATGCATCTTTAGACAAAGGCTGAAGTGAAGTGTGGGCCAGTGAAGTTTGGCAGAACCTCAAGTTGAATGTCAGTGATCAAGATTAGGTTAATGGGGTGCCAATTGGCTTATTGAATTTGTCCTTTTTGTGAACAGGATATACTCGGGTACTTTGTTGGTTAGATGCCAGCTTTGTAGCAGTGCTGGGCAATGTGGCTGGAAGTGTGGCTAGTTCTGGGGTATGAGTCTTCCATATTACAACTGAAATGTTTTTGGTTTCCATTGTGCTCGGCTATTTCTTGATATTGGGCAAACTAAATTAAATCAGTGAAGACTGGAATCTGAGATGGGAGGAAACTGAGATAATCAAGTAGGTGATTCCCTCCTGCTGGTTCTTTTGTTTTCCCCCCCAAAATCTGATAGCTATGTCCTCCAGAATGTGGCCAACTCAGTCAGTGCTGATACTGTTAAACCACTCATGATGGTGGACATTGAGTTTCTCATACAGGGCACTAAATGCTCCTGCTACCTTTAGTAGTTCTGCCCAGCTGAGCTCAACTTGGTGGACCAACTCATCAGCTTAGCATCGGAGATAAATGTTATCAGCAGGAAGTTTCCTTGCCCATATTTTACTTGTTGCCATGAGTTTTCATTGGGCATAAATGTTGAGGACTCCCAATACCACTGCTTTCCTGATTGTATAGCACAGTGTTGCCACTTGTGGGGCTGGTGGGACAGTTGGTGGAGACCCTGGCTGTTTCCAATAAAAGAAGGGCAGCAGACATTAAGGCTGACCTCTCCCCGTGGGCCTGACTGATCAGCTATATTGCCAGTAAACATGGCTATGCTGTAATCAAGTGATGGTCATTGAATGTATGTCAAAGCTAGGCAGTGCCATGTTTAAGGAGGCTGTGTTTGGCCATGTTCCGTGATTGTTATTTTACAGGTTTGCTGCTGTTAAATATTATTTAAGTAATATATGGAAGTCATTTAAAGCTATTTTTGTTTTTTGTTTCAATGGATTCTTCCTGTTTTGTGATGTTATACCCTATGTAATGGCTTTTCACATGAAGAAAAAATTAGATTTTGGTTCCCACTGTTATTTCTCCACAATGTTGTACAATACAACAGCTACTTGTCAAAATCATTTCACCAAGTTTATGTGTATTAGCTTTAATGAGCTTTGCAATAAGTAGCACTTGCCAATTCGTGCTCTAACAATAGTTGAGACATTTTATTCTAGGTTTTACGTGAAAGAAGTACAACGCAACATATTTTGACACCACTCCCACATGCTGCAATTTTTTTTCAACTGCACAGGTTTTAAAAGGCTCAGGTTCTTCCCACTAATTGTTAAAGCAGTGAATAGGGAGCATTTATTCTAGGTTGTCAGTGCAACAAGCAATGTCAGAACATAGCAGATTTTTCTCAGTCAAGGGGGTTATTAGAACATGGAATACCTTACCGCATGTTAGTCACAGAAACAAAGAAAGGGCTGGTAATAGAATTAGATAGCTCTAGTTGAAAGGCAGTTCCATCTCTGGCAGAATGAGTGCACTAAAAATCAAGCCTAACTACTCCATGAACGTACCAACAAAATGTCTTGTTCAAACAACAAAAATAAGGTCAGTTTTAACCAGAACAAAATAAACTTTCACTAGGTTTTTCAGCAAACCCAAAAAAAGTGCATTTATTGTGAGCAAAATTAATCTTCAAATGAGTGGCAAAATGGTTATTAACTTAGCTACCCTCTAAATTAAACTATATTCCCCTTAATCCTAAACACACATTCATGCACAGACAGGACAACTCTGCAGAGCTATTGTGAACGGGAATAATAGGTTAAGGGCCTCTTGCAATTCCTTTGAATTCCTATCAATGAGATCCCATTGCTGGCAATCATAGGATAATGGGAAATCTTCAGATGAGATTTTAGATTCAGCTGAGAAGCAGTTAGGAGTCCTGATATTGAAACTTTATCAGGTTTTTTTTTCCAATCCTTCACTGAGAGACATAGAGAGAACATCGTTTTCACCTTCAAGCTCTAACTATTATACACTGACAGAGCCAGTATTGCTTGTCTTCTCCATAAACTGCCCACAGCTGCTAGATGTTTACTGATAAAATAGCACCCATTACCTCAGTCCAGAGACAGTTGCACAGATTCATTAGAATTCTCTGGGTCTATTTTCTCAACAATCAAAGCAATAAAATTCCCACCCTTACCTCTCTCAAAAACCTATGCTGAACACTGTTTTCCAAAGTTGGTTTATATTTGTTAAAAAGCAGATAAATCATAGTCTTGCTTAACCTTTATTTCCCTGTTTATATCCTGCCTTTTATTTATTTTTACGTCTTGTGCCTTTCATTTATTTTTTTTTCTAGCATTCCTGTTTCTGTGCTTTTTAAATAAATGTTTTTTCTTGGCGGGCATCTCCTTGCTTACCAAGCAGATGGGATCCACCTCAGTCAGTTGCTTGACCAGTTGTTTCCCTCTTGATCTGCATTAGAATCTTGTAACAAGATTTGCAGAGCTCCCGCTCCCCTGCTTTTTCCTATTTCAGCTTTTACTGTGGTTTTGGGAAAAGAGAATGGGAAGGGGTAGTGTTCACTTACTCCCGAATGCCAACAGGCCCTGTAGTAACAATCAGTACATGTCAAGGTTCTGTTGACAAGAGATATTGATCGTTGAAATAACAGTAAAGGCATTTGACTGTGTACCATTTCCAGTGAGAGGGAAAAGTCTGTCAGTGTCACAACACAACAGTTGTAATTGACTATAAACTATATATCCTTTAGCATTGCTAATGCTTGCTTTGATTTGGATTTTTGACTCGTGAGTGCTATTTAAAAAGACAGAGGATTGTTAAGAGAAATGAATTAAATATGTAAAGGAATTGGGCATCATACCAAATGTTAATTTGAACTCTGTAGGAACCCATTTCATGATTCTAGCAAATGTGCAGAAGCGTTATCAAAACTTAATATTCTGCAGACTCGCCTGTGTCCCAGTCTTCTGAGGGACAGAGGGAGCAACATGTTTATTCATAGATTTATTAATATGAGCTTCAGGGTTACTTTAAACAGAGAGTACAATCTTGCACTTTAAGGACATGATCCCAACAGTGACTATGTTTTATTAATATTCTTGCAGATTATTTGAAAGCTTAGGCTTCCTTAATGTTATGGTGTCAGTATCATTATTAATATGGAAACTCAGTAGCCCTCAATAAAATAACATTTGGCACAATAATTATGTGTAGAGATAACTCTACCTTGTATAAAATGTTTGGATTTAGCCCTGCTAGGTTTGACCCACTGTATGTCTCCAAATGTCACTTCATTATCATGCACTAGTGGAGTATAGAAACAGCTTCCCAATACATTAAAATTGACCATGAGATTATACTTGGGGCCATTGGGGCCTTGGGGGTGAGGCGGTGACAGTGGCTGGAGAAAGCAAGTTCTTCATACTTAAATAATTCAGACAATTTCGCTGCATGTCTGCCACACTTCAGTATATTTTGCAGGTAAAGTGAATGTCACATTGCCATAAATATTATTCGTGACCACACTCCTCTCTACGTTTCTATGATGGCTTGCTCAGGATTGGATTCTTGCTAGATATCACACCTATGTTCCAGATCCCAGACTACCTGCGTGCAATGATACAGGAGGTCAACTGGATATTTCAAAGATTAAGAGATAACAAGGTGTAGAGCTGGATGAACACAGCAGGCCAAGCAGCATCAGAGGAGCAGGAAAGCTGACGTTTCGGGTCGAGACCCTTCTTCAGAAAAATTTCAAAGATTAAAGTTACTTTTGAACAGGAGTAAGATTTTCAGTCACTTGAGCTAATTCTGCCATTCAAATAGATCATAAACGATCTGTGTCCTAACTCCACCTCTCTGCCTTGATTCCTTTTAATACCCTTGATGAACCAAAAGCTATCAATGACTATTTTGAATTTTTTAATTGACAAGGTATCAGCAGCTCTTTGAGGGAGAGAATTCCAGATTACAGTTACCCTTCTGTGTGTGAGGATATATTCTCTATAATTACTGATTTCTACAAGACTTGACTGTAATTTTAAAGTTAGGCCCTTTTTGTTCTGACTTAATTGTCAGGGAACATCATTTCTCTCTATCTACCTTATCATTTTAAACTTCAGTTAGTTCACCACTAATCTTCTAGATTCATGAAAATACAAACGAAATGCAAATCTAGGCAGTACAACCTGTCCTCCTAACTTAACTCTTATAATCTTCGTATTATTTTGTTGAATCTGCACTGGGCCCTCTCCAAGACCAATATCCTTCCTGCAATGCAGTGTTCAGATTTGATTGCAATTCTCCAGTTGGGCTGTATTCAAATTTCCAACCCTTTGTATTCCAGCCTGGTTGAGTCACAGGCCAACATTACATTACCCTCTTTAATATGGCTACCTGTCCAGTAGCTTACAGTGATCTAGCTTTTACAAATTTCCTATATTTAGATCCGATATCTCTCTGTTCATGTACAGTTACTTACTTTTCACTGTGTGGAAATTACTTGGATCTATCTTTCTTAGATTCAAAGTGGATCACTTTGTTTCCCTACAATGAATGCCATTCCTTGCAGTTTTGCTCACTCAATCACTCCTTGCAGTTATCTGCTCCTGCCTACTCATTGACTTAGTGGATGCAGCAATCTTAAACCTCTGCTGGCCATTCCTTCAAAAGTCCTTTAAAATATAATGATAAACTATGGCCTGTGCCTGAAGAGCCATCTGCACTGGCACTGAAATTCACACACAATCAGTTACATGATTGACACCACTGTGTAGCAAGTTCCAATAACTTGACACAATCGATGGTTTATTTATCCTACCTTCAAAAAATGAATGAGTGACATTGGCAAATTTTCAAATCAAGGGGACTATTACTGAGTAAGGAGTATTTTTGAAAGAACATGAGATCTTAAAAAAAAAATTTCCTCATGTTTTAATACCCTGACGCAGAAACTCTTGTGACCTGGATATTTGTACATTTGGAATCTATTGTACCACATATGTTTTTGAATACGTCCCAATTTTCATCTGTAGCTTTATTCGTTAGTAGTTCTGCCCAATCCATAGTGCTCAGAGTTCTGGCTCATTCATTCTGAGTTAACTGTCCCTAACTTTGTAACTCTGATTTCTTGATTTTCATCCAACATAGACTTCTGTCACATTATAGTCATTTTTCGCTAAATGTTCCCCTGACTGTTTGACTAATGATCAATTCAGGCTCATTACTCATTTTTAAACCTAGTATGGTCTGTTTTCTTGTTGGTTCAAGAACATAATGTTCCAGTATCTGACCCAAATACATTCAAGAAATTTCCTGACGTTGGAATTCTGTCTGCCTCTCCCAACCTGTATGAAAATTAAGACTAATGATAACTACCTTGCTTTCACAATTTTACCTAATGCTGTCGCCAAGCAATTGGGCAGTTAGAATTACTCCGCAGCTTAGAGCAAAATCAGCTGATGCGTAAATAAGCCATGTCCAAGTCACTTAATTGTCTCCATTAACAAGTCATTGCACATTAATGTAGGCCACGGTGATATCAGATGTGTATCTATAATCTATAATGACATCTTTATAACTAATCCCTGTGTTTCTCCAAGTTTCACAATAATCAAACTGGTTGAGATTTATTCTGAAAAGTTACAGAAAATCTATTTTAGTAAATACATTGTTCTTGAGAATGCTTTCAGTTCCATTTCCTCTGAAGGTATATTTATCACATGCTGTAACGCAGTTTTAAAATAGCAAGTAACTTCAGATTCTTGTTTAAATTTGCTCTGTTGAAAGGTTATTCTACACTGTTGATATAACTTGCTGCAGAATGTCAAAATTGTTTTTTAATCCCCTTCACTGTGTTGAAGAAGTTAAACAGACCCATATCATTGAGGAAGTGATACCAATTAACATTTAACCCATTTGGAAATTTCTAGCATCTTTTATAATAGAGTTGAACAGCTACAAACATTCATCAGTGTGTGTTACTTATCCCAACTTGTTATTCATCGCTCCTTTCATCACAATTTGTTCAACTTTTTTTTAGATTTTATATCTAAAGAGATTGAGCCTGTTTTGTAAAGTTCATGGTTACTTCAATAATTAGATTGAGTTTGATGATTAAACAAACCAGAAGAATAAGTTGCCTATCAGAGTGATCAACATTTAGAATTGATTTTCCCTGTAGGGTGCCAGAGGCTAAAAAAACTTTAATAGTTCAATCAAAATTCAACTGGATGACGTGAGTTTGTTCCATGGATGAATGAACCAAGATCGACCAAATGGCTTAACTCATCTGTATTTATCTTGGGATCTGACGAGTGCGTCAGGATAATAGTATTTTCCTCACAGTATGCACCTAGCTGTACTGATTCAGGCAGGTCACCAAATCGAAGCAGGCAGTCTGCTCATTTATTGCACTGGTGGATTCATTGCTGTGTGTTATTTTATCTCCTGTTTGTATTTACCAGTCAAACTTTACAGCTGAGGTTATTGTAAGTATTGATCCTGAGTCTGAATTAGCTGTAAACTTGCCTTAGGTCATATGGAAGCAGAGAAAATCTTTCTTAATGAATCATTCTTCACTTACCAGGAGGCAGAAATTAAAATGATATTGCATTTTCAAGAGAGATTTTAGTCAAAGGATTATCCTTTCCTCAAATGAGCAACATTCCACATGTAATAAAAACACAAACTGGTAGCATCTCTGGAGAGATAGCAGAGTTAACATTCTGAGTCCAATGAATTCCTCAGAACTGATGTGCCCTATGTGTTACTGTTTAGTATGTTCTATTGTTGGCTTTGGCTTGTTTTTGTGCAGTGCACACTGATATGAAAGGGCCATTTCTACAACACCAGATCTATTTCTGACCTGTGGGCTTTTTCCCTCTTTTCACTGTTTGGCAATTGTTCAGTAGTCCAGGGTAATGGAGATTGAGTTGGCAAATCCAAGTGGGATGGTTTGAAGAATGGAAAGGAACTTGCAGCTGGTAGTTTTCCCATGCATCCAAACCCCAGTCCTTCTGGGTGGTAGATGCTATGGGTTTGGAAGGTGTATAGGAGGCTTAGTGAGCTGCTGCAATGCATCCTATAGATTGGTCTGATTTGACAGTGGAGGAAGTCCATGTTAAGTTGGTAGATGAAATCCCAGTCAAGTGGGTTATTTTATCCTGGATGGTGTTGAGCTTCTTGAGTGTTGTTGCAACCACACCCATCCAAGGCATATGAACAACTCTCTATCATATTCCTGACTTGTGCCTTGTTGATGCTCGAGCTTTGGGAGATGGGAACTGGTGCACTCAAAGCAGAATCTTTGACCTTTTCTTGATGATAGCCACAGTATTTCTATGTTGTTCAGTTTGCAGTTCAGTTTTTGGTTAATGATAAACCCCACAATGCTGATTATGAAAGATTCAGCAATGATAGTGCCATTGAATACCAAGGGATGATGGCTACTCTCTGATTGAAGATAGACTTTGCCTGGCACTTGTGTGGTGTGTATGTTACTTCCCATTTATTGATTTAAGCCTAGATGTTGTCCAGATCTTGCTGCATTTGGGCATGGATATCCTCAGGATCTGAGAATGGTGCTGAATATTTCTGAAGTCATCAGTGACAATTCCTACTTCTGAGTTTATCATGGAGAGAAGGTCGTTGATAAAACATCTGAAGATGTTTGGGTCTTGAACAATACCCTGAGGACCTCCTGCAGAGATGTCCTGGGACTGAGAAGAATGGATTTCAACAACCATAACCACAGCCATCTCCCTTTGTTTCAGGTATGACTACAATCAGTGGCAAGTGTTTTCCCTCGATTCCCATGGACTCCGGTTTTGCCAGGACTCCTTGATGCCATGCTTGGTCAAATGCTGCCTTGATATGAGGAGTGGTCAATTACCAGCCGTCTGGAGTTCAGCTCTTGTCCATGTTTGGACTAAATCTGTAATGAGGTCAGAACTCCCCTGTTGGAGCCCAAAATGTGTGTTAATGAGCAAATTGTTACTGAGAAAGTGCCGGTTAGTGTTCTACAGAAGGATACAGACAGGTTAAGTGGTGGCAAAAACTTATGAAATGTGGGAAAATATGAGGTTATGTACTTGGACAAGGAAGAATCGATGAGCTGAATATTATTAAAATGGGGAAAGACTGCAGAAAATTGCAGCATAGATTAATTTGGGCGGGGGTGGGGGGAGTGGGTGGTCATTGTGCATAAACCACAAACAGCCAACATCTTGTTCAGTGAGTAATAGGAAAGGCAAATGCACTGTTGGCCTCTGTTTCAAAGGGATTGGAGTATAAAATTAGGGAGGTCTTGCTAAAACTATACAAGGCACTCATCGGATCACACCTAGAATACTGTGAACAGTTTTGGTCCTTTTATTTAAGGAAACATTTCTGGCATTGGAGGCAATCCAGAGGAGATTAAGTAGGATAATTCCCAGTATGGAGGTATTTTCTGATTAGGAGAAGTTGTGTAGGTTTGATCGATACTCATTGGAGTTTAGAAGAATGAGACGAAACTTTGTTGAAACATATGAGATTCTGAGGGGCTTGACTGGGTCGATGTGGAGAGGCAGTTTCTGCTTGTGGGAGAGTCTAGGACCAGAGACCGTGATCTCAGAATAAGGGGTCACCCATTAGAGACAGAAATGAGGAGGAACCTTTTCTCATAGTGAGTGGTGAGACTGTGGCTTGATTTTTTTTTAACCAAAGTGGGTGTTGAGGCTGAGTCGTTAAGTATATTCAAGGCTGAGTTAGATTTTTAATCAGTAAGGAAGTTAAGGTTATGGAGATAACACAGGAAAGTGCAGAAACGGTCGTCAGATTATCTATGATCTCAGTGAATGGTGGAGCAGACTCGATGGGCTGAATAGCTCACTTCTGTTACTACACCTTATGGTCTTATGGACTGCTCCTGTTCCTACTTCTTATGGTCTTCTGAGCGGCATTTGAACTCAAATCTTCTGACTCTCAAAAAAGATTTATATAAAATATTTCCAAAAGGATTGGTGCTGGGTCCACTGCTTTTTTTTTCATTTATATATGTGATCTGGATGTGAATGTAGGAGGAATGATCCATAAGTTTGCAGATGACAACAAAATTGGTATTACAGTGGACAGCGAAGAAGGTTATCTCAGAGTATACTGGGACCTTGATCAGCTGGGCTGAGGAGTGGCAAATGGAGTTTAATTTAGCTGTGTGAGGTGCTGCACTTTTGTGAGGTGACTCAAGGCAGGACTTATATATACTTAATGATAGTGTCCTGGAGTGTGTTGCCAAACAGAGACCTTTTGGTGCAAGTTCATAATTCCTTGAAGGTGAAATCACAGGTAGACAGAGTGGTAAAGAAGGCGTTTGGCATGCTTATCTTTATTGGTCAGTGTATTGAAATATAAGAGTTGGGACATCATGTTGCAGCTGTATAGGACACTGGTTAGGCCACTTTTGGAATACTGTGTGCAATTCTGGTCACCCTGCTATAGGAACGATGTTGTGAAACTTGAAAGGATTCAGAAAAAATTTACAAGGATGTTGCCAGCGTTGGAGGGTTTGAGCTATAGGGAGAGGCTGAATAGGCTGGGGCTATTTTCCCTGAAGCTTTGGAAGCTGAGGGGTGACCTTACAGAAGTTTATAAAATCATGAAGGGCACAGATAGGGTCAATAGACAAGGCCTTTTTCCCACTGTAGGGGAGTCCAAAGCTAGAGGGCATAGGTTTAAGGTGAGAGGGGAAAGATTTAAAAGGGACCTTGGTGCAACTTTTTCACACAGAGGGTGGTGCGTGTATGGAATGAGCTGCCAGAGGAAGTAGTGGAGGCTGGTACAATTACAACATTTAAAAGGCATCTGGATACATGAATAGGAAGGGTTTAGAGGGATATGGGCCAAATGCTGGCAAATAGGATTAGATTAATTTACGATATCTGGTCAGCGTAGATGTTTTGGATTGAAGGGTCTATCTGCATGATGTATGATTCTATAACTCTACAACTCACTGCCAACCTGTGCAGGCACATGTTTCAAAAAGAAGCAGCTCATGATGTTCAAGCCTTATCTCTGAATTTTTAAGCATTTATCCCTTCATTAATGACATATTGAAGCTGACATTACTGTCAATTAATGTCTGGTGAGGAATAAGATTTCTGTCTAACTCCAATGTGCCTTATTCCCAAATTTAAAAGTACATATTTAACCCCTTCAGTGTATTTACACTGCCTTCCTGTCTGTATCTGCTAAAACTGGATTATAGTTGGCTGGAGAAGATTAGTTGAGTTCTTTAAAATGATTAAGGGATTTAAAAGAGAATGTGGTTGGGGCTCATTTGGCTAGATGGTGCAAATGTGAATCAGAGCAATGTCAACATCACAATGTTTGAATCCCATTCTAGCTGAGGGAAGCCTGGAGCCCACTCCTAGTCCTGCCCCTTTGTAAAATTACACAGAGGCTATCGGTTGTGCACCTTGAAGAGTAAGACTGCAACCTGAAGAAGTGTAGACAGAAGGAAAATATTCTCACTGGCGGGAACAATCCAGAATACAGAAAATTCGTCCAGAACATGGAGGCCTAACTTTAACATGAGAACATTAGATTCACTCAAAGCAGAGAAGAAGTCTTCAGCCCTTACTGGCAATGAGGTTGGTTGAATAATTGGATATCATTATTGATGTTTTTTTGTTAGACATTTTGTTGGGTTAGTTTTTATGCAGAAGACAGAGTGAGGGGAGAGGGTAAGAAGTAAAGATGGAGATAGATCTCAAAGAGAGAGAAGAACAGTTGGACAGACAAAAAGAATGGATAATGGCCAGCCTGGGAGAATGAATAGCTGCTAATGGGGACCAATAGTGGCTAACAATGGGTTTTGTGTGTTGATAGACCATGTGATGACAAGGCCTGGTGCGTGGGGGTTGGGGTAAGGACGTGGGAGAAGGGCCTCAACTTAATATTGAGTCCAGAAGGCTGTAGAGTTCCCAACTGGAAAATGAGGTGCTGTACTGGAGCACTGCAGCAAGCCTGAGACAGAGATGTTGGCCGGGGAGCAAGGTGGTGTGTTGAAGCGGCAGGCAACTTGGAAGCTCAGGGTTTTCTTTGAGGACAGTACGCGGGTGTTCTGTGAAGCAGTCACCCGGTCTATGCTGCTTTTTCCCAATGTAGCGGAGACCACATTGTGAGCAGCAAATGCCGTAGACCAGATTGTGGGAAGTGAAGGTAAAGTGTTGCTTTACCTGGAAGGTATGTTTGGGCCCTTGGACACTGGGGAGGGAGGAAATAAACAGGCAGGTGTTACACCTTCTGTAGTTGCATGACAAGGTATCATGGGGCTTGGGGAAGTCGGGAGTGAAGGAGGAGTGAACAAGGGTGACCTGGTGGGAACAGTTCCTGCAGAATATGTGTTTGGTGGTGGCATCCTGCTGGTGGTGGAAATGGCAGTTAATGGCCCTCTTGATGTGTATTCTTGTGGTATAGTAGGTGAGGATAAAGGGGACCTTTATTTCTGTTGTGGGAGGGAAGAGAGGAGGTGAGGGCTGAAGTGAGAGAGATGGGTTGGACCTTGCTGAGGGCCCTGTCAACTGTGCTGCTGTGGAATCCTCAGTTGAGGAAGAAGGTGTCACCATCAAAACAGATGTGATGGAGACGGAGGAACTGGGAGAGTGGAATAACATCTTAACAGGAAGAAGGGTGTGAGGATTGATAGTCCAGGTAACTGTGGGAGTTGGTACAGTTGTAGTGGATGTCGGAGGCCAGCCTATCGCCAGAAATGGAACCAGAGATGTCAAGGAAGGGAAGGGTGGAGTCAGAGATGGACCAGGCGAAGGTGAGAGCAGGGTGGAAATTGGAAGTGAAATCGACAAACTTTTCCAATTCCAGATGAGAGAAGGAAGCAGCACTGATGATATTATTGATATATCAGCGAAAAAGTTGTGGGTGGGGGCCGGAATAGGACTGGAAAAAGGAATGTTCCACATACCCCACAAAGAGGCGGGCATAAGCAGGGCCTGTGCAGGTACCCATGGCCACCCCTTTGACCTGCAGAAAAAGAGAGAAGTTAAAGGAGGAGTTGTTCAGAGAAAGGACGAGCTCGGTCAGGCAAAGGAGGATAGTGGATGGGGACGGTTCAGACCTTTTCTCCAGCAAGAAGAGGAGAGCCCTGAGATCACCCTAACAGGGCATGGACGTGTAAAGGGATTGCAGGTCCGCAGTGAGGAGGCAGGGGACTGGAGCCCACAAACTGGAAAGTCTGAAACTGAGTAATTAACTCCTTCATTTTGATCTAATTAATTACATTGGAATCGAAGCGTGATAGCAATGTGAGAAAAGAAATAAAAATATTTGTTATTGAGTAAGAGAGGTTTAAAAAGAGTGGAGCCAATTCCCCCACCTCACTTACTTGCCTATTTTGTTTTTGACTCCTATAACTTGCTCTTCCCTATGTCTGGGACGTCCTCTAATCCTACAAGGCTTTAGGATCGCAATGCTTCTCCAATTCTGGTCTTCTGCACATCACAAATTTTAATCAATAGTCCTGAAGTTACCTGAATCTGTCTACCTTTCTATCTTTCCTCTTTTAATTTAAACTCTATCAAGTCTTTGGTCCTCAGTGCTGCTATCTGCTTCTGTAGCATGGTGACAAAGGACTGGATCTTAGATATTTTTGACTTAGACTGAGTTGCAGTGAGTATTTTTGGAGGGTTTTCTTGCTTTATCTAATCAAACCTGCCTTATTAACTATGTGTCCCTCCCGTACGGTGTCCTTCACTTCTGATGCTGGCTGTATCTCACCACATGTGACTCGCCACACATTGGAGAACTGCCTAAAGTCTGGTGGAGGGGTACCTGACATTAGACTCCTCGTCTCCTACGAGGAGACAATGCTGGTCCTTGCAGGGTAAGACCAGGAGTGCTCCTGTGGGAAGGCCAAGACTCCATGACCCACCAACTGAGTAAGTGTCACTCTTCATTCCATTGTGATTCTTGATGTAACCACTCAGACTGTCATATTCATTGTGCCCTACACCTAACCACTGGCTGCAATGCTTTCTAGCCGTCGCTCGTGTCTTTCAGATATTGCCAGCATCTCCTGCACGGTGAAATTGCCTGCCCTTCCAGCCGCACCTCCCCAACCTCTGGGAATGGGAGTACTGAGGCCTCAGAGGAAGCATCGGCAAGGCTACCTCCTGTCAACTCCCACCAGCTCAGATACTACCCCCTCAGTGGGAATGTTAGTGTTATTCAGTGCGGGTTCACAATCTGGTGAACGCCTCAATGCAACAGCTCCACAATTGACCAAGGAAGGAAGGGCCCAGGCCGCTGGCACTCAGGGAGCAGGGGGGATGGCTGCCAGTGACCAGGCCTCCTGCTCAGGTCCAGGCTAGAGAGGAGCCTCCTGGTGGGCTCAACAATCGGGGAGTTTGTCCCCAGGCCCAGGGAGGGGCAGGAGCAGCAGGCAGGGATGTGGGGCACAATGACCCTCAGTGCCCAGAAGCTGCAGCAGGGCAGGGAGTCATGTGACTGTCTGTCTGTCTGCCCGCCCCCATGGGCATGTTGGCAGCTGCCAGGGAGACAGCCAGGTCCAGACCCCTCAGGGGCTGCTGGAGGGGGACACAGACCTTCATCGCCCCAGCCACTGGGCATCAGGACTGAAGGCATAGCAAGTGGGGGATAGGGAATGTAACGGGCACTCTAGGTGCCCCTTCCTCACAAGGAGGCAGGGCAGTGCCCAGAGACATGGTTAGTAAGGGTACTTTGGTGACAATGCGCTGTACGTTATTTTACACTTTTTAAAACTTCATTGCTTTCATCTTACATCTGGTTGTTTGTCTCACTGTGTAGCCCTGAATGTCATTGTTCCAGCATGTTGCCTATCTTCAGGGCCACGGGAGATGTTCCATGGATCTCTGCCTGAGTTAGGAGTCTGCTGCAGCATCTGGAAGCAACATGAATAAGGCGTACACAGGTTAGTATGTCCTGCAGACACCATTGCTCTGAGCTGACAACATCCCTGTTCTTTCCCTGGCCTCTGTGTTCAAATATGTTGTTATGAGAGAGGTGCTCAGTGACATCTGGAGCAGGGTGGTGCACTGCAAAAAGTGGGGCTATGCATTAGGATAGCCAGGGATTAGGGAGGATACAGGTCTGTGCCCTGTCCAGGGCACGGGTCTGTGTGTAATGTTGTTTCCCTATAGAAGGACACACATCCCGCACAGATCGAGAAACTCGCCCAGCCCATTCTGGGTGTGGTCACAGCCGTTTTCATTCCCACTGCGCACTTTTGATATCCAACATGTGGAAAGTGATGGTGTGCTCTCCTCAGACATTGGCCTCCAACCTCTGCCTCTACGTGTCAGTGAGATCCTGAACATCCAGATCCCCTTCCTAATAGCCTTCCCTGTGAGCTCCATCTGCTTCGCACCTCCCCAGGTCCCCACCAAAACTGTGTACGTGAGCCTGGACTTGTCTACCTCAACCAACCAATCCCCGCCCCAGTCTCTGGAATATGCGGTGAATGTGCCAAGTGTGGGCATGCATCCCTTCCCCTTAGAGATACCAAGAACTGCCGATGCTGGCATCAGAGATAACACAGTGTGGAGCTGGAGGAACACAGCAGGTCAGGCCTCATCAGAGGAGCAGGAAAGCTGATGTTTCGGTTCGGGAACCTTATTCAGGAGAAGGGTCCCAACCTGAAACGTCAGCTTTCCTGTTCCTCTGATCCTGCCTGGCCTGCTGCATTCCTCCAGCTCCACACTGTGTTATCCCTTTCCCTTAGTTTCTGCAGACAGACTATAGTGACCGACAATGACCTCTGACTGGTATCTGTGCAAGTCCCTGGCCATAATAGTCTTAAACCCAGAACTGACCACTATGGGCCACAGACTGACCACAACTCAC
Source organism: Rhincodon typus (assembly GCF_021869965.1). Taxonomy (NCBI): domain Eukaryota; kingdom Metazoa; phylum Chordata; class Chondrichthyes; order Orectolobiformes; family Rhincodontidae; genus Rhincodon; species Rhincodon typus. The sequence goes on from NC_063341.1 coordinate 16,213,420, forward strand.
TGCCCGGATGCAGAGGCACACACGGTCCGACTAAGAGCACCCCGAGCAGATGCTTGACTGTGGCCAGTCCCCTGGGCTGGGACGGGAAGCTGCTGTTGACTTCATGTGCTGGGACACCGCAACCCCCATGCATTCCCCCCCCCCCCCCCCCCGAATTGATAGTTGCCTCTGTAGACTTCTGTGAGGACTAGTCCCCTTAAAGTTGGATATATATTTGCCTGAGTGCTGCATATGCAATGTATCATGCTATGGAGGCTGTTGGCACATGGTGTAGCACACTGCCATACAGCAACAATGTGACTGAAGCCTTCTGCCAGCAAAGCAAGAGCTTGGTTGTGTGGCTACACCAGTTAGCAAGGCTAACTGCATGGATGCTGTGAGCACAGAGGTAGGCGCTAGCTGAGGGAGCGCTAACAGAGTAAGTGAGCAGCCCTGGTCTAATCCACGAGCTGGATCTTTGTCCCTCCACATAAAGTGTCTTAGCAGCAGCCTTTTGATGTGCCCTGCAATTCAAGCCTGTACTTCCAGAGTGTCCTACCAGTGTATTGGAGAGATGCTGTGGTAAGTCTTGAGTCCTTGGCAAATGCCAGACTGGTAAAGGGTGCATGGGGCTGGTGCTTGTGGATTGTGCCCTGAGATGTAGCCATATGTACTATGGAGGTCCTTCAGTGCAAGTGGTGAGCTGAATCTGCCAGGTAATTTCCGTGCCAAGCTTTCTGGTTTTGATTGTCTGGTAAGAGAGAAAGTGAGTTGGCCTCTTAACTAGGCCTTCATTAAGCAATAATGCCCTTTAATTGGCATCTTGGTGTTGCCCAGTGAAAAACTCACCTCACCATTTGTCGAAAGTGTAAAAGATGGCACAAGATATTCCCAACATTGAGGTGGGTCTTGCTGGAATTTTTATCCGATTCTGCCAAGCCCATATCATTCAAGTGCTTATAAGATTCTGCCCAAAATGTTTTTAATTGACAATGCTCCTATTGAGTCCCTTGAGATGTAATACCACCTTCATGCACTATATTGCTGTGGAGAGAAGCCACTTTGGAAGAGTTACATCTACTTCAGCTAAAAGCAAGCAATCGGAACATTTTAGTGCATGCTATGTCTGACTACATTACAAAATAATCAAAAGAGTAGGGACTGTTCTTGTGTACTGGCAAAATTATACGTTAAATTTGCCACAGCACAATATTTGTATTTACAAATACAGAGTAAATTATCCAACAAGTAATGAAAACAGTCTTAAATGTCCCTGAAAAAGCAAACTATATGCAGCTAAAGGGCAGCACTTTGAATCACTGCGAAACTCCTCAAGACTTCTCTTGATTGCTGGCATAACTTTGTCCTAATGCTACTTGGCTAGTAATCCAGAGACCCAGGCTAATGCTCTGGGAACATGGGTTCAAATCTCTCCACGGTAACTGGTGGAATTCACATTAAATTGATTATTCAGGAATATAACTATGTAATGTTGAATATAAAACTATAATTGATATAAAAATACATCTGGGCCCTTGGGGAAAGAAATTTACTATCCTTGAGTGTTCTGGCCTTAATATGACTCCAGAACTATAGCGATGTGGTAGACTGTTGACTACCCTTTGAAATGGTCCAATTAGCCATTCAGTCAAGGGCATTTGGGAATGGGCAGCAAATGCAAGCCTCATTGGTAATGCCAACACATAAAAGAATATAGTTGGCATTAGTTCTGAAATATGCTCTCACCAATCATCTGTTGAAGTTACGACAGCTGACTGGCAGAACCCTCAGAGAAATTTCTGTGTTGAATGCCTCCTCTTGATCTTATTCCTACAGGGGACATAAACTAACTGAGTGATGGCACTGTTAGGCCATCTATTGACACAATTAAAGGCCAAGACAGTTGGTGGATGCGGTGCAATTGACCTAGTTTTGATGTTGTTTTCTCATAGATTGTGAATGATTAGTTATTAGTCTGTCTCAAAAAATTCTCACACTCATGGCATTAGAAAAGCTTCACTCCACTTTGCTTGGCTGACAGCAACAATTTATTAAACTGAGACTGGAACAATGGTCAGCAAAAGCAAGTTTTGAAACAGGACGCTGCGCTGGTCGTGAAGCTTTTAAAGAGATGGGGCTCAATGGGGTTTTCATCAAAACATAGAACAACTAGAGGGACGCTCTGGCTGCGAAATGAAGCAGCTTAATGATTTGTATTAAGCATTTGTTGTTTGGTTGGTCCACCTTCAGAGAGATTGAAGAAACGCAAGAATAACTGACCCAAGTTGTATAAGCAGCTGTTGCCTTGAGCATTGGGATGGCCTTTCTTAAGACTGAATGTAGGGCAACATGAATCAACAGTCACAAAAATCATAAGATGCTCAAATTGCTAAAGGAAGCCACCGACATGACTGAACCCGAGGAGTGTTGCACAGCAGATCTGAATTTGTAAAAATGCCAGTGGGAATATCTGTTTGCAATACCATGAACGATGCTTATGCCACAAGTATCTAGAATAGACAGGGACCAGGAATTTCAGTTTTACTGCTTAGCCAGCAGACTCTTGCTAGCTGCAGCTTGTCAGGATTTAATCTCCTGTGCACAGTCCTGATGATGGGCATTTATTGTATCCTCGCAGTAATGATGGAGTAACTTTGTCACTGTCTACGAGAAAGCACTGAATAACAGAGGGTGCAGGCATTTGGGTTATCTTCGAATCTAGGAAATCGCCAACAGAGCAAAGTGAACTGCAGAGCTCAGCAGTATGTGCAGAAGCCCCATAGCAAACAGTCACTTACCCTGAACCGAGCGAAGGGTTATAGGTAATAAATACAAGGGCTTTTATTATCTGATCAGCCTTACCCTTGCTTAAAAAAATAAAATTTAGCCTGCTAGGTGGATTTCAAATTTCATATTTTCATTAAAACTTTATTAAATATGACCTTGGTATTGCTGAGTTTAATGGTACAATTTTTCACATCTTTTACTTTAATGTACCTGTCACACTGGAAAAGGTGATGTACAGGTCTCTAGTGTGAGATTTATGGTGTAAACCTTCAGTTTGATACTGCTGTAGAGCGTGTTTTCATTTATTGTTTTGTCTATTAAATTTAGTTCCGATCACATTCTCAATATTTCTACAGAGAAAAAACGAAATACAACTCCTGGAAGGAAACCTTATTTTTCCACTAGCAAAATTATTTGATTTGGGCACGTTCATTCCTTTTTTTGCTGGTTGTCCAAGCAATTCTCTTTACAGCACTGCACCAGTTGGAGTGGGTTGGTGGATAGACCCAGTAAGAACCTTGTTTCAGGTTGGATGTTAAAGTAAGACCCTACCTATCTTCTCAGTTAGATGTAAAAGATGCCATGGCACTACTTGAAGAAGATCACAGAATCCCTACAGTATGGGCGCAGGCCAATTGGGCAATCAAGTCCACACTAACCCTCCGAAGAGCATCCCATCCAGACCCAAACCACTACCCTATCCTTGTAACCCTGCACATCCCTGGACTTTATGGGCAATTTAGCATGACCTAATCTGCACATCTTTGGATTGTGGGAGGAAACCGGAGCACCCAGAGGAAACCCACACAGACACCGGGAGAACGTGCAAACTCCACACAGTTGCCCGAGGGTGGAATTGAATGCGGGTTCCTGGTGCTGTGACGCAGTGGTGCTAACCACTGAGCCACCGTGCCCCCTATGATCAGAACAGTTCTCCCCAGTATTCTCAGCAATAGTTATCCTGTACCTAACATCGGTTAAAGAGATTGCCTGGCCACTTATTAATTTATTGTTCACTTATTAATTTATTGTTTAAAGAAGCTTGCTGTGTGTAAACTGTCAGTCTTGTTTCTCTGCATTATATTGTTGATTAATACAGTGGTGATTATTCTTCATAAGTATTTCATTGGCTGTGAAGTCTTACCTTAGCTGATATGTTGCTGAAAATCTGGTTTTAGCCTTTGTTACTTCTTGCCTTGATTTTTCCACTCTACTCCTCACTAGCCACTGACCTTTGACCCTCCATAAGCTTGAGTTCATCCAAAGCTTTGTTGCCAATATCTTAACTTTTATCAATTCCCATTTACTCATCACCTCTTTGCTTGTTGACAGCACAAATACTCACTAAGCAAAGCCTTGCTTTTTAAAATTCTGGGTTTTTTTTTCAAACTTGCTTCATACGCTTGCCCTTCCCCATCTCTGTCACTCTCTTCAGCTCTAGAAGACATCAGGTCTCTTGGTGGCTCGAGTTATCCAGTCGTAGAGTCATACAACAGGGAAACAGACCCTTAGATCCAAATAATCCACACCAACCACATTCCCAAACTAAACCAGTCCCACTTGCAATTGGCCCACATCACTCCAAACCTTTCCTATTCATGAACTTTTCTAAATGTCTATTAAATGTTGTAACTGTAACTGCATCCACCACTTTCTCTGGCAGTTCAATTCCACACACGAACTACACTCTGTTTAAAAGAAAAAGTTGCCCCATGTGCTTTTTAAATCTTTTTCCTCTTACCATAAAAACATGCCCTTTAGTTTTGAACTGTCCCACCCTATGAAAAAGGCCCAAATCATTAACCCTATCTATGCCCCCTCATGATTTTATAAATCTCAATAAAGACACCCTCAATTTCCTAAATTCCAGGGAAAAAAAGGTCCCAATCTTTCCAGTGTATTTTTATAGCTCAAACCCTCCATTCCCAGCAACATCCCGATAAATCTTTTCTGAACTCTCTTCAGGATGACCAGAACTGGACACAATACTCCAGAAGAGGCCTCACCAACGTCCTGTACAATCTCAACATGATGTCCCAATTTCTACAAAAACTGAAAGAACTGTGGATACTATAAATCAGGAACAAAAACAGAAGTTGTTAGAAAAGCTCAGCAAGTCTGGCTGCATCTGTGAAGAAAAATCAGAGTTAACGTTTTTGGTCTGGTGACCCTTCCTTCATCCATTGGATTCCCTTTATCCACAGCATGTGTTAGTTTCTGAAGGATCTCTAATAGATTTAGTCAAACATATTTTTGTTTCATCAGTTCTGAGGAAGGGCCACCAAACCTGAAATGTTAACTCGATTTTTTTCACAGTTGCTGCCAGACCTGCTGAGCTTTTCCAGCAACTTCTGTTTTTGTCCCAACTCCTATACTCAAAGGTCTGAGCAATGAAAGCAAGTGTGCTAAACACTGTCTTCACCACCCTGTATAAGTTCTTGCACATCCTACATTTTGGTCACCATGCTTTTAGCTGTGGAGGTTCTAAGCTCTGGAATTTCCTCCCCATTCCTCTCAGCAACTCTTCCTCCCTTTCCTATTTTAGGACACTTCATTAAAAAAAAACCTACTTCTCTAACCAAACTTATTGATCAATGACCCTAAGGACTTCATTAGTGATAAGGCACTTTGAAGCTTTGTAAGGTGATTGTGCAAAATGCAAGATGTCTTTTTAGTGTGGCTTAGTGTCAGATTCATTCCCAGAGGACATTAGAGAACAGTCCAGCAGCTTTCGCTGGTGTTATTCCAATGACAACCCCAAAATAAACTCATTTTCTAGTTTCATCACTGTTTTCACCTCTTCCTCAGAATTCTTGGCATGATATGACATTGTGAAGGCCCTACCTCTTGGCTTTGGTAGTTTATTGCAAAATGAAGCTTCAAATCACACCTGAAGAACCTATGATCTGTTCTCTGGGAATCCCTCCACTGTGGAAATAAGCCATTCAGCCCAACAAGACCCTCCAAAGAGCATCCCACTCAGACTCACCATCCACCACCCTATGTGCATTTCCCATAGCTAATCCACCTGGCCTCCACACACCGAGACAATATATCATGGCCAATCCACCTAACCTGTACATCTTTGAACTGTGGGAGGAAACCCACGCAGACACAGGGAGAAAGGCAACTGACTATGGAGTTTGCACAGAGGGTGGAATCGAACCTGGGTCCCTGATGCTGTGAGGCAGCAGTGCTAACCACTGAGCCACTGTGCTGCCCCATTATTATTTTTATTTTGTCTTCTGCACTAATAGTCAGATCTGCTAAATGTTTGTCCATCCTCATTCTACATGTCATTAATCCGGTTGTAATTTTGGAGCCTGTAACACTGGAAGACATTGAATTCTTTGTGTCTGTGTTTTATTCTTTGTTTCATTGTGGCACAACTCATGTTTCACGAAAATTATAACCAATGACTATGTCAGCAGCTTTCAGAATTATTTCAGTGCCAACCCAGAAAATGACCAAATTTACAGAGTTGAATTTTCCAACTTGTCATAGTTGAGTTTGAATTCGGTATCATAGCCCTAATAAATCATGATAGCTAATTTAAGTACCCTATACAATGTAATGTGATGTGTTTGTCCTCACTTTATTCTCCCTATACAATTTTAACTGAAAGCCATTTCAGAGACATAATGAGTTAATATTGCACACTATTTGTGTACGTATTTTATTGTAGCCGGTTTGTTTTCATAAGTCGTGTTATCTTTTAGAAAATGAAGAAAATTGTATGTGGTATGGGACTGCAGATGTCATATTGCCTCTCAATTCGTAAGCAGGTGTCCAGTCATTCCAGATTTTTAGGGGTTTTCCTGCAATTTGGTTTCCTGTCCCGTGTCTTGAGTATGAACTTCCATTTGTCTGGGCTTTCCACTGTGTCTATTTGATAAATTTTCACCTCCTTGCTTTACGAGAATCTGTCCACTTCTGCCCTAAAGTAGACGAGGATTCTAGTTCCACCATCCTTTTAGAAAGAAAGCTCCAAAGACACTCAGCCCTCTGAGAGAAAAGATTTTGTCTCAACTCTGGCTTAACTTGGTGACCCCTGATTTTTAAACTCTGACCCCTTGTTCTAGATTCTTCCTTAAGAGAAAATAGCCACATTCTTTGCATTCTTCCTGACAATGCCACCTAGGATCTTATACATTTCAGTCAAGTCACCTCTTACTGTAGTAAACTCCAGTGGATACAAGTCTAACCTTTCCTTATAAGACAACTCTCTAATTCTAACTGTTCATGTGGTAAACCTTAGTGTGCTGAACTGCCTCCAGTGCATTTACATTCTCATCATAAGGTGACCAATGTTGTGCATAATACTCCAGATACAGTCTCACCAGTGCCCTGAGGTCCTATTCTCTCCGTTTGACACCTGAATTTAGGACTATTTTACATCTTATTTTCATGATTAACAACCCTTTTGTGTCTCAAAAGTACAAAACCATTTTCCAACCCCTTTAAGCTCTGAAGGAGAGTCATACTAGACTTGAACTGTTAACTCTGTTTCTCTCTCCACAGACGCTTCCAGACCCCTGTTTGTTTCACCAGTGCCCTAATAAACTGAAGTATACTCTCCCTACTTTTGCATTCAGTTCTGCTTGTGGTAAATGATAACATTCTATTAGCTTTCCTAATTAATTGTCATTTCTGCGTAATAATCTTTAGCAATACATGTACAATCCCTCTGCATCTCAGGGATCTGCAATCCTTTACCACTTAGGTGATATGCTTCTTTTATATTCTTCCTGCCAAAATAGACAACTTCTCATTTTCCAACAATCCACTTAATTTGCCACAATTTCACCTACTTAGTTAACATATCTATGTCTTTTTATATGGTCCTCATGCCCTCTTCACAACTTACTTTCCTACCTCTCTTTGTGTCATCAGAAAATTTTGCAACCGTACCTTCCGTCTCTTCATTCAAATCATTCATATAAATTGTCAACAGTTCCCAGCACTGATTCCTGCATCACACCACTTGTTCTATTTGCTGACCTGTAAAAGACCCAGTTATGCTGACTTTTTGCTTCCTGTGAGCCAGCCAATTTTCTATCCATGCCATTATGCTATCTGCTCCCCATCCTACTACACTACACTATTCTTCAAATAAAAAACCTGAGCCTCCAGTTGCCTGTAACTTCAACACACCAACGTGTTCCCTGGCCAACAGCTCTGTCTCAGGCTCACTGCAGTGCTCTAGTGAAACTCATCTGCAAGCTGGAAGAACAGCATCTCATTTTCTGCTTGAGAACTCTACAGCCTTCTGGACTCAATATTGAGTTCAATAATCTTTGGGTTTAAGGATCTTCCCCATGCATTCCCCCAATTTGACACACCAGGCCTCATTATCACATGATCTGCTATTGCACACAACCCATTGTTAGCCACAAAGAGTCTCCATTAACAGCTATTCATTCTCCTAGGGTGACTATTATTCACTCGTTTATTTGTCCAACTGTCCTCTCTCTTTGTGATCTATCTCCGCCTATCATTTACTCCTTAACCCCTCCCCCTATGCTATGTTCTGCATGAAAAAACAACTCTTTTTTTTCCAAGCTACCATCAGTTCTGAAGAAGGGTCACTGGGCCCGAAACATTAACTCTGATTTCTCTCCACAAATGCTGCCAGACCTGCTGAGTTTTTCCAGAAATTTCTGTTTTTGTTTCTACTACATGCAAGCTTTAATTTTCCACAATAACTTTGAAATGGCCCTTTATTGAATGTCTTTGAATCTGAGTATGGTTCATTCATTAGATTCCCTTCATCCACAGCTTGTGCTCGTTACTCAAAGATCTCTAATAGATTTAGTCAAACATAATTTTTTGAAAGCAAAAATATGTTGACTCTGCCTGAAAACCTTGAACTTATCGAAGTATCCTGTTGTAACTTATTTAATTATTGATTCTAATATTTTTCCTATGATAGATGTTAAACAAATTGACTTGTAGTTTCCAACTTTCTGCTTCCCTCCCATTTTAAATTAGAGCTACATTTGCAATCTTCCATTCCAATGAGGCCATCCCTGAAACAAGGGAGTTTTGGAAAATTAAAATTATGCATAAAAATGCATCAACTATCTCTCTAGCAGCTTCTTCGAAGACTTTAGGATGAAATTCTTCAGCATCAGGATACTTGTCAGCTCCAATAATTTACTCAGTATTACTTCTCTGGTAATTGTCATTTTCCTGAGTTTTTCCCTCCTTTCCATTTCCTGATTTAACATTGCTTCTGGGATGTCACTTGTATCTTCCATAGTAACAACTAATGCAAATATATCTCTTCAGTTGATCTGACTTTTCCTTATTATTCATTATTAAAAAGTCTTACATTCTATACAATTCTTCTTTAACTATTTATATAGGCGCTCTTTTATATTTCCAGCTAGCTTTCTCAAATACTCTAATTTTTCTCTTTTACACTTTGGTCATTTTCTGCTATTATATTCTGTTCAATCTTCTTCTGCCATGTGCCTTTTCATAATTGTGTTTTTTAGTTTGTAACTCTCTTTAACTTCTTTAGCTAACCACAGATGATGGATCCATCCCGTGGATGTGTACATAATTGTTGGAATGTATGTATTCTGTGTATTCTGAAATATTCCCTTAAATGTCTGCCATTGCCTCTCTATTGAAGTATAATTTAACTTTATTTGCCAATTCACTTTAGCCAGTTCTGCTTTTATGCCCTAATAATGGCACTTAGTTAATTTAAAAAAAAGTCTTGGACCCCCTCCTCTCTCCCTCAAACAGAATGGAATATTCAATCTTACATGGTTACTGCTACCAAGGGATGCATTCACAATGAAATCATTAATTGATTTCATCTTGTTACAAAATACCAGGTCTAGATTATCCTCCACTCTGGTTGGCTCTAGAACTTGCTGTTCTGAGAAACAATCCCAAAAATATTCTATAAGCTTCTCACCTAGGCTACCTTTGCTATCTGAATCTGCTAGTTTAGGTATAGATTAAAATCTGCGATGATTGTTGCATACATTTCTGACAAGCTGTCCGTATTCCTTTGTGTCCCACGCTAATGTGTGCTTACTCGTAGGGGGTCTGTACACCACTTCCACAAGTGACTTGTTCATTTCTCATTTTTACCCAAATTATTTCCACCTCTGATTTCCTGAAATTGGATCATTCCTCTCTATTGTCCTAATACTACAATTAACTAACAAAGCCGCACACACTCTACCATTCTCTAGTTTCCTGGTCCCACGCTACATCAACCTGCACCATGTTTTCAATGGTGAAGCTAAGACAAAAAAAAAATGAAAACAGAAAACTACAGTTCTAGAAATCATTGTGGAAAGAAAGCAGAAAGTGTAATTTGTTCTTGGAGACTGAATCACATGACCAGTAGAAGAACAAAGTGGTTATGTGGATATGGATTATGTTCTGACCAAACAGAACAAGACATGTCCTTGGTACAGTCACCTCCTAAAAGAATTAAGGTACTTTCTGAGCTGGATGACCATCAGTTAGAGAGTGATGAGGATTTGGACCTTGAATTAAATTTTTCAGATCAGAAATGCAATAAAGCTGATCAGGGCAGCACGGTGGCTCAGTGGTTAGCACTGCTGTCTCACAGCACCAAGGAACCGGGTTCCACCCTCAGCTGATTGTTTGTTTGTGTGGAGTTTGTACATTCTCCCCATGTCTGTGTGGGTCCCTGTTGGGTGCTCCAGTTTTCTTCCACAGTCCAAAGATGTGCAGGCTAGGTGGATTGGCCATGCTAAATTACCCATAGTGTCCAGGAATGTGTAGGTTAGGTGCATTAGCCATGAGAAATGCAGGGTTATAGGGTAGGGGGATTGGTCTGGGTGGGATACCCTTCAGAGGGTCAGTGTGGACTTGTTGGGCCGAATGACCTGTACCACACTGTAGGGGGTTTTATTCATTCTTAATACCCATGAGACATGGTCAGAATTTGTTAGATTTTAGGTGACAGATGGTCATTCCTTGGAAGAATATTTCAAAAATGTGAACAGATTGTATAAAAGATAGTAAAGTTTGGGATCCCTGAATTGGTACCAGGTTTTAAAGTAGAGGCTTGTGTTAAGGTGTCTCATTTGGGCAGGTAACTGGTGCTCCTGCTATTCAGTTCTTAGAGAAAGAGGACCTGTCTTGTGCCTTTATAAAAATTCCTGATGAAACAGTAATTTTCTTCAGAGGACAAAGAGTAGATGGTGCATTGATTGCCAGATTTTGAATTAGTCAAGATACCTGATGTACATATGAACAGAATGGAAATATTACGAATAACCATAAGGAATATGAATGCATTTTTAACAGAATTGACTGTTACTGTAGTAGACAAATTGGGACAAATTATGAATGCATTCCAGGAAAGCCCAAAGAACAGTCAACAAGTGGTTTGGGTGTGATTCACAGTATCATTGTGTGCTGAGCGGTTCATAGCGAGAAGGATAGATCTTTGAAATTGCCCATGATATGAAGGATTGGTTTTTGAAATTGCACATGATCTGAAGGATTCTGAGGAAGAGAATGCAGATGATGATGAATGTGGACATATTACGTTGGTCAAAATGTGTTATAGTCCCTTGGTGAATTAGTTAGTTGTAGACTCCTTTAACTGTGCTTTGCTAGATAGTGTTCTTACTCTAAGATTGAAGACTTGGAGAAAACTCAGTGAGCACAGAAGCCATATCAGGCAGAATTTAAATTAGGTGATTTAAACCATTATAAATGAGATGATCATAGAAAATGGAAAAGCCCTGATAAGTTATTGACGTGTGATTTTAAGGTAGTACTTATAATACATGATACTCAAACTTGTATGGTTCATTGCTGTCAATTAATCGGAATTGATTACTAAATCCAGCATTCTGACTAGATGATTGAAATAAATGATGCTTCTTACATCTCAGATGTTAATCTGTTTAATGGTGAAGTTCCTGAGGAACAGAATATCATAGGTCAAGGGCTGGATAGTGGTAATGTGAGCGATCATAAAGCACATGATAGGGCATATTCACAAGGCAATATGTCCAGAATGAGTACATGGATTTCCTGCATTCCGGAAGAGTCCAGTGAATGGAGAGGTATGGGCAACTGCAGAATAGGCAGGGAATGCTACTGAAACATTTAAATATTGATTGAATGTTCAGGATGATGACCAAGAAGCGAAGTCTATGGAGTGAAAGAGTGAGGAGTAAGAAAGCACAAGTATTTGCACAACAATGAATGTAATCTGGTAATTGCATGGAGATTGTGTTTAACTGTATGCACTTAGTTGTGGGCATTAACTAGGGATTCACCTGGGCCCTGAAAAATAGAATCAGAAATGAAACTGCGATTGTTGTGTTAGAAGTGTTTGCTTGTGACATATATCTTTGTGCATAAATGTGAATAAAAGTGTGTAAAGATTGGTTCCTGATCTATCCTTCACTAGCTGGCTTTTTTGATTGAATGTAACATTGAGAACTGGATTTAATAATGTGATTTTAGATACAATGTTGGCAGGTTTAGTATTGTACCTTCACAGTGAATGGAAATCTTACCTGACCCTGCTTGATGATGGGGGCAGAGGATTCTGAGCTCTTGATTTGAACAAACCTCAGGGAAGATTGCTGATGTGATCGCTGTTGCAATGTGTTGCTTGAAGTCTCCATTGTTTATCTGGGAACCAGTTTTTCATTTGGGAATGGTCAAGGTACTTAAAGATGACAGCTGAAGTCTGCACTATGTAAGGGAATATTTATGGCATAGGCACTTTGAATTAAAGTATTGTGAACCCAACTGCAACAAAGATGGATAATTTCAGAGATAGTAGGAACTGCAGTTGCTGGAGAATCCGAGACAACAAGGTGCAGAGCTGGATGAACACAGCAGGCCAAGCAGCATCATAGGAGCAGAAAGGCTGATGTTTCGGGCCTAGACCCTTCGTTCAGTATTGTTTATGGAATAATTGTTTTATTAAATAGAGCATCATCAACCAAACAGGGAAATAATGTGTGTTTAAAGATTGTAATCATCTTAAATTAACTGAATTAACAATAAAATGGTAAACAATTATTTCTGTTGATAACGAAGTACCATAATTGCTGACAGAATTAATGAACCAAGTGATCTCTTGGCTATATCGACAGCAAAAGTTCAGTTTGTACTCAGTTGCAAATGTGGTTTTGCCTCCATCAGGTTGTTTAACCTGATCTGGCAATGTTTATGTTGCCTCATGTAACATGAGAAATTGAGTGTGGACATAATGGTAAAGGAGAATACAACATACATTTGCTATAGCTAACTATTATTTACAAACATTATATTTGTAGGCATATAAGCGTCTGGGCGGACATTATTCGACAACCACAGAGCAACATGCTTCTCATCGCCTGTTATATTGGAATCAAAACATTACTCTGTTTCTCTCTCCTCAGATGCTACCAGACCTGCTGGGTTTCTCCAGTATTTTTTATTTTCAGAATTGAATTTTGATTTTTGAAGAGTGGAAAAGGGGATTTGCAAGTGCCAGTAGAACTGAAATCAGATGACACATAAACAACAGGATGTTTCTTGCACACTGAAGCCCTTGTAATGTAAAGTGTGTTCTCCTCCCATGTTGATTTGAGGGAGGTGATGGCTTAGTGTTATTGATGCTGGGCTAATAATTCAGAGACCCAGATAATGTTCTGTACACACCAGTTCAAATCCCACAAAGGTTGAGGAGGGACTTGATTTCAATTTGGTTTAATGGCTGTTTCATAATTGCCTTTGGAAATGGCTGAGCAAGCTATTCAGTTCATGGACATTAAAGGCTGGTCTAGCCAGTGACACCCACTGCATGAAGGAATAATTAAGAAAAAACACTTCATTTGTCATCTTAGGTAGCTCAACCGTTTAAAATTAAAAGGTTTGTTTGTTTATAACCAATGAAGACGAATAGAAATTTTGTCTGAGTCTCCTTCATTTTCAGAAAAAAGGAATTTTCATCTTAATTATTAGGCAAATGGAAGTTGCTTTATCGTGTGCTTTAAGTCAATGTTGCTACTTACACATTGAGATACCAGTCTGGAGTATCTTTGGGCTGTGGACATGCACACATGCTTTTTTCCTGAGGCTGCTTGCTCATGGATCTTCTAGATCTTATGTAATGTGACATTCTTTTATTTACATCCATACATATTTTATTGAACACAGCTCTCTAGTGTATTGTCTTAGACCTCTCTTCAAATTGTCATTTTGGACTAATATCTTATTAACGTCAGAGTGATGTTATTTGTTACTTCTCCATGATTTTCATTATACCACATCCTCTCTCTCCACCTCCCCCCAGTTTCTTTTTACTTAGTTTGCATTATTTCAGTTGTTCCTGATTGCTTATTCACAAAAGCCTGTATTTTCTGACAGTCAGGTACTCATTTCTGCAGCAGAAAGGGCAATTGTGCACTGGGACCCTGCAGAATCCCTGACCTAGCAGACTCTAAGTGCATTGCCTAGGAATTTGAAGATTCTGTTGGGCAATTTCCCTGCATCTGGAACCCTCTCAAATTAGCCATTTAAACTGGGGACTTCAGACAGTTCCATTGCAGGTAAATTAATAGTTATCCAGGAAGAGTTGGAGGATCGAAGACCTAGTCCAATGTCTGGGTAACTATTGAATTGACCTACCCCCAAAACACCATTTGACCTATAACTACACATGCCTTACACCTCCCAGATCCTCACCCAACACTCACCTTCACCCGCTGCCAGACCCAATACTGCCTAACTCCGATGTCAGAGCTGACACCTACCATCCCCTGGGACCTGAAAACACCCTAAACCCTGGACTTGGCTGCCCTTCTCTAGGACCCAACTTGCCTTCCCCACCAACACTGTGACCTGATGTGCTCCCATAATATTTGTTGTAATCATTTAGCAATTATTAATAATATCACTGTTATCAGCATTATCACTTTCTTCAACCTCCTCCTACATGAACATTTGAATCTTACAGACGGAGATGAACTCCAAGTCTGCCTGGATGACCTGATCTAGTTTGCTTAAATTCTATGGATGTGGCTGTGTTTTTCCTGTCCAGAGTAATTGTACCACTCTGTACACTGTCTCATGTAGCATAGATATAGCTGTCCCCTATTCTGTAACATACCCAGTCTCATTTCTAGGCTCAAATAAGATTGAGGCCTTCCTGTTCCTTTTGAAAATTCCTCAGGATTGCTAGCTACGTAAAATCTTGGTTGATCTGTTTTTCTGATGGCCATGACTTCTGGCTTCCTGTACCTTACCAGACATACAGCCAACCCATTTTCACCCACTAATAGTCCCCATTAGCAGTATTTCTTTCTCCTCGGCTCACCATTATCCAATCCCTTTGTCTGCCCAACTGTTGCTCTCTCACTCTGTCTCTTGGCTCCATCTCAACCTATCATTTACCGTCTTCATCATAAATGCCAACTTGTCCTAGCTGCAAAGGGTCATTGACCCCAAAACGTTGACCCTGCTTTGTCTCCACAGATGCTGCCAGATCTGCTGAGTTTCTGCAACAACTTTTTTTTGATCCTGCCCTGGCTCCAAGGTTGGCAGAGCTTTTGCCTTATGTCTAAACTTGAGCCTCCTCTGGTGCTTTGTGTTCTGGTCTTTCTCTAATTGTTTTACCTTCTCATAGTCATGAGAGGTTATGCTTGGCTTCAGATTCTAAAACTGGTACATCCATTTCTAACCTCCTCCCTATTAATAATTCATCTGGTGAGTACCGAGTTTTTGAGCTAATTCCCTGTTTGGATTTTGTGTATTGATGACCTCACAGTATTGACTACTCTTTCTGTCTCTGATCAACAGAGGATGGAATGGAGAAATTTTATTTAATTGATGTCTAACTTCAAAGTGAATTTCCTAAAATCATTGTTCATGAATTGAGGTCTTGTCTGATATTAATGCTTCTGGAAAACCTCATATGGCAAAGATTCTTCACTGAAGTTGAATGAAGTCTTGTTACTTTTTGAATAATAGTTGACGGGGACTATATACATTTGTCTCTCTAGAATCGAACAAGTCCATTGCTAGCTTTTCTAATGTGCTTTCCAGAAATCTTGATGAAATCATTGACCATGAGGTACTTGGTTGTATATTGCACATGTTTGGCAGAGTGAATTGCAATCCTGTATGTTATTCAAAATGCCTAGCCACCACATTGATTGTTCTGCTCTGGCTCTGCACTTCATGACACTTCGATATCCCCCATGAGATTTCTGTACAATTCCTCTTTGCATCGACTTTGATAGAACCATTATATGGCCATACACCAATAAATCTTCCATTATTGTCAAGTATTGTTATTGTATGTGGTACATTTCAGTATTTTGTCTGCTGGACTATATTTTGATCATCCCTACAAACTCTGTTGTCTGATCTTTATGTACTTGTCAGATTTTTGAGTTTCAAGAATTTATCTGAGTCTTTCTATATATTCACAGGATGAGGGCGTCGCTGGCTAGGCCAGCATTTATTGCCCATCCCTAATTGCCCAGAGGACGGTTAAGAGTCAGCCACATTGCTGTGGGTCTGGAGTCACATGTAGGCCAAACCAGGTAAGGATGGCAGTTCCCTTCTCTAAAGAACATTAATGAACCAGATGGGTTTTTCCAACAATCGACAATGGATTCATGGTGATCATTAGACTCTTAATCCCAAATATATATTGAATTCAAATTCCACCATCTCCCGTGGCAGAATTCAAACCCGGGTCCCAGAACACTACCTGGGTCTCTGGATTAACAGTCCAGTGATAATGACACTAGGCCATTGTCTCTTCAGTCTTTCCTCAGTTATCAGTAAAGTATTGGATATTGCCATTTGTCAGATTCTACTCCTACAAGAAAAAAAATCTTCTGCTTCCACAGTCATATATCATCAGCCTAAATCTGAATCTTTGAATATATAATAGCATTTTTGAGATTTCTTTCCATCTGATGAATGTCATCAAAGACTTCTATCTGGAAGTGTCTCAATATAGAATTTTAGTCCCATGAAGATATCTATGAACCTTTCACATCTTCATTTAAATGCTAACACTTCTTTCTCAATTGTTAAATAACTCAGTTCAGTCTCTGTCAATGCTCTTGCGCATTTTATCAGTTTGCCCTTAAATAAGGATGGTTCCTGGTCTTGTGGATAACGCATCCGTGGCTAGTAAAATGAATACGTTTGGATTGTAATGTGCTAATACACCAGAAAGTGGTTGCTGTTTAATTCTTTGGAAATCTGCATTTTCTTCCTGACTCAAATGCCATTGCTGGCTTTCTTTCAAAAGCTGTCTTCAGAGTTGAATACGATGTACTAGGTTGAGGATAAACTTTCCCACTTGATTTGCTCTGCCTAAGGAGTGCTGTGTGGCATTTTTCACTTTGCTACCAGAAATTCAGTGGCTCTTGTTTTCTGTTGATCCACCATGATGCTTTGATCTTGGACAATGAACCCCTAAAGGTCCATGTGTCATTCTGCAGAATTGACATTACTCATTTAGTGTAAGGCTTGCATCCTGCAGTGCTTTAACACATCCCTGACCCTCTGGCTATGTGACTTTTTTGTTTTAACTGTGCATTAGAATGTCAACTCTCCATTCTGTGATTCCGGACCTTTCCCTTTGGAAAATCTCTGGTGCAGAGGAGATTCTAAATGATAGGCAGTAGACGTAGCACTCCCCAAATGATGTAATACATGTAGTCAGTAACTGTGGCTCTTTGTTTAAAGGTATCCACCTGGACCCACTGTTGCCACCTCAATTTGTGAAAAACTTGTTTTTCGTTAATTTTACCAAACATTTGTTGACAGAAGAAATGGGATTGATTTCCATCCTAATACCTTTGTTTAACAGAATGAGATCCAATCTTAGTGCCCCATTGGTCCATGAGACTATTACCTAGTCTGACCACCGTTGTGGTGTCAAAGGCAACATGACCCCACTTTCCATTAAGCTGTTTAACTGAGGTTTTAGTTTTCCCTTCAAACGATGAGGAATTTTCCTCGGGTATTCAAGCAGATGGGTTTAGCATCTTAATGCAGTGTAATATGATACTTCTGCTAATTTGCCTAAACCTCTAAATGACTTTAGAAATTTCTATCAAAATTCTCTCCCATCTTCAATCTGAAATAATGTCTACGAGAACTGGATGAATGCTTAACCTTGAGGTATGCAGATTCTGATATGGTATTTCACTGATATTTTGGCCCCTGTGACAGCGTTTTGACAATTTGCCCACACACATGAAGGGCAATGCAGATAAGACCTTGAAGTTTCATATGAATGAATCTGGCTCTTAAAGATATTAATATTGGCAAGCTGTCTGTCAGCTTGGAAACAGCTACTCCTGTATTGGACTTAAATCCTTCCTATTTCACACTATTGCAATTTCAAGTTGGCTAACTTGAATCCATTTTGACTTCCTTTGACCTCAGCTTAGAGTGTTGTCTTTGCCTCTTATTCTGCACCTTTAACTTGAAATTTTTCATGTTGCATGATATCCATTTCTCTTGAAATTTTCCTTTCGAGGTGATTGAGATGCTACTAACTAATGATATTTTCTAAAGAGGTCCAATTGGCCACACTTGCAGTACACAGCACCCCTTGCTGGACATTCATTGTGCTTATGTATCCATTTGGTGTCACATTTTGCAACAAACTAATATGCTTTATAATATTGATTATCAATTCTTTCAATGTTGGGATATTAATGATGACATCTTTGGGCCGACCCATTTGACCATATGAGAAGAATCCCTGATGGTTCTTTGCAGTACTAACTAATTTTGGGCCCTGAATTCTGGGTGCACAGCACTTTGGGTTACCTGTTCCAACATTAAATCCTCGTTTGATGGAAGAATTCTGATAAGTTTGCATTCCACATCCCAACTACTACACTGCCTCTATCTGTAAAGCTTCTGTAAAGCTCTTTACCTGCAACATCTTGCTAAACAATATAAATCCATTAAGAAGGCTTCTATTGATTGCCCCAAATGCTGAGATCACTGATTAAATTTCATCCATCAATCACTCAATTTCTTTTGGGGTTGATGTACATGTCAAAGGTTTATTTAATGCATAATATTCTGTAGCATTCTCGTTTCAAGTTTCTCTATCAGAACATCATCAGCTATTGGACCTATAGCATATAAAGACATGCTGACTTGATGGCATTGCTGCTTTGTATGTAAGCCTGAAGCCATTCTGCAGTGCTGAAACTGTCACTTATAGAGCTCCCACCTCAGGGAACTTCCTGTGGGCCAACCACATTTAGGTAATGGCAAAGTCTCTGCTGGAGTTGCCATCACAACAGACTATCGTGGCTGACTGATCTGGGTGAGTACTTTTATTTTTCCTCCTTACTGATGAAGTGTTCTGATCCTGTTTTTACTGTCTGGAGAATTGCCGGTTTGTAACTAGGCTTCAAAGATTTCCGAGTTTCTTCTTTCGGCCTTTCAGAACCTTTCCTACTCAGCTGTGTCCTTTGGACTGTAACTTCAGATCCTGGTTCTGGAAAGGTTTTTTTCTTCCCTACAGTTCATCTTTTGCATTAAGGCATTAGTGCTACCTGCACACTGAGAAACTGCTCTGGAGTATCTCTTTGCTGTGGGTGTCATGCACAAACCATGTCCTTAAGGTTGCTTATTCTTTATTGATAAGTAACGCTTTTTAAATCATTGTGTACTGTAACACTTTATGTACATCTGCACATGGTATGTAATACCATGAAAGTGCGATTGGACGTAACTTCTGTCCACTGTTGGTGTGCAATCCTGAACCTGTCAGCATGATATCTCTAAAATCAAAATCACAAAATACAAACTGATACTGAGGTCAATGTGACTTATGTCTTAAGAGCCCCTATGCTTAATAATAGTGTGCAATGCATTGCCAGCTTTGCAATGGAAAGAGACCAGCCAGATAATCTGTCATTGTGTGCCATTTAATTATGCTGTGTTCCAGAGTGTCATCTTTCCCAGCCGGAAATTTTAGTAGCGAATGAGAAAGAATTCGCATTTACACACTGCCTTTCACAATTCAGTACATTCCAAAGAGTTTCACAACCAATTAAGGACTTTCTGAATTGTGGTAACTGCATTAATGTAGGAAAAGGCAATTTGCACATCGCAAGATCTCTCAAACAGAAATGAAATAATGATTAAAAATTTGAGTTATGCTGACTGGGGAATAAGTATTGGCTTGGACTCCAGGCAGAGTTGGCCTTCTCCTCTTGAAAACAGTGGCCACGTAATTGTCAAAGTCCTGCTGAAAAGCAGTGGGAAAGATTTGTACCACATTCTAGCCAGTTGGGCTAGCCAATTTCACACCCAGTGGATAATCTGACTTTTTATTTTCAGTGATTTAAATACCGTACTGAAGAAAGTTTGATTATTGCTAGGGGTTTTGTATCTTGTGCCTCAATAGCCACTTTCATGAACTTTATTCATCAAGGGAAAATGCATCTCTCCAACTGTGCCTGAAACAGTTTAAACTGAAAGGCAAACCTAGTTTGCATAAAGTTGGGTAACAAATTCTTATCTGCTTGCATTTCTACATTTAACCTGTCCAGATATAGTAACATGTCTGCTGGAAAGAAGAAAAAATGTAAAATGTAAACTCTCTCAGTTCAGAATGAGCTTTGCCCTTTCCTTATATGAATACTCTCGCTGAATTGTGCAATTCACGGAAAAAATAGAGCCATCATCTTTTCCCTAGAAAGCCACTGCTCCAACAGGGAAGGTGAGGTCGGAAGGGAGATTGTCTTCTTTGGGCCCTTAGTCAAATTATTGAACTGTGGGTTTCAATGCAGTTGACAATTTCCAAAACAATCTTCACAATGTGTTTCAGATTCAAATGCTTTGACCCCAGCTGCTCTCAATGAATGAATTGATGAGATATCCAGAACTCAGGAAATCTGTCCAGTCCCACTAACCTGCATTGTGATACTGACATTGCTGACATCCTAGCTGTTGTATAATGATACTATGGCTTGAAGAGGTGTATTTTGTCCTTTTTTTTTAATGAAGGAAGGTGAAGAGCAATCTGCTTAAAGCCAATAAAGTAAATAGCTTGTGTTGGAATGATAGAAGCAGCCTGAATGGGTGGGGTCAAGCTCCCACAGAACAAGGAATTTTAGTTTTAGCTTTCAGCGGTTGCTGGGGTCTTGATGTGGAAGCTCTTATTCCTCTCTCTGTTACAGCTAAAAGCTGGGGTTCTCTTCTTGTTGCTAGAATTGCATGTGAGACAATCTATTTTACTGAATATGTCTTTGCCGAGAGTGTGTTTATGGGATGTTACTATATTGGAACAGTTACTTAGTTGTAGTTAGTATATATATGTCAATTCTTTTATTTTTCTTTTATTTATATTTTAACTGAAGTGTAAAAAATAAAGTGCATTTTGCTTAAAGTCAGATAATGTCACCAATCAAATTGCATCTGGAATGCAATGCCTGACCCTTACCTTTTAAAATAAGGTCTTAATATATTTTGAGGGTGTTTTGTCTGGTCTATAGCAATTGCAATGGCTGTGAGGTACAGGACTAAGCTCCTAGGAGTGAGTTTCACAGTCAGGAAGGAGAGACCGCAGTCAGAGTGAGAGACAGCACAAGTTTGGGGAATTTGGTGCAGAGGGGAAGTGGTGCTTTTTGGTTTTATTTTTCGCTTGCAGTTTGTAAGTTTTTTTTTAAAACGGAATAAATTGAAGCCCAGCATCAGGAGCCCACACAAAAGAGCGACATCACAGACAAACCATATGTTCGTTTGGTGATAGCTACTAATTTCACTATCCATTATAGGTTACTTTCAGATTGAAGGTAAAGAGGGAAAATATTTACAGGCTACAAAGTAAAAAAGCTAGAATGGAATTTTTAAAAATCAAATTAAAAAGTGATTAAAGTAGAGATGCCATGCCAGGCAATGTGTTGTAACTGTATGATGTGGGAGCTGGTGGATCCCTTTGGGGTTCATAGTAATCACATTTGTAGCAAGTGTTGGCTGCTTGAGGAGTTGTGTACAGGCCTTCTAGCAGTAATCAGGATGTGGAGAAGAAAATAAATCAGGAGATAAAAAGAGTATGTAAGGAAAGGCATTATTACAATAATCATGGGGGACTTCAATCTGCAGGTGAACTGGGAAAATTAGGTTGGTAGCGGATTTCAAGAAAAAGAATTTTGGAGCTGCTTGAGCCAAGGGACAGGAAATTCTAATTTGGTAATGGGTAATGAGGCAGACTTCATTCGGGAACTCAAGGTGAAAGAACCCCTAGAGTGTAGTGAAAATAAAATGAAGAATTAACCCTGCAGTTTGAGAGGGAGAAACTGGATTCAGATGTAACGATATTACAACTGAGGAAAGGTAACCACAAAGACATGAGGGAAGAGCTAGTCAGAGTTGATTGGAAGGGGAACCTAGCAGGGCAGACAGTGGAGCAGCAATGGCAAGAGCTTCTGGGGTTAATTCAGGAGGCACAGCAGGAATTCATCCCAAGGAAGAAGAAACATATTAAGGCGAGGTCAAGGCAACCATGGCTGACAAGGGAAGTCAGGGACAGCATAGAAAAAGAAGAAAACACATACAATGTGGTGAAGGCTAGTGGGAAGCCAAAGGATTGGGAAGCCTTTAAAATCAAGCAGACGGTAACAAAACAGCAATAAAAGGGGAGAAGATAAAATATTAGAGTAAGATAACTAGTAATAAAAAAGAAGATTGCAATGGTTTTTTAGATACCTAAAAGGGAAGAAAGAGGCAAGAGTTGGTATTGGACTGAAGGAAAATAAGATTGGGGAATTAGTAATGGGGCAAAAAGAAATGGATGAAGAACTGAATAGGTACTTTGCACCGGTTTCCACAGTGGGAGACACCAGCAGCATACCAGAATTTCAAAAGAGTCAGGGTGCAGAGGTGAGTGTAATGGCTATCACTAAGGAGAAGGTGCTGCGGAAGCTGAAAGGTCTGAAGATGGATAAATTATGCAGACCAGATGGACTACTCCCCAGAGTTCTGAAGAAGATAGCTGAAGAGATTGTAGAGACATTGATGCTGATCTTTCAGGAATCACTGGAGTCAGGAGGATCCCAGAGGACTGGAAATTAGTTAATGTAATACCCTGTTTAAGAAGGCAGGGAGGCAGAAGACAAGAAACTATAGGCTGGTTTAGCCTGACCTTGGTCATGGGCAGATTTTAGAGTCCCTTATTAAGGATGGATTGCAGATTACTTGGAAGTGCATGGTGAAATATGGCTGAGTCAGTACGGCTATGTTAAAGGGAGGTCATGCCTGACAAATCTGTTAAAGTTCTTTGAGGAGGTAATGAGTAAGTTAGACAAAGGAGAGCCAGTGGATGAAATCTATTTAGGTTTTCCGAAGGCTTTGACAAGGTGTGGCACAGGCAACTGCTCAGTAAGATAAGAGTCAGTGGTGTTAGGGGCAATGTACTGGCATGGATAAAGGATTGGCTGACTGGTAGAAGGCAGAGAGTGAGATAAGGGGTCTTTTTCAGGATGGCAGCCAGTGACTAGTGGAGTTCCACAGGGGTTTCTGTGGGACCACAACTATTCATGTTACACTTTAATGATGTGGATGAAGGAACTGAGGGTATTGTTGATAGGTTTGCAGATGACATGAAGATAGTAGAAGGGATAGTTGAGGAAGCAGGGTAGCTGCAGAAGGACTTGGATATGCTAGGAGAGTGGGCAAAGAAGTAGCAGATGGAATACAATATGGGAAAGTGTGAGGTTTGCACTTTGGTAGGAAGGACAGAAGCATAGACTATTTTCCAAGTGGGGAAAGGCTTTGGAAATTTGAAGCATAAAGGGACTTGAGAAAATCCTGAACTAGGACTTCCAATGTTAACATACAGGCTCAGTTGTCAGTTAGAAAGGCAAATGCAATATTAGCAATCATTTCCAGAGGGCTAGAGCACTAGAGCAGGGATGTATGGCTGAGGCTGTATAACACTGTGGTTAGACCGCATTTGAACTTTGTGAGCAGTTTTGGACCCTGTACCTAGGAAAGGAAAGATATGCTGGCCCTGGAGGGGGTCCAGAGGAGGTTTACAAGAATGATCCCAGGGATGAAGACCTTGTCATATCAGGGGCAGTTAAGGACTCTGGATCTGTACTCAATGGAATTTACAAAGTTGAGGGGAAACTCATTGAACCTTATGAACTGCTGTGACGCCTGGATAGAGTGGACGTGGAGGAAAATGTTTCCATTAGTAGGAGAGACTAGGACCCAAGGGAACAGTCTCAGAGCGATAATGACAACCCTTTAGAAGTGAGATGAGGAGGACCTTCTTCAGTCAGAGGGTGGTGAATCTGTGGAACTTATTGCCAACATAGGCTGTGGAGGCCAAGTTATTGAGTGTATTTAAGACAGAGGTAGGTTCTTGATTGGTAAGGGGATCAAGAGTTATGGGAAGAAGGCAGGAGAATGAGAATTTGAGAAATGTATCAGCCATGATTGAATGGTGGAGCAGACTCAATGGGCCAAATAGCCTAATTCTGCTCCGATATCTCATGATCTTATACTCCTTACTTTCCTACTTTTCTTTACATCCACACTTTGATTGTTCAGTGGCATACTGTCAGGCAGTGCTGCTTTCAAAGTGCAGCTATGTAGCATAATCTGCCCAAAGGTTACTAGCTGAGAGTTTTCCTTCCAATCATAAGATTCATTCTCACCTACTCTTCCAAACCTCTGGATGTCGGAATGCTGTTCGGATTCAATGCCACTATATCAGTCTGAAATACAACGTTCTATATTGTGAAGTTACTTTTAAGGATCAAGAATTCATTCTCATACCACTTTCTTTTCTAGATATTGCAACTTAACCCATCAATGGCACATTTTCACAGAATCACCTTCACGGTAAAGTTGAGGTTGTTTTGCGATGCAGAGTGATGCCAACAGCATAGATTCAATTCTCACATCAGCTGAGATTACCACGAAGGCCTTGTCCTCTCAACATCACCCCTCACCTGACATGTGGTGACCCTCAGGTTAAACTCACCATCAGTTCACCTCTGTCTGATGAGAGAGCAGCCCTCTGGTCCTCTGGGACTATGGCAGCTTTAAAGTGAAAAGAGGTATGTGAATTTTTGTTTTAGAGTGAAATGACAAATGAAATGAAACGAATGACAAATAACTGTGGTCTATTTTGTGAGGATTTGTAATAATTAACTGGTTCAGACTTTCTGAAACCACAACTTTTCTGCCTGATGTGATGGACTGAAGGGCCTTTTAACGTGACGTAGATCTCTATGATTTTGAACGACTATGTGCCTCCTGGAGTATTATTGGAAGTTTGTTAATATTGTGGGGCTTTACGACAGATGGGAGAAAACATTAAAATACTTTAGCTTGCTTTTGGATTTAGAATCATCAAAGATTGATTTTAGTTCAGAAAACAAATCTCAGGATTTGGCAAGTTTTTCGGCTGAGCAAAGAAATCCTGACTGAGGTCAGATACAGATACAGCCTGACCTAGGAAAAGGAGGTTGTTTGGAGCAGAAAAGGAAATAAGTTATGTCAGTGAATCTGAATAGTTTGTGAAGTTTCCAGACAAGGAGTTCTTGGTTAGACGTCTGCATTAGTTAGTCAAAGCTGAGGCATTCTATGACTTCAGCTGCGTGAATATTCCAGGGGAAAACACTATACAGCTAATGGGACAGGAACTGAGGAAAAGCAGCTAAGTCAAAACTATAGATTGTAAAGTGGAGGAATATTTCTCTGGTTCTTGAGTTACTGCAAAGTGATGGGTTGCAGAGTAGATGGGATTTTATTTTACCTTGTGTTTTGAAATTTTTTGAAGTGTATTATATGTAGATAGCTTGTTTTTTCACTTTTGTGTAATAAATGTCAGTTTTATTGTTGAAAGTTAATCTGCAGCCTTGTGTGCTTATTTTTCAGACAAAGACTGCCTTTTTAAATTGTAAAAATAGGAAAATAGGATCTGTCAGGCCAAATTTAATTCTGGCATCTAGCATATTCAGTTGTAACATCAGCTGGGATCGACACAATGTCCAGCATGACTCAATAAGTGAGTTACAGTAGTCAAATTTAAAAAAAAGATTTTCACTGTGTAAACAAGTGGAAAGCAGGCAGGTGGGCAGGTACATTTGAGAGACAGTTTATTCATTCTGATCTAAATGATTTTCGTTGTTAACTTGCAGAGTTTCCACTGGGCAGGTGAGGTATGGGTATCAGCTTGAAACAAGTGGAAGCCTTGTGAATTAATGCGACTGGGTATTGTTATGCTATTGGATAGAAAGTGGTGTGGAGACAGAACAGGTTGCCTTGTAGGACCAGGGACAGGAGCATTCCTCTAGGTGTGACAAGGACAATTGAAGTTTACCATGTCCTGGAAATTACCATCCCACACCGCACCCCCCCACCCCTCAAAAAAAAATAGTTAATGGTGATCAAGGACGGCATGATCTTTACCTGTCAACAGCCCCCTCTATATCCTTTTCCTGCCTGTAGTGATTTGAAGATTTGGTGATTTGAACTGGGCTGGTTCTTGGACTCTCTCTGCAGCACTGTTCCTGGATTCCTGCCTGTTATTGCTGCTACAGATATCAACACCTCTGTGTTGGGCCATCCTGATTACTTCATTATGCACTGGCATTCGAAATCACAGCAGCAGGAAGTAAGAGCCTAAAATGCTGTTATGAGGGCACTGAAGACAGGTGTTTGTTTCTGTTAAATTCTGACTGCACAAAATAACATCGGTTGGCAGGTGTGATGTTTGCCTCCAAGTCAAAGAACATCACAGAGAGCTATGAGCGTCTGTGAATGAGATGTCAGGCACCAGATCACAGACAAGCAATGGTGTACATAAGAGGGAAGTAAACAATCACAATTACTATCACAAGAACGCAAGAGATAGGAGCAGACTAGGTATTCAGCCACCCAGTTTGCCCCATCATTCAACAAGACCATGGCTTATGTGCTTTAGGCTTAAACTCCTCTTTCGTGCCAACTTACTATCACCCTCAATTCCATGACGTTTCAAAAATATATTTACCTCCCCTTTAAATACTTACAGCGATCTAGCCTCCAGACTCTCCAGTTTAGAGAATTCCAGCCATTCACTAGAATGTGAGAAGAAATTCCTTTGCGTTTCGGTTTTAAACAAGTGTCCCTTTATTCTGTGACTGTGACCTTCTAGTTCAGGATTCCCCACGAATGGAAACATCTCCTCATCATCTGCCCTGCCAAGCCTTCTCAGAACGTTGTATGTTTCAATAAGATCACCCCTCATTCTCCAAAACGCTCATGGTCAAAGGTCAAAACTATTTCGCCATTCTTGACCTCAGGAATCAGTCTAAATGTTTTTTTTGAACAGCCGCCAGGACCTATGAATCCTCTTTTTAAATGCAGGGATCAAAGTAGTACATAATCCTCCAGGTAAGATTTCACCAACCCCCTGAACAGTTGTTTATAAGACTTTCCTATTTTTAAACTCCACCCCCTTAAATATAAAAGCCGAAATCCCATTTGCCTTCCTAATGACTTGCTGTACCTGCATGCTAACATTTTGTGTGTTATGGTCAAGAACAACCAAATCTCTCTGTGCTGTATATTTTAATGTCTTTCCCCATTTAAATAATGGTCTGCCTTTTGATTCTTCCTATTAAAGTACCAACAACAGAATCCATGAATGTCAGATCATAGCTTCATAGATTCCACCCCCCTCAGTGTGAGGGCTGTATCAGACTGGCTTAGTCCCATACATTCCCTGCTTTAACAATGCGTTCAATCATTCTGGGAATGCTGAAGTGAGTCAAGTGTTGCCTGAATTTCCTGAGGTACCAGGCATTCCAGAGGTTTTTCCAGTGGTTCGCTTCACTTGAACCAAGTTGTGAAGTCGGAATGTGAACGCAAACTAATGACCTTGACCGTCATCACTCCATTCCTCGTTTCAGAATAGCTTCCAACCTATAGCATACTCTGCAGCTTGGCAGGGCCTTCATTGCTCCTGACTAAACCTGTGGATTGTGGAATATATGCATGTATTCTTGTTTCTTAAATTAAAAAATGAATTTTAAGTACATTCCGTCTGATAATGTCATCTTGAAAAATGTTGCAGGCAAAAGCTGGAGCTTTACGAGTTGGGTTATTATTTCCAGTAATGCCAGGTTGCATTAATAACAAAATGTCAAATTATAAGCCATGAATTCTGCAGCAGTTGATGTATTTAAATTTAAGCATATTGCAGACTTAAACAGCTCCAGGCTTCTCTCTCAATATTGTATTAACAGGTAAGTAAAACCTATTACTTTGCCTGATTAAATGAATTATATTTTCTGTGTGGAATTTGTGGGTAATTATTCCTAGAATTGAGCAAATATATTTAAGCAACTCTAACTGACATATTAATAGGGCAGTCTGATGTTCTGAAGAAGAATGATGTTGAATGCATTAGATAGGAAGGGGAAGATTAGAAATGTTTTCTGTTGCACCCCTACATCCAATCCCTCGCATCCTAACATCGGAAATGAATTTGCTGTGGCGCTGCTCTGAAACACTTCATTCATTAGCCACTTCCTTCAACAGCAGCTTGGTTCATGCCATGTTCAACTATAGATCAAATTAAAAGAACATTCTTAGTGATGTCTAATAGATGGCATTTTCATTCATCAACGATCCTTAATCTGTTTTTGACAAAGCTCTTTTTATTGAGGATTTTGAATTATTTGAGTTATTTGTTCAGTCTCATGGGCTGACAGCAAGTCCTCAGAATCCAGCTGTAAGTTAGAGTAGATGGTGTTGTCTCTTCATGTTCACTTTATACACCCTGCTTGCCCCCAACCTTGAATATAATTGATGAAAAGTACGTTAAAGTCATAGAGATATACAGCACGGAAACAGACCCCACGGTCCAACTCATCCATGCTGACCAAATATCCTAAATTAATCTAGTCCCATTTGCCAGCATTTGGCCAATACCCCTCTTAACCCTTCCTAATCATATACCCATCCAGATGCCTTCTAAATGTTGTAATTGTACCAGCCTCCATCGCCTCCTCTGGCAGCTCATTCCATACACACATCACCCTGTGCATGAAAATGTGGCCCCTTAGGTCCCTTTTAATTCTTTCCCCTCTCATCTTACACCCATGGCCTGGAGTTTTCAACTCCCCTTCACTGGGGAAAAAAAATCTTGGCTATTCACCCTATCCATGCCCCTCATGATTTTATAAACCTCCATAAAGTCACCCCTCAGCATCCAACTCTCCACAGCAAATAACCCCAGCCTATTCACCTTTCTCCATAGCTCAAACCCTCCAACCCTAGCAGCATCCTTGTAAATATCTTCTGAAAGCTTTCAAGTTTAACAACATCCTTCCTATAGCAAGAAGACCAGAATTGCATGTAGTATTCCAAAAGTGGCCTAACTAATGTCCTGTACAGCTTCAACATGACATCCCAACTCCTATACTCAATGCACTGACCAATAAAGGCAAATTTACCAAACACCTTCTTCCCAATCGACCTGCGACTCCACTTTCAAGGAACTATAAACCCGCACTCTAAGGTCCCTTTGTTCAGCAACAAACCTGACCAGTGTACAAGTCCTGCCCTTATTTGCCATACCAAAATGTAGAACCTGACATTTATCTAGAATAAACCCCAGCAGCCACACCTCGGCGCATCGGCCCATTTGATCAAGTTCCTGTTGTACTCTGAAGTAATCTTCTTTGCAGTCCACTGCATCTCCATGTTGTAAACAAACACAAGATCAACTGATAGTAGGAACTGCAGATGCTGGAGAATCTGAGATAACAAGGTGTAGAGCTGGATGAACACAGCAGGCCAAGCAGCATCAGAGGAGCAGGAAGGCTGATGTTTCGGGCCTAGACCCTTCTTCA
>NC_063341.1:16258052-16304628 GCF_021869965.1 Rhincodon typus
ATGTAACAAGGTGTAGAGCTGGATGAACACAGCAGGCCAGGCAGCATCAGAGGAGCAAGAAAGCTGACGTTTCGGGTCTGGACCCTTTTTTTCTGAAGAAGGGTCCAGGCCCGAAACGTCGGCTTTCCTGCTCCTCTGGTGCTGCCTGGCCTGTTGTGTTCATCCAGCTCCACACTGTGTTATCTCAGATTCGCCAGCATCGGCAGTTCCTACTATCTCTCCTATTTGTGTACTTATCTTTTAAGTCTTTTAAATGGTGTAACTGTATCTGCATTCATTGTTGCAAACTTTCGAGTTAGCATCAAATGCTTGAGTGCTAAGAAAGCAAGCTAAGATGCCTGAGATGCGCTCTGTCCCAATGCATGAGATGGGTACCAGACCCTGTGTGAAAAACCACCTGGCAGCAGGATTGCAATGAAAGGTGTCAGAGCGTATCATAGTGAAGAACTGAACTACGTTATAAGTGACAAGCAAAATTAGAAATTGCTGGAAAAACCTCGGCACGTCCGGCAGCATCTGTGGAGAGAAATGAGATTTAACATTTCAGGTCCAGTGACCCTTCTTCAGAATTGATGGTAGCTAGGAAAAAGTTGGTTAACTCTGATTTCTCTCCACAGATGCTGCCGGACCCACCCAGCTTTTCCAGTTTTGGTTTTGTTTCTGATTTCCAGCATCCGCAGTTCTTTCGGGTTTTTATTTTGTATGATGAGTGAGCCTGAGATGTGCCATGAGGACATGGTCAGGCTTGTACTTTGCTGATGCTGACTTCTGTGATGGAGAACAATCACTGCCTATGAAGCGTACCTGTGATGCTGGGGAATGGTGGACAGCATGGAGCCCAGAGAGAAGCAGCTGTAGGCAATGACACTGACTTTTTAGTCGTGAGTTGGTGCTGTCCAGTTTCTCACCACTACTTGGGAGAATATTAACCTGCAGATAAATAAAGTGGGAATAGCTATTAGCGAGATGCAAACACATACAAGTAGAGCCCTCGCCACATACTAGAAACATTCTCATGGGCTGCTAAAACCTAAATTGGAAAACTGGACTTACGTTTCACAATCAATCTCACTGTATTCTCCCAACATTCTCACCATTACCTATGTTATTCAGACACTGAGAAAATTCTGCCTGTGGTCTCACTCATGCCCTGTAACATAACCTCCAAACTTTTGTATTTAGTTCTTTTCACAATAAGTGAGATTTTTTTTTAGCTTTCCTAATTACCTGCTGCACCTGCAATTTGCATTTTGTGACCCATGCGTTTGAACTCTGTGATTCTCAGAAGTCTGCAATCTTCCACCATTTAGATATGTTTCATTTTTCATATTTGACATACTATATTCTATTTGCCAGATCTTGTGCTGAACGAGACACCAAATTAAACTAATCCCTTCTGCCGGCCCTTGGTCCATATCCCTCCATCCCTTGCATATTCAAGTGCTTATCTAAAAGCCACTTAAATGCCCCTTTTGTATCTGCCTCCACTACCACACCTGGCAGTGCATTCCAGGCACCTACCACTCTGTGTAAAAAAAACTTACCCATCACATCTCCTTTGAACTTTCCCCCTCTCACCTTATTTGCATAACCCCTGGTATTAGACATTTCAACTGTGGGGAAAAAAATTCTGACTCAACCCTATCTATGCATGATGAGGCCAACTTCAACAAGGGAGCCTCCGAAATGTCCACCTTCTTCCTCAGCCGGGGATTCCTCAGCTCCGTTGTCGACAGGGCCCTCAACCAAGTCCGATCCGTCTCCAGCACTTCCGCTCACACCCCTTCTCTTCCCTCCCGCAACAGCAATAGGGTTCCCCTTGTACTTAAGACCATAAGACATCGGAGCAGAAATTAGGCCATTCGGTCCATCGAGTCTGCTCTGCCATTCAATCATGGCTGATAAGTTCCTCAATCCCACTCTCCCACTTTCTCCCCGTAACCCTTGATCCCCTTGATAATCAAGAACCTATCTATCTCAATCTTAAATGTACTCAACGACCTAGCCTCCACAGCCTTCTGTGGCAGTGAATTCCATAGATTCACCACTCTCTGGCTGAAGAAGTTTCTCCTTATTCTAAAAGGTCATGGCTTTGCTCTTCTCTCCCTTCTATGTACTTAACCAATTCCATTTTGAAAGTTAACTGCTCTTCAGGTAAGCCATCCCAGGTCTTAACAATAAAGAACAAGTTAACTAACTAAAGGATCAGTATTGTATCCTCTGATGGTTTTATGTGAGTGCTAAGTTTGAACTTCAGAGATGGTGTGGCTGTCTAGGAACTCTATTTGATTGCAGAATGCAGGAAAACCAATGTTGGAAGTTGCTGGGATAATACGTGCCTGGTGTATTATTACTTGGTGTGGTGGCAAAGGGTTAAGAACGTTACACCAACATGAATAAGAATGTTTTTCTTAAGCTGACTGCAAAGCCCTAGAAGCTGTGTGCATTCTTCAGGGTTTGAAGTGCAGAATCTATGATGTGATGCTTTAAAGCCTGAAGGGCCTGAGCATATAAAAGTCATTAACCTTCTGCTATGACTGTAGCATCGAGGAATTTAGGTTACCATGTTATTGTGTATGCAGTTTTCCTGTGTAACAGTGAAGTCCATCCAAGGAATTGGGTACCAACATTTGCAAAAATCAAGGAATTAAAATATTGTATTTGTTTTTGTGGCAACAGAAAACAAACAAAAAAAAATCCAGTGTTTCTGAAATCATTTATAAATGTCTCACAGTTGTTAAGGCTCTTGCAGTAGCTGTGGGCTTTTGACTCTATATCTGCTGGCCTGCATTATAAAAATCTGCTAACTAAAGTGTTTGGAACTTCAACAGCTTTCAACCAGGTTTCCAGAGCGGAATCTTTTACATTAAGGACATCATAGCTCACAAAATTAGTGCTAGTGAATTTTTGTTTTCTTGTAGAACCTATATCTTCTTGTCAAATTTTCCGTGTAGGAGCCAATCCACGACTTTCTCCCTGCAAAACACAGGAAGTCTACACACCATCACAATCAGCAATGACCCAGTTGAAGACACACTTGTATTGGTCAGAAAGATGTCTCACATCAAAGAAGCTGAAGTCTCACACCATAGGCTTGAGCACATAATCAAACTTGACTTGCTAGTGAGGGAGGCAGCATGGAAGGAGGTGCTGGCTTTTTGACAAAACCGTTAAACTAAGATCACATCTGTTTCCACAGGTGGACTTAAAAGATCCCTTAGCACTACTTTACAGGAGAGTATGGAGTTCTTGTGTCCTGGCTAATATTTATCGCTCAACCAACAGCAGTGAAAAGGCTTTATCTGGTCAATATCACATTGCTATTTGGCTATGTGCAAGGTTGGCAGTCAGGTTTCCTACACTTCAAAAGGTGTACTTCATTGGCTGTTGAGAGCTTTTGAAATAGTCTGAGGTCAGGAAAGGTGAGAGGAAATTGCAAGCCTTTCTTTTTGTGAGTACACATCTCCAATATGCTGTGAATTTTGCTAAATTATCAGACATCTTGGTTACAATCAATAAATTGAAACATTTGCCATCTATTAGGTTTCACCAGCTTGTCAACAAAGTGAAAAGATCTGAAATAACATTGAGCCACAGTGAATTTGCGATGAATGACATCCAGGATGCAAATGCACTCGTGCTGATTATCCAATACAACTGCACAGCTTTCTATTGACAAACGATGAAAACTCGTGTGGGAATGAAGGAAAACGGCTTCTTCTCCTAGGGTGGATAACTCTCCACTCTTTGCAAGAGTACACGGTTATAAAGCACTGCTACTTTATTCTCACTGTAATCACTTTAATCTCATAATGGGGTGAAACCCTTAGTGCTTTGATTTTTAATTTTCTTTTCAGTTTGTGGCAAAGTTGGAATTAGTGTATTCAACAGAGTGTCAGCAACAAACTAAAATGCAACATTAGTTTTCAAAAACAAATTCATACCATTTGGAAATTTGGATGAAATTGAATTACAACATTTTTCATTCACAATGTTTGGATGGTGGGTCAACTGAAATTTTTCAAGACAGAAGCTGAAAATGTTTTGTATAGTCAGAAATTTGGTAAATGGAACCGAGGCAGGTAGGCGGACTAGATATACAGTTCAGACATAGTTGAATGGTGCAAACTGGCTTGATGGCTAAATGACCTGTTCCTGTTCAGTCCACTTTCCTTAGGTTTTGTTTTCACCATTTGCTGGTATTATATATGCAGGTGTCTGCAATTTGCCTGTATCCAGCGACATGGAGTCAGTGTTGAAATTGCTGCAAAATCTAAATGAATGAGTGTTGACATAGGTCAAAATATCTGCTTGTGCACATTCAAAGACAAATTGATGTCATCAATATGTGCAGTACAACTGTTTGTTAATGATGCTCCCTTCAGGGCTATCATTCATGTGTAATCATGGTTGGTGCCACTTGTCATGTGAAATGCTTTCTTTCCTCTTGTTTTTGCTTACTTTTCATGCTTACCTGTGTTTTCAAGCACCTCTGTAGCTTTAAACTCAACTTCATAATAAAGGCAGCAGAGCTTAATTCCTATTATCTCAGAGTTTACTCAGATTGTTTTACAATTGTTTGCTGATGTACATGTAAAATAGTTACACTCCAGCTAAGGAGCAAAAGTCATATTAGTTAACTAAATCAAAGTGACAATCTAATACTCTAGTTGCAGGTACCTGAGTCAAGTTTTAGACTTAAGTCCTTCATCCAGCCTCTCCTTGCAATCAGGATATGTTAATCTTATATTCTCAACCATATTATAGACAGGGGAGAGAGACTTGTTTTTAAATTCTTCTTTCATTCCATCCACAAGCACAATGATTTAATTTTGAACAGTCTGTGATGTTTTTTTCCAAAGGAGAAAGAGACACAAACATATACACACTCTCCAATTCTCTTGGAGTGTAGGTAGGACTTAGTTCGCTGAAGGTATAGGTTTCAAAATTTTTTGTAAAGTTGGCCAAGCTGCAGCAATGAGGTTCAGAGAGAATGGATGGAGATTCACCTTTTCATATCCGTTGCCTCATATAAAACTGGCAGGTTAGATTATTAGCAGCCAGGTGGCAACAAATGGTGATTGGTCAATGAACTAGTGACTTGTTGTTGGTGACAAAGGCATTTTGCCTGCCAACAGCCATGTGATTGGTGATCAGGTAATTAAACAGCTTGGAGCTGGGAACAAGTTACAGGGAAGGGGTTTGATCTCCACCAGCTCAGAAGCAGACTCTCTGTTCTCTGCAGTCAAAACTCACTTTAAAGCTGAAGAAATCCAGTTAATCTTTCCTTCAGCAGTTGCTTTAAACTATAACTTTCAACTGATAATTCAGAGACATTTTCCAAGTGAACCAGCCACCTAATGCCTCTTGCAAACGAGTGGAAGCATTCAGAAAAGGGATGTTAGGAACAAGTGTTTGGATCAGCAAGAACCAACTCAGCAGTATTTGTGACATAACTATTAAACTGTCTTTATCCCCTTGGTCCATGTGTTTTTTTTCTGTCTATAAGTCTGTCTCTGTGTATATGTAAGGGGAAGTTTTTAATTGGATTAGAGTTTTAATTAGGAGTGTTATATGCTGATGGTTTATAATTGTTTACCTGCAACTAGAGTCTAATTACTTGTAATAAATAGTGATTCTTGTTCGGGGCAGAAATCTCGTCCATGCTTTTTTTTTATCGACCTTTGTCTAAGAATCAGGTAAGTCGGGGAATATTACGTACTTGTTTAAAAATAGTTAACTTTAATGGTGACTGCTGGAATACTACGGCTTAATTTCCAGTGAAATACCCCAGTGAGTCGTGACAATAGTAAAGTTGTTTTAAATGTTTTCATTATCATCTTTGTGTCTTATGGATATGACAATGTCATGGAACTACCAGCTACTTTCATTTTCAATAGTACACCTGATCACTTCTTTGCAATATGAGTAGATATACTTCAATAAGTATTAAATTAATGTTTTATGTTAATTGGATTTAAGTATTTAAAAGAAGCTGCTTGGCTTTAATAAAACTCATAGTTCCTGAGGAAATAGATTTTTCAATTGTACCACCCATATCACCCAGTATATAACTTACTCCTGCTTTATTTATAATGATCGATATTTCTTGTGAAAAGATTTTTCATCTAGCATCTTTCCCCACTGGCTTGCAAATTTTAGATAAACATCAGTATTTGATAATGAGAAAACAATTCTTGTACATCAGCAAACTCTATGCTAATCAATACTAGTTCCAAAGTCTGTGAATCTCTACTTGAACATCTGCATGTAATGTGTCTTACTGTGCTGATCCCACACAAACTTGCAGGCTGCTGTTCTGTGCACATTCAATAAATTAATGTGGCGAGAAACAGGGAGCATTAATAAAATATAATCAGTGAGAATCCTGACCTTGAATCAGAGCTTGACTATTTTTTAGGGCGGGATGGGGAGGAGGTGGTAAGTGTAAATTTAATGGTTGGTTTTCGGAAACTAAGCTATTGTAATCGTGTGAACAGCAATTATTTTTAAATGCATTGCAAAAATTGGTGTCGTGTAATATTTTCCCCACTTAGCTGGGAGACTAATTTTACATGCTTCAAGTAATCAAATTTTGGAATGAAAATAAAGGTTGATTTGACTAATTTATTTTTAAAAGTCACAACGTAGCAATCCCATTTACAGAACATCAACATTGTATGGATTTTTAAATGAAAATATCTTTCACTGGGACACATTTTTCACAGGTCCTTACAAAATCAACGTTAAGAAGAAAGTTTCCTTTCTCTTTGTTGATTCTGTAAAGGTCAGCATTAACAACATTTCAAATGTCTTGAGCCCAAGCTTGTGCGGTAACCTATGGAAGGAGAAAAGGAGTATTTTTTTTTAAAATGTAGAATTAGAGGTTTACTGCAGGCAAATGTTAATACTGCCCACAAAACTGAAGTTTGGGTTTTGCCTTTGAGGCAGCCAAGGGTATTCTCAATAACAGTTTCTTAATGTGTTCAGTTGGTAAACTACATCAAAAGTGACAGTTTGTGTGCATATAATTAAAATAAATGATTACTGGCAACACGAGCAGGTTCAACCACCAATTTCAAAAACCAGCACTTCTGTGGAATAATACCATGTTTCTCTCAGATACAAAATTACCTATTGCAAAAGGGGCAACCTAAAGTAAGGAGTCTTTATGTTCAATAAATTTAGAAGCCAGTCTACTTCCACATAAACACTTCTCTGAGATAAAGTGTCTTAAAAAGGCAAGTGGTTTATTTTAGTTTTGCAATTTGTGAAGCTTTTGATTAAAAATGCAGTTTATTTGGAGATTGCTGGCTAAGGGATTAACTCATCTGCAGCCTAATTAAACGGCAAACGCATTTACATGATGATAAATTTAGATCAGAGGTGTTAAATATACAGTTAGTGGACATCATCCAGTCCTTGTCATGAAGTATGTTATGTTTACCAGTGTGACATGAAAACTATTTTCTACAGGTACCATTTCATGGTTTTGTCTCTTTTCATGTGTCCTCTCATTAGCAGATATGTTTATTTATAACCACACTGGTAGCAAAAAGGTGCTTTATTTCTAGGGAGCACCTCTGTGCATGTATACATGCTTGCTTGTTTACCTTGGTGGAATCAGAAGTAATCTGCTCCTGTCTGTAAAATGTTTTAGACAGTACAATGCATTAATGTTTTGGCAAGCTATTTAAAGAGTGGCAAGAGGTGAACGGCTATGAGTTTGGAAATCATGTAGGAGACATTTTCTCTCCAAGCATATTCATATAATTCATCTAAGTGGACCTTATCTTTTCCAGTCCAGTAGGTGTATTTTGTATTGATGGTAATAAGATAATTATCCAAGTCCATGAGGGACCATAGGCAACTCTCTGTTAGAGGGAGGCAAGTGGTTTTCTAGCTTGTGGGGCACCACTCTGCATCAGCCATGGGAAAAAGTAAGGTGGAACTGGCCTGCATGAACTGTTCATCATAGCACTGTATGATCTAGGTTTGAATAATTACACTTATTTGCAGTAGCCTACTTGCTGGTTATACAACAATCTTGTGTGAACAAACATTGTATTCAGGTTGAAAGCCAGAACTTACGAATGGAAGAGCTAAAAATATGCATTTATAGTGAAATCTTAATGTGTAGCTGAAAAAAAAAGTGGCAAATTTAATTAAGTGTGAACTTAACAAAGAACAATGACAAGCTCATCAATTTTAGGGAATGCCTTTTCAAAGCAAGTTCGCTAAATTTGAGCTGGAAGTTCACAAGTGAGGTGGGAAGGTCAAGAAACTTCCTGGTTCAGCAGACCTGTATCCCTGTAAATGCTCCTCACATGCACAATGTTTTATACAGGTAAGTTGGGCTGACATGAGACAGGCCCATCCACCCAGAAGCAGTCCAAGGGCAGATATGAATTCTGCAGGAGGAAGGCACATTATGCCACGGGTGCATGATAAGGCCAAGGCTGGAAGCCATACCGCTGTAAAGGGGCTGGAGGGGATGCTGGAGGACTGACGATGACTTGTGGCAACAGGCACCAGTCACCTGAGTAATAATTGTATTTGCTGGCTAACTGGTTTGTTATATTGGTAGAGATGGCCCATCATGGGATCTTCCATGGGGAACTAAAGCATCAGTGCAGTCTATTGACCTGGTCAACGCTGGAGTCATCAAATGTTGCTAAAGTTTCACAACACCCGGCCAAGCAAAGTTCCAGCAGATCCTGACTGTCTGCAGTTGGGAAGATAGGCGACATCCTGTCAAACCATGATGCATGTTCCATTATTCACACAGATCATGGCTGACGATCTATCTTGATGCTATTTTATACAAACATAGGTGATAGGAAGTGAGATCAGCATAACTGCCCAGGGGCTGATATCTAGACTCTGCATCCTTAGCCATTCCACTTACCTGCAATATATCTTCCATAGATTCCCAAATGTGCCCCCCCCCCACCAAAATCACCCTTACTGCTGCCGAACATCTTCCTTGGTTGACTGAGAGGCAGCAAGCCGGTAAGGGCATCTGCACTTAGGAACATACCATGCAGTGCTGGCAGGAAAGCAATCAAATGTGATCCCACCCAACGTTAGTGCTATTCACTACCTCTATCGGCACCACCATCGCCTGTCACCTCTCGCCACCGTCTGCGCTCAGATAGATATTGAGGTCCCTGCATGTGAATGGACATAGGTTAAAAATGTTGGGCCCCATGAAGCAAGAATGCATGTTCATTCATGTGCTTTTCCATCGTTGTCATTGCCAAAACGTCGCAGAGGAGGCTTCCCTTCCTCTGAGAGTTAGGGAGGTACATCAGCCCAGCTTTGTGACTAGGACCTCAAGCTCCTGCAAAGCTAGAAGGGTATGTTGTATCCAAGAGAAAGTGGGAAACTTTTGAGCATTGCAAAGAGAGAACAGTCGGAAATGACAGCAGGAGAGTTTCAATGTTCCTCCATAGGGAGCTGCAAGTGGCTCCCACAATGAGCTGCCCTGTGTCAAGGGGAATTGTTTGGCAGAAGCACGTATTTATACGATGGGTGACAGCTGCATGACAAATCAGCTGGAACTTACTTGGTGGAGTAGAGTGTTCTGATCAGCTGATAATTTGTGCCTTGTAAATGGTGGGCTTGTTTAAGGGAGTTACTCATTGCTGAGTTCTCAGTCTCTAACCTGGTCTTAAGAATAAGTTTCTGATTAATGTAACAGGGGATTCATCAATGAGAATGTTTTTGAACATCGAAAGGAAATGTTTAGATTCCCTCTTTTTGGGCATCGTCAGTGCTTAGCACTTGTATGGTGCAATGTTATTTGCCACTGATCAGTTCAAACTTGAATGTTGTCCAGGTTTTAGTATATATTGGAACGGACTACTTTAGTACCTGAGGAGTTGCAAATAGCGCTGATCTTTAAATCATCTGTGAATATCTTCACTTCTGACCTTAAGGTGTAATGATAGCATCAATAACACAGCTGAAGATGGTTGGACCCAGAAGACTATCCGGAGGAATACCTGCACTGATGTCTTGGGGCTGAAATGATTTATATTCAAGAACCACAAAATTATTTTAGGTACAACTCCAACCATTGTGGAGTCCCTCCCCATATCCCCTAATTCCCATTGACTTCAATGTTGTCAGGGTTCCTTGATGTCCCCTTTGGTCAAATGCTGCATTGATGTCAAAGACAGTCATTCTCACCTTCCATCAGGAATTCAGCTCTACTGTCCATGTTTGGACCAAGGTCGTAATGAGGACTGGAGCATCGGGTCCACGATGTTGGTTTTATTGAGAGAGCTTGTCTAGAGCCGCAGCTGGTTCTGGAGCACAAGTACACAGTGCTACAGCTGGGATGATCTCAAGGTCCATGGCATTTGAAGTATCCAATGCTTTCACTCATTTCTTGTTGTCACGTGGAATGTATTTATTTGCAGGAGAAAATGTTGGATATCTCAGGAGGTGGCCAACATTGCACTTATGCTGAAGATGGATGCAAATGCTTTAGCCTTGCCTTTTGCACTCATGCTCTGGCTTCACAGTCTTCCAGGACCAGCATATTTGAGGAGCCTCTTCTTCCTGTTCATTGTTTAATTGTCCACCACCATTCACAACTAAGTGAGGCAGGACTGTAGAGCTTAGATCTGATCCTTTGGCTGAGGGATAGCTTAGTTCTATCAATCACTTGCTGCTT
The DNA here is from genome assembly GCF_021869965.1 of Rhincodon typus. Lineage (NCBI taxonomy): Eukaryota > Metazoa > Chordata > Chondrichthyes > Orectolobiformes > Rhincodontidae > Rhincodon > Rhincodon typus. The sequence goes on from NC_063341.1 coordinate 16,268,737, forward strand.
ATCCTGTTTGACATGCAAGTAGTCCTGTGTTGTAGCTTCACCAAGTTGAACTCATTTTCAGGATTCCTTATACTGCCCCTGGCATGTCCCCCTGCACTCTTCATTGAACCAGGCTTGATCTCCCAGCTTGTTTGCAATGGTAGAGTGAAGGATATGACAGACTCTGCAGTTACAGATTGTCATTGAATTCAGTTCTGCTGTTGTTGACAATGTCCACAATGTCTCATGGTGAGCCAAATTTCAATTCTATTTCGCACAGTGGTTGTGCCACCAAACAGTGCAAAGACTGGACTTGATCTCCAAAAGGCTGCTTCACTAGGCAATCACAAGAACACAAGAAATAGGAAGAGGAGCAGACCATTTGGCCACTTGAGCCTGTTCTGCAATTCAATTGAATCATGTCTGATCTTTTTGTGACCTTAACTCACTTGCTGCCACCATCTATACCCCTTAACTCCTTTTTATTCACTTGTGGTACATGGGTGTTGCTGGCTGGGCCAGCATTTTTTGTCCATCCCTAGTTGCCCTTGGGGAGGTGGTGGTGAGCTGCCTACTTGAATTGCTACATTGACCCACAATGCCATTAGGGAGGGACTTTCAGGATTTCGACCCAGCGACATTGAAGGAACATTGATATATTTCCAAGTCAGGATGATGAGTAGCTTAGAGGGGACCTTGCAGGTGGTGGAGTTCTCATGTATTCACTGACCTTGCCCTTCCAGGTAGTGTGGTCATGGGTTTCAAACGTGCTGTCTAAGGATCTTAGATAAGTTTCTGCAGTGCCTCTTGTAGATAGTACACACTGCTGTGACTGAATATCGATGGTGGAGGGTGTGGATGCTTGTGGATGCAGTGCCAATCAAATGGGCTGCTATGACATGGATGGTGTCAAGCTTCTTGAATTTTGTTGGAGCTGCATGCATCCCAGCAAGATGGGACAATTCCAGCATACTCTTGGCTTGTGCTTTGTAGATAGTGGACAGGCTTTGGGGAGTTAGGAGGTGAGTTACTCTCTGCAGTATTCCTGTCCTCTGACCTGCTCTTGTAGTCACAGAATTAATATGGCTGCAAGGACATGGATCCTCAGATTCTGATAGGTCCAAGTATCTGATTAATTGTCACTAATCCCTGGACTGAAATAAGAGTGGTTCTTTGAATGTGGCAGCAAACCCTGAGTGACCATAGTCCTTCTTCACTACACTAAGGATGGTCCCCTTTGACTTTCAGACCTGGCTGTTTGAGTGAAGCATATAAAGTGTATCTCCATCGTAAGCTGCTGGCACATGCTGCAGGTGTAGTGTTAATGTAGTCCAGTGCCATAAAACAACTTTGTGTTGTAGAGTCATATAGCGTGGAAATAAACCCTTTGTCCAACTCGTCCATGCCAACCAGGTTTCCTAAACTGAACTAGTCCCCTTTGCCTGGGTTTGACCCATATCCCTCTAAACTCTTCCTATTTCTGGACTGTTCAGTCCTCTGAACTGTGATAAGCTGCCTGCCCCTCCTAATGTACTGTAAAACAATGCAAGCCAAAGAGGGTGGCAGCCTGTAAGATAGTACTGAAGAGCCAATGCACTGAAAAGTAATGCAAGTTCCAGGTTATTGGCATGCATGCAAGGAAGCAGTAAACACTAGTGAACAGCCATGAAATGCACCCTTGCAGATGTATGAGATGCACTTTTGTCCCTGCACTCAAATAGTCCCGGCAGAAGCCTGCAAGTAGTAAGTGTCCTTGTTCTCCAAAGGGAACTCCTGAAGAGTGAGACTTCCGCTGAAAGTAGCCTCGCTGATGTGGTGAGGTTGGTGCTTTTCCAATGCCAACTTGAGTGGACGAAGGACGAAAGAGCACAGTGTCCATTGAAACACGCAGGGACAATGTAATGAAGACAGAGTTTTCTGAAGCCCCAGAGAGGCATGTGTGGAGCTGTTGCTGCCAGGTAACTGCTCTGACTATCACAGCCAATCATTGCTATCTATTGTCATGGGGAAGCAGAGGAATGTTGGAAGTGGTAAAGAAATGAGATGAGTTGGACCAAAAATAACATGTACATGCACGGAAATAAGGGAATTACCACTCATTAATGAGATTCAGAACTTGCCAATTACTGCAAAAGGGGAAATTAGCAATTTTTTCTTGATGTCAAGAATTTGATTTTACCATTTTCTCGTATTTTCCTGAACTTTCTTGCCATTGCCCACACTGCTCTAAAGAGTGTGCATCCTGTCCGTCAGTACTGTATTGGACTCAGGAACTGTGATTTTAAAGCATTTGCTTTAGAAAATATGTCATCTCCAGAACCCTGGGTTCCTTTGCCGTCACGTTGACCAAGAAATAATATAAGGTTTGAAGGGAGACAATACTGAAAAGACAAGGAGTGGAATATTCTCCAGCCTGATGTGATGAGACTGATGATGACTACGGTAACAAAATAGGGTGAGAATAAAATAGTCAAGATTTTTGACATCGGGAAAAATATTCCCTCTCAATCATTAAATCATAGTTTCAGAATCTCACCTTTGAGTGGAGATTACCTTATTTCCATACATTTGCATCTCATTAAAACCCTAACTCACTCTATTTACGTCCCACTTTCAATTCTCCTCTGCTATACCAAGAAACTAGGCAGCACAAATTCCCAACAGCTAAATCAGAGCAGCACATTGACTCCCTGTCCTGGAAATCATGTCACTGGTTCCTTTGCACAATGCCTGCTTCATGGCCACCAATCTCCTCTCTACCCTTCATCCACTCAATTCCACCCTGGCAAAGAACGAGCCTCACCACATCACCATGCCTGCTCTTGGCACAACTTAGCCACTTCAGGCCTTCAACGCTTTGCTTTGGACTAGATGGTCACCTATAACTTGTGCGTCCCTGCCAGGTTGTTTTGCAAACAGGGACATCTACACATCTCATGCATCTACACACAATGTTGTCGCCAGAACACAGACTCATCTTATAGCTCTTGGCATGTTTTCCTAGTATTCACTGCTGAGTTTAGCACTGAATTAGGGGTTTGGTGAGCTCAGTTGGCTGGAAGGCTGGTTTGTGATGCAGAATGATGCCAACAGCACAAGTTCAATATCCACACTAGCTGAAGTTACCATGAAGGTTTTCAGCCTTGTCTCTCACCACCGATCATCTCAGTCTTGAATGAGAGAGCAGCCCTATGATTCCCAACTTTACCTTTACAAGGCATGGGATAGGGGGAAATGTGGCAGATTGGATTCAGAATTGGCTGACCCTTAGAAGACAAACGGTGGTAGTGGATGGAAAATATTCAACATGGTGCTCAGTTATGAGTGGTGTATCACATGGATCTGTTCTGGGTCCTCTTCTATTTGTGATTTTTGTAAATGATTTGGATGTAGGAGTGGAAGTGTGGATTAGTAAGTTTGCGGACGATACGAAGGTGGGTCAAGTTGTGGACAGTGCGGAGGGCTGTTCTAGGTTACAAAGGGACATTGATAGGATGCAGAGCTGCGCTGAAAAGTGGCAGATGGAGTTTAACCCTGAAAAGTGTGAAGTGATTCATTTTGGAAGGATAAATTTGAAGGCAGAATACAGGGTTAACCGAAAGATTCTTGGCAGTGTGGAGGAGCAGAGGGATCTTGGGATTCATGTCCACAGTTCCCTGAAAGCTGCCACCCAGGTGGATAGAGTTGTTAAGAAGGCGTATGGTGTGTTAGCTTTCATTAATAGAGGGATTGAGTTCAAGAACCGTGAAGTTATGCTCCAGCTATACAAAACCCTGGTTCGGCCACATCTGGAGTATTGTGTCCAGTTCTGGTCGCCTCATTACAGGAAAGATGTGAAAGCTTTGGAAAAGGTGCAGAGGAGATTTACCAGGATGTTGCCTGGAATGGAGGGAAGGTCTTATGAGGAGAGATTGAGAGAACTAGGGCTTTTCTCTTTAAAACGATGAAGGATGAGAGGTGACTTGATAGAGGTGTACAAAATGATCAGAGGTATAGATAGAGTGGACAGCCAGAGACTTTTTCCTAGGGTGGAGGTAGCTATTACCAGGGGGCATAGTTTTAAAGTGAGTGGAGGTAGATATAGGGGAGACGTCAGAGGTAGGTTCTTTACTCAGAGAGTGGTCGGAGCGTGGAATGTATTGCCGGAGAGGGTAGTGGAGTCAGCCTCATTAGGGGCATTTGAGCAGCTATTAGATAGGCATATGGATGATAGTATAAGGTAGGGTGGAGGTTAGATAAACCTTAGGTTTAGGGTAAAAGTTCGGCACAACATCGTGGGCTGAAAGGCCTGTACTGTTCTATGTTCTATGTTCTGCAGGCTGCCAGCCTCTCTAAGGGCCACTTACTGCACAAAGTTTTCAAAACTAAGTTACAGACTGTGGTTTAGATTGCTTTTTCAGCACAGAAGGAGAGGCAAGTAGCTTGTGATAGTGGGGAGCACAGAAAAGGTAAATGCTTCAATCAGACAGGGGTGTTACACATGTCACTGTATGGCACCCTGCTAAATCATATACTAGCAGCTTATGTGCCAGATGCACAGACTATGCTTTAAACAAACCGTGATGTGTGAAAAGTCAAAGGGGAAGAGACCTCAGTGTGGGGTGAAGGGGGACTATGATCAGTCAGATGGTACAGTCATAGTCAAGGAACCTGTCTGATTCAAGTACAGGAGCTTGGTGATGGTGAGTCATGCAGATTAAGTCAGAAGCAGTGTGGGGATTACTGAGGATGCTGTTGAGACATTAGTGGTGGAGGGGGCGGGTGTTGAGGGTTGTGAGGAAGGCCAGTTTATTTTCCAAGAAAACGAGAGAGAGATTGAATATGATGGAAGTGGATACAAGAGCAATTAGAGGTAATTTATGGGCAGCTAAAGTATTGACGCATCTGGTGAGTAAGTAGGAAGCATTGAGTTAGTGGTTTACGCAGATAAGAAAGATGAGAGCTGTTGAGTGGGCATTCTGTATGTAACACTGAGGGTTACAGACCGTGACCTTTGGTGAGTTCCACATGCCATGGCAGAATGTGAATAAATGCCAACCCTGAGAGAATTACGTAGCAGAGAGAAGATGATAGAACGTATGCTTGCAGAGCGCAGAAGATCATTGACCTTCTTCCTGCACTGCTGGGCATCATAATCTGGTCAGGGCCCAGCACTGGCCTAGGCTGGGATTTGTGTCAGGACTGCTGTTCCCTGGTAGTGTGATCTCCTTTGGTGGGCAGCAGGGAAAGGAATGCCCTCATTTCCAGCACCCTATGCAGTAGCACCTCCAGATCCCTGTTCTAGAAGCAGGGTGCCTTCTCTCTGAGACATTCTCTCATCAAGCACTGCCCTTTGCAAGATGTCTGAAGTACTGTAGCATCGTGCTTTAAATGTAGCATCGGAGGCATGGAATTTGGAAAGGCTGTGCCTCGTTTGCCACGCAATTAAACAAGAAACATGCCCAAGATACTGGTTGCATAATTGATCAGGTGAAAGGTAGAGGATGGTGAGAAAATTCACCCTTTGGCTCTGGTGAACTGACACCACGAAACTCACTCTCCACAACGTTTTAACAGCAAATGGGAAAATTCAGCCTACTTTCTACTAATCGCTCATTTTCATCTTTATGCTGTATGCCATGTTGATATGGAACAAAACAAGCAAACTCCATGTCTATGTTTGTCAAAAACATTTAAGGGAATGTCAAAGCCTGTCAGCGGTCTTTTTATGTGCAATTTGTAAGTATCTGCTCCTCTTATGCTTGTCAAATTAGTTGTAAGTAGCACTATAATCATGCTGACAGGTTAATGTCCTTCCTTGCTTCTGCCGAGTGTTAAGCTCCTTCATTTTACCTTTTTTTTTAACGAATAGCCAGATAATCTAAAATGTCATAGAGTCGGATGTTAGTGCTGGAAAAGTCAACATTTTCCTACCTTTTGACATTTACCATTAACCAGTGTACCCATGTCAGGAACAATACGTGAGCATTTAATCCCTCAAATTTGCCTCAATCATGCACTCAAACCACAATATGCATTTACTAATGACAGTTTTGTGCCGAAAAGATATAGCAATTGGGAACGCTTCTTTCAAATTAATTTTATATAGGACCTCTACATCTAATAAGCGAAGAAGGCTTTCACCTAATCATTCAGGGTGAAATCCAGGTCAAAAACATGAAAGGACTGATGTGTGTTAGACATTGCAGTACCAGGTCCCAAACTATATGTTTCTGTTTTATTGTTACTCAGTGCTTAAATGTTAGTTATTTGGCTGAATGCACCCAGTTTGTAATGAAGGGAATAAAGCCATTCCATCTCAATTGTGTCTAAATTTTATTTTGTTTCCCTATTTATTACTAGAAGAACCAGGTCATAACAACTAGTTATATGAATTAGCACTGATGGTTTGTGAGAATGCAGATTAAGCCGCAGAATTTATTTTATTTGCTGTATCTCAGAGATCCTCAAACTGGCTACTTTGAGCCTGCTAGCCGTGTTCAGGACTTTGATGCCCATAGACATTTTATAATTTTTATAAAATCATGAGGGATATAGATAAAGAGAATGGCAGGAGTCTTTTCCCTCGGGTGGTGGATTTCAAGACTAGGGGGCACATTTTTAAGATGAGAGGAGAAAGATTTTAAAAAGACATGAGGGGCATTTTTTTTTACACAAAGAGTGGTTCATGCGTGGAATGAACTTCCCGAGGAAGTGGTGGATGTGCGTAGAGTTACAACGTTTAAAAGACATGTTTGGAGGGCTTTAGGCCAAGAGTAGGCAGGTGGGAATAGTTTAGTTTGGGATTATGATTTGGGTTGGACTGAAGGGTCTGTTTCCGTGCTGCGCGACGCTAAGAGGTGGGCACTAATGCCAGCTGCCTCAAGCATGAGCAATGATATTGCATTGTTCCAGTCATAACATTGTGAGTGAAGGTATGTCTGAGGTAGCTTCTGAAAATCTACTACTTTGTTTCAGTCCTGAGATTGTGGTCAGAGCTGAGAACTTCTGCAATTTAATTCCTGCATGTAGCTGGAGAGATGTCATCAGGCTATCCAAGTACCAAGTACATTAAAGGATTTTTATTGCCTTCTCCCCAAACAAACAGGATACAAAAACTAGTGCAATAAAATCTCTTCTTGTCTACATAGCACAATTAACAGGTTGTGAAGATAGGCTGAAGGTAGAAAATAAATTTCCTGAGAAAACATTTTATAAAAGGATAATTAAGATAAAAATTGTTAAAATCTCTAAACTAATAATTTAACTGTATTCTACCAGTAAAAGGTTATATTTTAAGGACTTTTGTTCTTTGACAAATTTTAAACATCCAGTAAAAAGCCTGATAGAACAAAGTGTAACTTATTAGGGGTTTGAATGACAATGTGGGAAAGTTGAAACAGTCTCTGATTTTAGTGATTGCCATCTGTGAGGCTGGAGCCATACTGCAGACTGTATCAAAGCCCTGAGTGACAAACTAACCTGCATATCCTGAAGTCGAGTGTTATATATTTCAAATCTATCCAGAGATGACACTTCTGAGTAAAGAGCAGATCTCATTCCTGTTGCTTTAGAATGTCTGCTACATGCTCCAGTTGTAGCTTCCAGCTCTTTATACTGTTTGTTTACTTGTCTATCAATCAATGCCCAGGCTTAACCAACCAAGCACATGGAGCATTCATGATAAACATAATCAGTTATAGAAAAATGGAACACCATAGTGGGCAGTTTCAGAGTGGTTTGATGGTGAAGGTGAATATTGACAATTCAACACAAACAGCTCCCTTTCTCCCCTCCGCTCTCCCCCACAACCTCCCTCATCCCATGCCCAGAGGATTAGATAGGGTGGACAGTGAGAGCCTTTTACCTCGGATGGTGATGGCTAGCACGAGGGGACATAGCTTTAAATTGAGGGGTGATAGATATAGGACAGATGTCAGAGGTAGGTTCTTTACTCAGAGAGTAGTAAGGGCGTGGAATGCCCTGCCTGCAACAGTAGTAGACTCGCCAACTTTTAGGGAATTTAAATGGTCATTGGATAAACATATGGATGATAATGGAATAGTGTAGGTTAGATGGGCTTCAGATTGGTTTCACAGGTCGGCGCAACATCGAGGGCAGAAGGGCCTGTACTGCACTGTAATGTTCTATGTTCTATGTTCTATGCCCCTCTTACTCCAAGCCAATGGCTCCTTACCTAACTCAGTGTCCATTTTTACATGATAATCACTCCGCTGAAGTGCTTTGGGACATTTTACCTTGTTGATTAACATAAATGCAAACTATTCTGCTTTGGCCTAGGATTTGTTTCCCCATCAATTCCAGTGGTCTGCATAACTTTGATTGCACTGATTCCATTAGAGAGAAAGAGAGAGACAGAAGAAAATGGCACTGAATCATTTCATTTGGATAAATATAGGTTTTGATAAATATTCTATTTGACAGTGGTGACAAGTCAGACAGGCAGTATTGACAATTCAACTCTCCGAATACAATCTACAGTACTTGTGTTTTAGTGTTTTTTCTGTATAGATCAGATACAATTGCCAATCCAAACGGCCTACATTTTTGTAACTAAGGAGTTCATCGCTGTCATATAATAAAGACAAGTGAGCCACTGTGTGGTCAATCTTCCTTGACAAGAGTTATTGATTTGCCCTTCTTGACACAACAATAATGCACCACTTGACAGCCAAGCGTCCACTTCTGTATGTCTAACTATGTCTGTGCTTTAGTATTTGCTTCCCTTTCAACAGGCCAGTTAAGCACTCTGGTACCAACAGCAAACCATGGCCGCGATGTCTTTGGAGCTGCTGCAGCTCTGTAATTGGAACATTTCCAATTTATTGTTGAAACAGCATTCAATTTATGTCATATGCTGCTTTTCCAGCAAAGTTATGGTGAATGAGCAAGTGTAGCTCTAAGAACAATTATGGACCATCATGGGCTCTGGCAATGCCTCCTCCCATTTTTACCTTACTTTCTCTTTTCGGTGTTGGCTTTTTATGGTTCTTTTATGGGATATGGATGTCACTGGCAAAGTCAATGTTTGCTGTCCATCTCTAAGTGCCCTTCAGCTGAGGGGCTTGCAAAACTCCCTCTAAATGCAGTTAAGTGTCAATCACATTGCTGTGTATCTGGTGACACAAGTAGGCCAGACCAGGTAGAGATGGCAGATTTCCTTACTTCAAATACATCAGTGAACCAGATGATTTAATTTAATGACAATTGACAATGGTTTCATAGTTACCGTCACTGAGCCTAGTATTCAATTCCAGCTTTTTTTGACTGAATTAAAATTCCAACAGCTTCTGTGCAGGGATTTTAACTCCTATCCACAAAGCATTAGCTTGGGTATCAGGGTTACTAGCCTACTTTGCTATAATGCCTTCATCTCCCCATGCTCTCAATAGAATTGCAGAAAGATTACAGCATTAAAACAGTGCAAACTGGTATGCACACATGTTTATGCTCCACTTGAGTCTCTTCCACATTTTTTTCTAGCCATATCAATGCATCTTTACAATTCTCCCTTAAGTGTTTATTTAGCCTCCCTTTACAAGCCCGTTGAAAATCCTTACGTTGGTTACTTCAGATGTTCATTATGGTAACATGTTCCACATTCTAATCAATTTCGAGCCAAAATGTTTTTTCCTGAATTTCCTTTACAACTTATGAGTGACTATTTTGTATTTATGGCCTCTAATTTTGGTGTCCCTCGTAAATGGAAACGCTATAACGCAGATTTTGCAGTCATCAGTGAGGGAGTAATTTCTTATTCTCTGTTCTGATTGTTGCCCACAATTTCTATGGGTGTTTTGAGTATAGATGTGCTGTCATTCCAGCTAGATACAAAACTGTGAGGCTCTTCAATGAATGAGATTGAAAAATCACGACTGAGCCACAAAGAAACAGAATTTAAATTCTGAACAAAAAGTATAGAAAGACTTCTGGGGAAAAAAAAGTGGCTATGTACGTGTGCAGGAGAAAGAAACAAAAGAGATAGAAATAAAAACAAATTTTGACATCTTCAACACTAAATTAATTCTGAAGGAATGAGATTACAAATTTTTAAAATACATTTGCACTGTCAGGAAGTTTGTTTTGGTAATAATTATCTTTTCTATACCATTAGAACTTTGCTTACACTTTAAAACACGAAGCCACATCTTTTCTTACTGTGCTTTTTGGGCAGCTAGTAGTTAAGTCTCAGAATCTCATGCATTCACATGGATTTCAATGCAGAGTCAGACCAGTAAGGTCTGTTATAGTGCAGCACATGAAGTAATAGGGTAAACCTGATAGCAACTTACTGCTTTCTGTGTTTGTGTGGATATCAAAAGTGACTGTCAGATTTACTTCATTACAATGATAAGTGCTGATAGCATCAGCATTACTGACATTGCAAAATCCAAGCCCTTCTCTATTTGTACCCTATCATAACGACGTTGTTTTGATCACCTCTCACCTTTCACTTCTCTAGAGAAAAGAATCTCGACTGTTTGTTTGCTATTTGCTGAGACTAACTGCATAGTTCTAATATTTTCTATGACAAATTCAGATTTTCAACATTCGTGATTTTTCTTTTGATTTCTCCTGCAGGGATTAGAATGACTCACTTGTACCCTGCTGTGCTATAAATACAGCTTGGGCTCTGTGTGGTCTTGGCTGTTCTTTCTTCAGGATATATATCCGATTATTCAAAACACAGCTACGGAAGATGGCACAATTTCTGTGAGATCAGCTTCTATGCTTAAAGAGTTAATGGAATATAAAATCAAAAGGTCTTCAAAGAATTGCATATTTAATAAATACATAAATTAAAAAGCTGATGTCTAAAGATTTGAGTTTCATATCTTGACAGCTGCCTGCTGACAGAGGAATCCACATGTGAAGCAAAAAAAATGTCAATTCGAGCTGCCAGTGTTAATCTCTGTCTGAAAGGGACTTCGAACTAGTGACCCTGGAGTGGAACCTATACTGTTCCTTCAAAGATTCTTAAAGCAGCTGAGGTGAAATGATAAGAGGTTTGCAAAAGAAAACACAATTGGATCCTCATTGCTGCTCAAATTGCAATCTGAGCCAAACTGTGCGGGAGTCACTATCATAGGGATAAGTCGAGAATCTTCCTATCACATTCACCATTCCATTCCCATGGCTTCTGGTCCAAGAATGGTGTCTATGAACAAGCCCATAGCATTACTGCAAAAATGTTCTGACAATGTTCTTCATTAATGGGCTGCTTTTGAACATAAAATGTTTTGGAATTCAAATAAAATGTTGGAATAGAAAAGAGACTGACTGACTAACTGTAAGAATATGAGTAAGCTGCTTAGCCCCTGGCCCTGTTCCATCATTCAATGAAGTTTTAACCAATACATTTGCTCGTCTAACAAACATCTATCAATCTCCGTCTTGAACATTTTTATTGACCCAGCATCTGCAACCTCATGGGATAGTGATCCTCCTTTGTGTGGAGAACTGCTCACTGGGGGCAGTTGTTCTTAATTGGCCTAGTTCTAGGGGCAGGATTTTCACTACAGGTTTCTGTAACCCAATATTAGGCTTGTATTGGGATACAGAAGGCTGCACTTTGTGGGAAATGGACTCTTGTGATTTTCGCTGAGCCGGCCAATTAAATGCCTTGAGGGTGGACTTACCTTTCAATTAAAGAATATGAAAGCTGGAGGTCAATAGGAGGCCTTTGTAAAAACATTAACAGAATACCACGGCAGGTAAGTAAGTGGGGGGGGTGGGGTGTTCCAAACTGGAGTTGGTCTCTCTCTAACTTTGTAACTGAAACCTACATAGAGGATTGGGGTAGTTACTAGTATGGGATGGGGCAGCTATTGCTGTGAAGAAGAGGGAACCAACACAATCAGCATTTTCCAAACCCTGGGTCACTATCCTGATTTGTGTCATAGAAACAGTGAATGGGGCTATGAGCTCCCCTCACCAACAGCTGCTGCCCTCACCAAGACCTGACCAGTGTTCAGTCCTGCCCTTGCACTGCTTGCCTCTGGGCCCCTCTCTTCGAGTCATATGATTGTGATGTGCACTTTATTGCTGCGTTATGGAAGTGAAGTGAGCTGGTTCTACAGAGGGGGGAAAAAAAACATTAATTCTACCCCAGCTAAAACGTACGACTGGATCAGATCTCAGCGCGGGTCTAAACAATTTAAAAATCTCGCCTGCAGGTCTGTGGCTGTACATTGGCTTAGGCTGGGATATGGGCTATCAGATCAGCCATGCCTCCCTGCTGGCTGCCATTCACACGCTGACCTGATTGTGTGGATAACGGGAGTGATTACATTATGTGGATGGTGGGGGTGGGAAAAATAAGTGTGTGTGTGTGTCTAATTTGGGGTGTGCAAGATGGCAGGGGAGTGAGGGTGTGGGGAATGGTAGTAATGCTAGTGGTGGAGAATGACTGAAGTCCTAAAATGGCTATAAGTTTATTTGACTCATCTCACATTGAACTCAAATATATCAAGGTGGCCTTTACAGAGCTTTGGTGTGATGGTGCTATAGGTCAGTAATGTTGAACGCAAATACAAGCATCAATAGTATTCATTGCTTTATGCCAAAGACCGTGAGATGGACTGATCAGAGGAAGTAATAGACTAGTGAGCACATAAAATAATAACATTTTTTACCAAGTACTTTCCAAACACTGGTTTTCATATTTGCATTCTACCTTATATATTTATGTATAACACACAAACTTGAACAATTATACACTGAATGCTCCTATGCTGCTTTATTGCTCTTTTGTTTTTATTCACGTTTAGATGATGTTTGGAAATACTGCTCTAGATTAAGTAAAATAACCTGTGTAATCAGGCAGGAAACTTAATATGGGCTACAGCTAAATATTGTATATAGAAGAACAGATGTCATAAGTCACCATGAATAGTGTCAAAATAATTAAGGATGAAGTCAGTGATTTTGAGTAATTTGTGCACTTGCTGCTTAAAATGCTAACCTCTGTGTAGCAGCAATAAATAGACCAAATATTAAGCTGAACAATACAGCCAACATAGTGGCATATAAACCAAAGGTTTTACTACACTACTGGAGTGTGGAGACAACAACTGTTGTATAGACTAAGACTTTTGTTGAGTTGTGGAGGTTGTTGTTGAACAATCACTGCTGTAATTGGCATATGGGGCACATATAAGATCAGAAAAATCAACTTTATCCCACTTGATGCCCAAATGCATTTAACAGCTTTTAATGCTTCCTTTCTATATTTAAATAGTCATGTATTCAGAGTAAACAGTAAGGTATAAAGGAGTAAAGAAAGTCATGTTGTCAAAATGACGGATGCTAATATAGAACAGCTGTAGACAACTAAGATAATAGCTCAAAACTCATAATCATAACTAAATATATGGCGTTGAACACCAAAGTGAGACAAAGCAAAGAAAACCATGACAGAATGAGAAACTGGTTTGTACAATGGGAGATTCATCAAAACCAAGGCAAAACAGTATGTTGAAAACTAAATGCGTTGGCAACTTGGAATCAATAGACCAATGAATGCATCTTGAATGGCATGTTAAAATGTGGTTTAACCAGATTGCTCTGGTTAGTCCACACTTTGAATATCATATCCAGTATTAATTACTGTGACACAGGTAAATATGCCACCTCAGAAGGTGCACAGAAAACAGCTATAGATTGGAGACTATTGCCATAAGAATAAGATGTGAGGAAAATAGTTGACAACAAGGCCTGGTCACTCTTGAAAAAAGATGACTGAGAGAGACCACATAAAAGACCAGAGGAAGAACAGATAAGTTCAGAACTTGACTTCAAAAGAAGAATTGCACGAACTGAACTTATGGAACTTAAATAATAGAACCCACAACAGGAAATTCTTTACAGAAACGGGGACCAATATGTGGACTGGATTTTCATGGCCGATATTGGAAGCAAAAATCCTGGATTGTTTCAGTTAGTGGAGGGATTGATTGTTTTATTCTGGCTGATGCACCAAGATGGATTGAATGCTACTCTTCTCTCTCTATCCAGTTTGATATCGCACAGCAATATGTGAGAAGGATATAAGTGGAACACCTAAGATGCTTGCCCTACACAACGGGGTATAACGCCTTTTAAGTGTTTTGATATTTCTCCCCTCATTCTTTACTTCACTATTGCCTCTCCCCAATTCCTTTCCCATTGCTGCTCAATTGAAGTGGTGCAGAATCTAACCTCTCGACATCCACCAATACGCTCAATGATGTGCCTTGCTTTAGGTTACAATGTCCGAGTGGGACCCTTCACTGCATCACAACTAAAATTTCAAACCCAGTCCATAAGGGAAATGTAAGGTTTGCTCTATAGCAAGTGGGCAAACATTATGAATGTTCTAGATATTCCTTTTCACCCTTTGAGGCAGCACTGCACTGTTATTCACAGGGAGAAGTCTTGCTTTTAGCACAGTATGTGACAGACTTTGCCATTTTTTCTCTTTTGTTTCAACTCCCATATTAAATCTGTGGGAGTTGATGTTATGAATGACAGTAAGTGATCTTGTGGCTAGGTAGTATAAAGTGAGCAGTATTGTCAGGCCTCTGAAAGCAGCTTTGTCTACCATATAAAGTATGCTCAGCTCTTACAAACATTTGAGATTAGGGGGAGAAGTTTGGCTTCCAGAAGTGTGGTTTTATACATGATCATTATCATAACCAGTTTACTTTGCATGTATATAATTGGGTAGATTTATAATGTTTTTAAGACAAACCTTGCCTTTGTCTCAGGAGAATATTCTCAAGACTCGTTCTTGTGCGGTACAACTGTGGGTGTCAGAAGTAATGATGATTCATAACATTTTTAGATGATGGATGTTTCTAAGGTCACATAAAACTCTGTTATATTCTGTATTGTTTTCTGCAATCCTGTTGTGAGCACCATTCAATCGAAGATACTAGTTAAAATAAAGACTCTACATAGGATAATGTTTTGTAAAACTTTCATCATATGTAAGTTATTCTGTGATGAACAGGCACAGGTTATAGAGCTTCTGTCTGGTATACAATTAAATCAAGTCAATAGTGCAAAGACCTCTAGCATTATAAAATTATCTCTCTAGTGTTATAAAAACCATGGTGGGTAGAAGATGGTTTAGGAGGCAGGGTTTAAAACAGCTCTTTTCCTAATCCTGACCCCCAAAACAGTCAAACTTCATTCTATTGAAGGTTTTTGTGCAGGATATCTGAGCAATTCATTCTGGACAGATGGGTCTGCTGTTAGAATATGTGGATGAGACTCCATTCGTCAGATTTTAGCAACAATTTAAATGTAGCGCTGGCCAACCAGACATACCTGTATTCTGGGAATGTAGCCAGAAGTAGATGGAACCAGAGTGTAACAATTTTAAAACCCCACTTGTGGAGCAGGAAAAGACTGTGTGCTCCCCATCCACTTGAGTGAATCTTCTACTGCGATCAATTGCCACCTCTCACCACTTTTGTATGTTTTCCCGATCTCTGTCATTACTGATTGCTAATCCAATATCCCCATTAATCTGTGATTCTGCAGCAGTCATCCCCAAGGTTTTCTGAATGAACAATTTACTATTGGTGTTCCCAATCGGCAACCAGTCAGTCTTACTAACTTGCAAGCAGCGAACTAAGTCACGTAATCATATAGAGGCCCTGTTTTGAATTTGGCAAAACCTCCTTACTTTCAGAGTACACCCTTTTTTTCTGTGGTAAATCTATGCTCCAGTCAGCAAGGTATATGTTGCTCTCTTGTACAGAACCATCTGAGATGCCTTGGGTGAATTAAGTGCCATCAATGCTTCTCGTTAGTATTAATCTAAGATTCGATTCTTACAATGGTATGAGTGACGTGGATTATGGCAAGATCTTGCTAGACCTCACGACGAGAATCTCTCCAAATAACTTGATGCATTTCATACTTAGCCAAAACAAATAAAATTCAGTCCTAGGTTATGGATACCAAGTGTGGAAAGATGCCTAAATGAAAATCTTAGGCAGAAGATAGGTGCAGTTTTGATAAATAGTATATGTTTATTATATAGTACTGACTCACTTATATTACATCTGATAGTACATAATTGTCTCATCTGTGACATTGGGCTGAACTTCAGCGTCTGCCCGTTTTTCCGTTAACTACATGGGCTTAGCACAAAATTAACAATTGAGAGAGACTGCAAGACACTGGTTAGCACCTTTCAGGAACAGTCCTTTATATCCTGAGGGGCATGGCTACTAAGTGCCTTATCCAATACTGCCCACTCCACAGACACATTTCCCTCTGCCCTCCTCACTCCCTCTATATCCTGGTGCTGCAGAATCCTACAGAACAGATGGAGGCCACTCAATCCATCATACCTTTACAGGCTTTTTGATAGTTATCCAATTAGTTGCTCTTCTCTACTCTTTTCTGTAGCCCTGCAATTTCATCCTTTTCAAGAATGTATTCAATTTTGCTTTAAAAGTTATTGTTGAATCTACTTCCACCACCCTTTCAGGCAACGTATTCCATACCATAGCAATTGCCAATTGTCAGGAAAAACCCATTTAGTTCACTAATGTCCTTTAGGCAAGGAAATCTTGCCACCCTTACCTGATCTGACCTACATGTGACTCCAGACCCACAGCAATGTGGTTGACTCTTAACTGCCCTCTGGGCAATTAGGGATGGGGAATAAATGCTGGTCCAGCCAGCGACACCCACATCCTATGAATGATTAAAAAAAAAAATAGATATTTAATAAAAAGTCTCCCAATTGCCTTCTGTTTCCTAGATAGGCCCGAAACGTCAGCCTTCCTGCTCCTCTGATGGTGTTTGGCCTGCTGTGTTCATCCAGCTGTACACCTTCTTGAAATTATGTTCTTTTGTTATCAACATGTCTTATTTTGAATATTGCCACTTAATCATCCCTTAGCCTTTTCTAAGAAGAACAAATGCATATTGACTTTGTCATATTTCTGTAGTTTCATTATAAGCTGAAGGCCACTCAAGTGTGATGCTGATTGATACACTCTGCTGATATTATGAATCAGTCAGATTTTCCACATTTGAAATGATTTTTATGGAACAGTCAAATGTTTGATCTTATTTTACAGTCTTTCCAAAACTTGCTCAAACAGAGTAAGTTGAAGCTTATTAGGGTTGGAGAAATATATTGCAGATACTGTTATGACTTGTTCAGACATTTCATTCAGGTGTTGTGGATGTCATTTTACAGTTTACCATAGAAGAGCAGGGTGTTAATGCAGCCCATGTAAGTAGTACAAGCTTCATTCTGTAGGGACGATATCCCCTTCCTTGAAGTGGTGAGAATAATATCAGGCACAATGAGTTAATCGGGTAAGAATTCAAAAATCAGATTCTTGCCATTGTGATAAACCTCTGAAATGAGATGTCGAGATGACCTTCCTGCCTAGAAGTGGGGAGAAGCCTCCGTGCATTTACTTGCATCTCATTAAAAGCACAACTCACCCGAATTAGCTTCTCCTTCCCATTTAATTTCTGCACAATCAAGATACCTGATGCTTCAGAAGCTTAACTGCATAAACCAAACGTATACCTGGCGGCCTTGTACTTTAGCCTCCAGTCAATGGACCTCTTCTTCACTTTAACCTCTACAGCAGTGGGTGGGTGGGTGGAGGTGGGAGTCAGGTCAGTCATCTCAGTTGACTGGATCAGGTCGGTCAAAGCAGCTTTGAGGAGGTGTTCATTGAATGTATCCACAATAGTTTTCTTGAACAGTATGTAATGGAACCGATGATGGAGCAAGCTATCCTGGATCTGGTCCTGTGTAATAAGACAGGAATAATTAATGATCTCATAGTAAGGGATCCTCTTGGAAGGAGCGATCACATTATGGTTGAAGTTAGAGTACAGATGGAAAATGAGAAGATAATATCCCAATAGCAGGGCTCCTGGGCAAAAGGAGACTACAGTAGGATGAGGGAGGAGTTGGCTAAAGTAGACTGGAAGCAAAGACTTTATGGTCAGACAGTTAAGGAACAGTTGAAGACTTTCAAAGCAATTTTTCAAAGTGCTCAGCGAAAGCATATACCAGTGAAAAGGAAGGATTGTAGGAAAAGGGGTAATCAGCCAGGGATGTCTAAGGAAATGAGGGAGGCCGTACAAAGTGGCAAAGATCAGTGGGAAACTAGGGGATTGGGAAAACTTTAAAGGTCAACAAAAAGCCACAAAAACAGCTATAAAGAAAAGTAAGATAGATTATGAGATTAAACTAGCTCAGAATATAAAGACAGATAGCAAAAGTTTCTACAAATATATAAAACAAAAAAGAGTGGCAGGTAAACATTGGTCCTTTAGAGGATGAGAAGGGGGATTTAATAACAGGAAATGAGGAAATAGCTGAGGCATTGAGCCAGTATTTTGTGTCGGTCTTCACAGTGGAGGACACAAATAACTTGCCAGTAATTGATGACAAAGAGACTAAGGTAGGTAAGGACCTAGAAATGATCATTATCACGAAAGTGTAGGGCAAGCTAATGGGCCTAAAGGTAGACAAGTCCCCTAGCCATGATGGAGTGCATCCTGGGTATGAAAAGAGATGGCCGGAGAAATGGCAAATGCACTTGTGGTAATTTTCCAAAATTTGCTGGACTCTGGGCAGATTGGAAAACAGTAAATGTGACGCCACTGTTTAAAAAAGGAGGTAGACAAAAGATGGGGAATTATAGACTGGTTAGCTTAACTTCTGTAGTGGGGAAAATGCTTGAATCTATCATCAAAGAAGAAATAGCAAGACAGCTATACAGAAATTGTGCCACTGGGCAGACACAGCATGGGTTCATGAAGGGCTGGTCATGTTTACCTAATTTACTGGAATTCTATGAAGACATTATGAGTGTGGTGTATCTAGATTTCTAAAAGGCATTTGACAAGGTGCTGCACAAAAGGCTGCTGCATAAAATAAAGGCGAGCGGTGTTATGGGCAATGTATTAGCATCGTCAGGGGATTGGTTAACTAACAGGAAGCAAAGAATACAGATAAATTAGTGCTTTTCTGGTTGGTAATCAGTAACTAGTGATGTGCCTCAGGGATCAGTATTGGGACCGCAATTGTTTACAATTTACATAGATGATTTGCAGTTGGGGACCATGTGAAGTGTGTCAAAGTTTGTGGATGACACTAAGTTGAGTGGTAGAGCAAAGTGTACAGAGGACGCTGAAAGTTTGCAGAGGGATATAGATAGTCTAAGTGAATGGATGAAGGTCTGGCAGATAGAATTCAATGTTGATAAATGTGAAGTCATCCATTTTGGTAGAAATAACAGTAAAAAGGTCTATTACTTGAACGGTAAAAAATTGCACCATGCTGTTGGGCAAAGGGACCTGGGTGTCCTTGTGCATGAATCGCAGAAGGTTGGTTTGCTGGTACAACAGGTAATTAAAAAGGCAAATGGAATTTTGTCCTTCATTGCTGGAGGGATTGAGATTAAAAGCAGGGTGGTTATGTTACAGCTGTATAGGGTGCTGGTGAGGCCGCACCTGGAGTACTGCATACAGTTTCGTCTCCTTACTTGAGAAAGGATGTACTGGCGCTGGAGGGGGTGCAGAGGAGATTCACTAGATTGATTCCTAAGTTGAGAGGGTTGGGTTATGAGGACAGACTGAGTAGACTGGTGTTATATTCATTGGAATTTAGAAGAATGAGGGGGGATCTTATAGAAGAATATAAAATTATGAAGGGAATAGAAGCACAGAAGATGTTTCCATTGGTGGGTGAAATTAGAACAAGATGCACAGCCTCAAAATTAGGGGGAGCAGATTTAGGACTGATTTGAGGAGAAACTTCTTCACCCAAAGGGTTGTGAATCTGTGGAATTCCCTGCCCATTGAATTAGTTGAGGCTTCCTCATTGAATGTTTTTAAAGCTAAAACAGATAATTTTTTGAACAGTAAAGGAATAAAGGGTTATGGTGAGAGGGTGGGTAAGTGGAGCTGAGACCACAAAAAGATCAGCCATGATGTTATTGAATGGCAGAGTGAGCTTGAGGGGCCGAATGGCCTACTCCTGCACCTGATGTTCTTTTGGATGGTTAGAATCATAGAATCTTTACAGTGTAGAAGCAGGCCATTTGGCCCATCGAGTCTGCACCGCCCCTCCAAAAAGCATCCCACCTAGACCCACCCCATCCCTGCATTTCCCACCCTAAACGCTATGGGCAATTTAGCATGGCCAATCCACCTAATCTGCACATCTTTGGACTGTGGGAGGAAACTGGAGCACCCGGAGGAAACCCGGGGAGAATGTGCAAACTCCATACAGACACTCACCCAAGGCTAGAATCGAACCCAGGACCCTGGTGCTGTGAAGCAGCAGTGCTAACCACTGACCACTGTACCACCCAAAGCTGACAAGATCAGAAACTACACTTGATCTTAGCCAAAAGGCTCAGATAAGCTTGTAATGCAGAGAGATGCTAAAATTTACTAATATCTGCAACTGCAGTAGGTGTCTTCATAGGAACTGAGGTAAGATGTGCTCCTGGACGATCACTCTACCCAACTGGGGAACAACAATGTACACAATTGGTTCTTTTACAGATGGGGTCATGCAGCAGCTTTTGACTCAGAATGATACTTCCATGCAGAAGGCAAATAGGCTGCTCTTGGTGCAGAAGGTTATAGGAAATAGTGAAGTGCCAATGGAAAAGGTAGGGGGATGGGTGTATGTCAATGAACAGTCTGGTGCTACATCAAGTCAGAGGTGATAGATCTGCCAGCAGCTTACCTGGCAAACAGATTGCACCTTCACGAAGTGCATGAGTATGCGTATGTGAACGGGAAAAGGGAGACATGCTTAGTGGGGTGAAGGTAGACCCCTGTCAATCAGGAAAGTACTGCCACAGACATCCAGTTAGCTGCGCCATTTCTTAACAAGGTAGTTAGCCATTGTCAGCCAGGCAGTTGTTCCAATGCAGGTCTGGGAAATGGCTCCATTTCAATCCACACACAGGCCTATGGTCAGTCCAGGAAGGTGAGCAAAATCAGTGTGGGCCTTGCTGCCTGATCACTTGGAGTTGTTTTGTAAAATCAATCCAGGGTTGAACCACAGTCAGTTGGGAGCTGGGTCGTAGATAAACAGGGAGGTTTAGGGTGTGTCCATGGTATTGCAGAGCCTGCAGGCAGTTCACATGCGGGGCTTGGCCTGGTTGTATTCAATAACAGGGGAATGGTTACATTCACTGGGGACAGATAAAGATTATAGAGCGGGATCTTGTAGTAGAGTGAAGGGAACTGGACTGTCTTGTAGGTGGTATTAAGGCACGAAATTGTCCAAGTCTGGCATTGATATAGGGATGGGATAGACCCAGCAAGGGCATTGGGACCTCAATTGTCAGGGGTTCTTGGGGGTAAAATGGTGGCAATATAAAGTAGCACAGCTGGAAGAGGAGAGGGTGAGGAGTCATCAGGGAAACTGAAATTGTGATACCTGCATAGTGGGGTGGAGACAGACTGCAGAAGGTGGGGAGTCAGAAATTTTGTGGGTTGTAGGCAGAGGCTGCAGATCACTGCAGTGAGTGCAAATTCATCATATTGATCTGAAGATTAACTGCAGAATTAGAACTCATAAGTGGAAGAAGTAAATAGCAGTTTCTCTAAAAGGAATTAGAATTAAAAGCCAGAATGTGAGGCCTCCTTAAAATTTGAAGATTTGAGTTTTCTTACAGAGTCACTTCAATGGGCTGGCACCTTTTATCCAGTTTAATTCGATTTAATTGAATTGACTTTATTTGACTTAACATCTATTGCTCATTAAGGGCTGTCTGCACTGATTTAGTTTAATTTGGTTATCTTAACAGAGTGGAAAGGGGGAGAAAAACCCTCACACCATCTCATTCTGACTTGATCTCAAGAACTATCGAGTGACAGTACACCGTGGTTTGTCGATCTCTTGTGGTCTTTCAAGTCAGCAAGACTCAATGATGAAGGCATGTTCACTCGAACCTCATCCACCCCATTAGCCAAGGTACTTAATGTTCTGGTCTGCAAGCCATCACATTGTATCTGCCAAACCGTAGCACAGGCGACAAAAGAGAAGGCTCATTTGGTAGGGTTTGCGGCAGCCTCCTGGCAGCTGCTTCATGGCAAGACCATAGTTTGCTGTGCCAGCTTACATGAGGTCAGGTTAACTAATGGGCATGGGATGGGTCAATGTCAGGCCAGACGGTGACCCAGAAACAGTACACGTCTCCAAACTCCTGCAATGTTGGTGGCTAGGAGTGATCTTCTCAATCACCACAACAATGTTGAATTAGATGGAATGCATTCTGCTTGGAACCCCAGCCACGTGCAAGACTAGCCTCTGTGAGGGTATAACTCAAAGTTTCATGGGGAAGGTTGTCAGGGTTAAAGCATCCCTTTACTCAGACTGCACACTGTTCTCACAGATCCCCTGACAATGAACAAAGCACAGCAGAGGTCACCCCGACAGTTTTTCTTAACATTGTATCACTGTGTAGGAACTGCTGCAGAGACCCTTCATTGTGTTCCCTTTGAGTGGGTAACTAGGTAGCCAAGGCATTCAGCTTCTCAGCCACTGGTGGCTCCCTGCAGGTTCAGCATGTGATAGATTGCACCCATATTGGAGTCAGAGAGCCCTATCTTAAACCAGCAACCTTTGGCAACAGAAAAGGATTCCATTCCCTCAATTTTCAAATCATTTGTTACTAAATCACTTACATTCCACTGAGTTCTCAAAGCCACGCTGTGATATTTAATATTGTGAGGTGGCCAATGGCCAAATCACATCTCCATTTACTATAATTGTGGAGCTAAATGGAAGGGAATTCCTTTTCTCCTGTGAAGGTGGGTCCAGGATGTAAGAGACAGGTCCCTGGATATCTAGCATAAATCTACAATATCTGGATCAGTAGATCACAAGTGATCACAGACCACTGAATGGTCTGATGGATCTGGGTCTCCAAGGTAGCCACTAGCCTTTCCACAGAGACAGCAAGAAGCTGGCATGAGGGAGCCACCAGCAGCAAGAACACAGACGGACTTGTCCACCTTTCATTCCAGCCTCTGCCATATCTGCCTGATGTTCCCCAGCTATTCTCCACAGGTTGACCACGTGACACACCCATGCACAGAGGCACATCTTCTGCGTTAGGCTGAGCATGTGCTTGGTCTCCAACACTCCTCCAAGTGTCAGAGACCTCAGACTTTTCTTCCATGACTGGCTGCAGACATATGTTAGTAGCATACTCCAGATATTGTGTGACTGTGTTTAACCTAGCTGGAATAGTCACAGAGGAGATTGTCTTTATTCTAACTGATGGTTCAAGTGGATGTCCTGCTGCTGTATCCTCTGAGAGGTAGAGCTGGTGCAGATAGGGCTCAGACTGTGGCCTATGGCACTAGTCCTGTGCTACTTACTGAGGAAAACATTACCCGGTGAAGATGCAGAATAGCTTGTGCAGCCTAATATGTTCGCTATTGTGCCCATTCGGGAAGATTGAAGATCAATGTCTTTTAGTGGTTACATGGCCCATTCATTTCATCACCTCAGGGAAGGTCTGGTCTTCAGCTATCTTAAATGCTCAAAGGAGGGTTGGATGAGGATCTTTATATCTGGCACCCTCTCCCACTGTGGGCCTTGGCCATTTTGTCATGGTTGCCTTGGGAAGATGGTGGTGAGCAGCCTTTTTTAATCACTGTGGTCTGTTTTGTGTAGCTTGATCTACAATCCTGTTGTTAGGGAGGAAGTTCCAGATTTTGACCCAGTGATACTGAAGGAACAGGGATATTGTTCCAAGTCAGGGTGGTGAGTGGCCTGGGGAGGAAACTGTAGATGGTGGTGTTCCCATCTATCTGCTGCCCTTGTCCTTCTAGATGGCTGTGGGTTGGAAGGTTCAGTCTAAGCTGCATTGGTGAATTTCTGCAGTACATCTTGTAGATAGTACACACTACTGCTACTGAGCGTCAGTGGTGGAGAGAGTGAATATTTGTGGATGTGGTGCCAATCAAGTGAAATGCTTTGTCCTCAGTGGTGTCAAGCTTCTTAAGTGTTAGTGGAGCTGCATTCATCTGGACAAGTGGGAAGTATTCGATCACACTCCTGATTTGTCCCGTGTATGTGGTGGATGGGATTTCAGGAGTCAGGAAGTGAGTTATTCACTATTATTACTAACCTCTGACCTGCTGTTTTAGCCTCAGTATTCATATGGCTCATACAGTTCTGGTCAGTGGTAACCCCCAGGATGTTAACAATGGGTGATTCAGTGATGGTAATGCTACGGAATGTCAAGAGGTAATGGTTAGATTCTCTCTTATTGGAAATGGCCATTGCCTGCCCTCATGCGGTGTGAATGTAACTGTCACTTATCAGCCTGGAACAGTGTCCTTCTCTTGCTGCATTTGAACATGCACTGCTTCAGTATCTGAGGAGTCATGAATGTTGATGGACACTATGCAATCGTCAGCGAACATCTCCACTTCTCACATTATGATGGAGGGAAGGTCATTGATGAAGCAGCTAAAGATGTTAATGTCTAGGACACTCCCCTGAGGAACTCCTGTACAGATATCCTAGAGTTGAAGTGACTGACCTCCAACAACTAGAACCATCTTCAGTTATTGCCAAGTACGATGCAATCAGAAGTCACTCGACACCAGGTTATAGTCCAGCAGGTTTGTTTGAAATCATAACACTCGACGAAGGAGCAGTGTTTTGAAAGCTTGTGACTTCAAGTAAACCCGTTGGACTATAACCTGGTGTTGTGTGACTTCTGACTTTGCCCACCCCAGTCCAACACCAGCACCTCCACATCAGGTGTGACTCTAGCCAGTGAAGGTTTTTTTCCCTAATTATCATTGACTCCACTTTAGCTTGGGCTCCTTGATGCCACACTCAGTCAAATGCAGCTTTGCTATCAAGGGCAGTCACTCTCACCTCATCTCTGGAATGCAGCTCTTTTGTCTGTATTTGAACCAAGACCATAATGAGGCCAGGAGCTGAATGGCCCTGGTAGAATACAAACTGGGCTTTAGTGAGCAGGTTATATTGCTAAGCAAGTGTTGTTTGATAGCACTATTGATGACTCCTTCCGTCACTTTACTGATGATCAAGAACAGACTAACGAGGTGGTAATTGACTAGTTTGGATTTCTCCTACATTTTGTGTATACAACATGCCTGGGAAATTTTACACATAGTCAGGCAGACGCCAGTGTTGTAGCTGTACCTTAACAGCTTGGCTAGGGGTGCTGCAAATTCTGGAGCATATCTTCAGTATTATTGCTGAAATGTTGTCAGAACTTATAGCGTTTGGAGTATCTGATGCCTCAAGCTATTTCTTGATATCATACTGAGTAAATTGAATTGGCTGAAGACTGGTATCTGTGATATGGAGACCTTTGAAGGAGGAAACCAAGATGGATCATTCACTCAGCACTTCTGGCTGAAGAGTGTTGTGAATGCAATCTATGCACTGATGTGCTGGGCTCCCCCATTATTGAAGATGGCGACATTTGTGCAGCTATCTGCTCTAGGGAGTTGTTTATTTTTTCCTTACTATTCATGACATATGTGGCAAGACTGGAGAGCTTGGATTTGTTCTGTTAGTTGTGGAATCACTCAGTTCTGCTTGTCAGTTGCTGCTTATGCTGTTTGGCATGCAAGTAATCCTGTTTTGTAACTTCACGAAGCTGACACTTCAATGTCTGTTGCTGTTTCTGGCATGTCCTCCTGCAGGAACCAGGAATGATATCCTAACTTGATGGAAACAGGTAATGGTAGAATGGGTAAGTGCATTAATGTAGCAGCTGAGGGGAGGTGTACCATGGTAGTCAGCAGAAGGTTTCCATGTGAGTGTGCATAGCTATATAAGATGGTGAGCTGTGCCCAGTGAGTGAGTAGGAAACATGTTGAGCAGAAAGTGTTAACCAAAAAACTGAAAGAACTGCGGATGCTGTAAATCAGGAAAAAAAACAAAGTTGCTGGAAAAACTCAGCAGGTCTGGCATCATCAGTGAAGGAAAAAACAGAGTTAAAGTTTTGGGTCTGGTGACCCTTCCTCAGAACTGAGGAAGTGTGTGTGTGTGAGCAGAAAGTATTGGTTGTTTGAGAAGATGCGATGGGTATTGCATTTCTTTTTTGGCTTTAATGCTTTGGGAGCTTGATTTGTTAATGAGTCAAGATTAGTATGTAAACCATATGATCAACTGTCACATGCAGTCCAACAAAACACATGGTATACCTCGTTGCATTCATAGTTAACTGTAACTGCAAGTTGTAGTGTAAGCTGTTAAGTATGATGGGGTTTTGCTAGTATACTAAGTCCATGCCATTCAATTTATGTTACTTACTTATAACACCAAGATGCACAACCCAAGTAAGCCATTGAGTTCACGTCATGTGTGTGATGCTGAGGCTTGAGTTGTGACTCAGATGGAAGGATCGTGTAGAAAATCATGCCCTACCAATTCATGAATGTACCAAAAGTTTCTGTCTTTAGCACCAAAATAATCAGTTGTTTCTCTTTATTATGGCTATCTCGATCGAAAGATAATTTCACCAGGATTTCTTCAGTTAACTCAAAAATAACTTGTTTATTGGAAAGAGTCCTGCGCTATAAATTTGAATAAGCTGCTAAATTGAGGCAGCGTCCTGAATGCTTTTTTCTGTCTTGTGCAAAACAAAAAAACTATATGAACTAATTTCATGAACAAAATTTTATTTTCAAAAACAAAATTAAAAGTGAAACTAAAATTAAAGAATTGGATGTTTGAAAGATGCTTCCAAATGTTTCTGGTGCCCTATATCTAACCATCTTCAGCTACTTCACTGGGGACATTTGCATCAAGGTAACTTCAGAAGTTGGGGATATTTGCTGATGATTTCATACAGTTCTATTCTTTTAGTAACTCTTTGGATATTGAAGCAGTCCATGTCTGCATGCAGCCAGACCTGGGCACCATTCAGGCTTTTGCTGTTAAGTCTCAAAGTGATATCAGTGCCACAGGATTGTCAGGCAATGACCATCTCCATCAGTAGAAAATCTAAACATCTCACCTTGACATTCAACTGCAATTCAATCACAATACTTCACCAATGTCTTGTGGGTTACCATCGACCAGATGTGTAACTAGACCAGCTGTATAAATACTGTTATTTTCAGAGCAGGTCAGGAGCTAGGAATCCTCAACTAACTCACTTTCTGACTCTCCAGTGTCTGTCAACTATCTGAAAGACACAAGTCAGGAGTGTGATGGAATACTCTGCACTTGTCTGGATGGGTGCAGCTCAAATAACATTTAAGAAGATCAACATCATTCAGGACATAGCAGCGTACTTGCTTTGCACCCCATCCACCACATTCAGTATTCACTGCCTTCATCACTGATGCTCAGTGGCAACAGAATGTAACAACCACAAGATGCTTTGAAGCAACTTACAAAGACTCTTTTGACATCACCTTCCAAACCCAAGAACTAAAAGACGGTGAGTGGCAGATGGATGGGAACGCACTGCCCGCTTGTTCCCCTCCATGCCACAAGCTTTCCTTCACTTTTGCTGGGTCAAAGCTTTGTCCTAATGGCTCACTGGGCTATTCAGCAGTTCAAGAAGGCAATTTGTCACCGCTTCTTTGAAGGCAGTTGGAGATGAGTAATAAATGCCCACATTCCATAAATGAAAAAAGCACACAGTTATTTTCAGGAACTGGTTCAGATCTGAATTCTGACAGTAAACAAAAGCATCCCTAAAATATTATGCAGCCTCCAGGATACACCCTTAAACACTCATTGCAATGGGATAACCCACACCCAATCTGCAATTGCTACTTTGGGCAACTGATAAACTCATCAGGGACATTTCCTAAAGCAGGTGCCTTGAACATGAAAAATTAGTGGTCAATCGGTCCTTTAAATAGTCTTTGGGAAAATTTTATTTTTGACAGGCTGGTCTCAAATGCCCATGATTCTTCAGCTGCTTCCTTGTAATGTAGATTAGGAACATAACGTTCCAAGAATTTTTCCACAGTCACTTTCCCTCCACTGACTCCCACTCCTCTTTTCCATATGAAATCTGCCCATCCCATCCCATAAACTCCCAGGGACCTATTATCTTACAGATGCCAGTCTATTCATTGCCTTCAAAGCAAAGCTATTTTTGGAGATTCCACCAATTACTCAGTCACTCATGGATTGTTACTGAAACTTTGAAGCCCCAATTTCTGATCAGTCACAGACACCCATTGTGGGATAGGTCTATGCTTGTTCATCATCGCTAATTTGATTGTTCCCTCTGTGACAGGGCTTGGCATGCCTGAAGCGCGCTTACTTGTTAAGAAAGAAATATGAACCACTGCAATATTGACAACTCAGCGTCATCCACAAACACTTCTTAAAATGCCACAGCAGTGTGTAAGTACTGAGAAGTAAAGAAACATGCATTCCGCTGATAAAACAATCTAGCACAATGTCACTCCCACCAAGAATTGCTATTAGAATGCATGCATGCTTCAGTTGTGTCAACTTTCAAAATCACTGTGTACTACAAAGGTATTTGACAAAGTCCTGGCCTTTAAAACTGGAGGAATATCCATGGTGTTAGCAAACATGTGGCTTCTGCTGTGCACACAGTGTAGTTGTGCTTCAGGCACTACAATACCATTGTACTCTGTCAGCAAAGTACAAGATAGTTGAGTGGGGCAAAGTCAACATGGAGTGTCTCTGCCCTATTCAGTTATGGAAAGGTATGTGATAGTAGAAAGCACGTCAATACGTCAAGTGAATTAAAATAATTTGATGTTGATAAAGCAACCACATTGATGAGCCTCCACTGAACCATAAAAAAAAAGGACATCAACAACAATATAATGCAATGTGAAACAGGTGTACTCACTAATGAAAAGTGGCCACCTCAGTAGGACGCAAGTCTGTTTTCTGCAGTAAGGATTGTGTTGCTAATGGTGATGTAGCCAAGAGAGATATCTTGTACTCTATGGAGATAAAAAATAAACTTAAGGGAATTAAAATTGGATAAAACTGTGGCAAGGAACACAATAATTCTCACTGATTCAATTCAAAGCAGATAGCAGATCAAATTCATGCAGCCTGTTCATTTAAATGATCTCTTTAGCCAGTGCCAACGTGGCTTGTACCCCTCGGATGGGGATAATATTACAAATGCCAAGCACTGCTGTATATTAGCCTTCACTGCTTAAAACTGAGGTACATTGTGGCTAGGACAGATCAAATCAGGGCATTGTTTAGCATGCAAGTTTGTGCATATGTTAGAACACCAAGGGCACTCATTTCTCATGCTAATTTTTTTGTAAGAAGAATGCAAGCAAGGAAATATCTGAAACTCAAAATGAATTGACTAAAATATTAGAAAACTTACAAAATACTGGAAATTTGATACCGGAAATCTGAAAACAGAAGATGCTGAAAATACTCAATAGACCTTACAGCATGTATGGAGAGAGCAACAGAACTAAGCTTTCGGGTCAAAGTTACTTGACCCAGACTGTTCCAAGAATTCAAAGGCCTGAACTCACATTGAGCTGGTTTCTTCATATGCAGCTACAGATGAGAGCAGAAAGTTGCAAATGGGGGATCATCAACTCGGTAAAAGCCACTTTTTAGTCTGCCCAAAACTTGTTGGTCTTCCAGAGCAAGGAGTTGACCCTGACTGAATGTTGCAGACTGGCACATTCCAAAGTCCAGGACTATGTGCTTGAGGCAGCTGCTGCTAAGTGCAGTGGGTAAAGACCACCATTTAAGGTCTTTTTACCAAAGTTAAATGGGTGTGTCCATTCAGTTATTGGATCCTCCCGTTGCTTCACATATATGTAAATATAATTTTGTACAGATAAGAAATGCCTTTAGTCTGTTTGCTGCATAGAGTCAAACTCCAATGTTTGTTTCTTCATATGCTACTATACAGAACCTAACTGCTTTGGTGACTATGTATTTAAAGATATTTTTATAAATAAAGTACATTTTTGAAAGTAATAAGAAAAAAAATCTTTTGACGTGAGTGGGCTAAAATATGGCAGCTGGAGTTCAGTGCGGCGATTAAGTGTGAGATCTAAGAAGCGCTGATCAAAGCATTTTCTAAACATTGGGAGCTGTGGAAGAGCAGAGAGATTCATTGGTCCAAGTACAGAAATTATTAGAAGGCACAAAAACATAATTAAAAAGGCTTGACGGAACATATGTCGTTATCTCAAAGAGGCCAGAACAGAAAGGAGTGGAAACTTTGCTACAGAAATAAAATACTTTGATTGGGTGTTTTTTTTTTAATGCTTTCACTATAGAGGCTTTTGCCTTGCTGTCATTCCCAGTTTCCAAAGGGGATCTGTACTTGTCATTCACATGGCCAGACCTGACCAAAAGCAGAGATGGGAATGAGAAGCGATGGGGCTGGTGGAAGAAGTGGTAGCAGTGAACCCTAATCCCTGTAATTTGAAACTGTTCTTGTTTTACAGGGTTAAAAGATGAGCATATCCTTATTTCATGTTTACCTATAAGTACGTGAAACTTTAATGTCCTTCTCAGCCCCTTTCATTACTTCGTAAAACAAATGTAAGGACTGTAGAAATGTTGGTACAAGGTTTCTGAACTCCTGTTTCTGATGCTGTCCATACAAAAATCACCTGCTTACCTGTGTATGATTTTTCTGACCAAATATTCAAAATAGGATCTAATATTTAAGGTATTTAACCTTGGGATAATGACAAGTGGAATTTGCACAGAAGCCAACGCCCCCTTTTTACAGTCCTAATTGTTGCATTCTGGGGAGTTTTTAAAGCTTCTTAGTGTTATGTGTGAGCAAATTGGTTGTTGTATAGGTTTGTGACTGGGTAGGGTAAGTGAGATAATTGGATAAGTGAGTATGGTGGATCAGGTAAGTGGGCGGTGGGCATAATTGCAGTGGGGCAGAGTAGAAGCAAGGGTAGGGTAGTGAGGTTGGATTGCATTGGGAGGGAGGGTTCATGTCGAGTCATGTGGGGCAGAGAGGCATGAGTACAATGAGTTTTGGGGTG
The DNA here is from genome assembly GCF_021869965.1 of Rhincodon typus. Classification (NCBI taxonomy): domain Eukaryota; kingdom Metazoa; phylum Chordata; class Chondrichthyes; order Orectolobiformes; family Rhincodontidae; genus Rhincodon; species Rhincodon typus. The sequence continues at coordinate 16,299,721 of NC_063341.1, forward strand.
CAATCCAAAGTGTCAGTGAATGGATGGAGGGGAGAGTAGGGAAGTCAGCTGATGGGAGCTAGTTCGATTGGATTGGGGCAAGTAAGATTGGAGTGGGATAGTCAGTTTGGAGTGGCGAGGTGATTTGGGGTAGAGTGGTAAAATACAGGCACGTTGGGTTGGAGGGGGAGCAGGGATCATGAAGGGAGACAGAGGACTGGAGGGGGGAGGTCCGAGTGTGGTGGGTGCTAGTCTGGTTACATCACGGAGAAAAGGTTTGGTCGGTGTGGGAGGGGATGAGTTGGGAATCTCAGCAAGTTGTGGAAGGTCAGTCAGGTCTGGTTAGTGGGAGGGCTGAGATTTGAATTTGGAGCTGGGGTTGAATTGGGGGGCCAGTTGGAGGGTTGGGAGGGAAATTGAATTGTGGCGTCTCATCAAGTTGGGTTGAGGGGCGTTGGGAGGTTGAAGTGGGCTATGGGAGGTGTAGGTTATGCAGTTACCCAGGAGTTAGCCAATGATTCTTCTATCTAACCTGGGTAATGATCTCGGTTAAGTACATTGTAACTGTCTGAAGTCTCCAACAACATTCTCAGAGAGTCCTGAGGGCAGGGTATTGGCCATTGGAGATTCAAATTCCCAGACAACTCGCAGTCAGTATTTCAGGACTTTCATGAGATCCTATCACACACCTTGGGTCATCAGTTTGGTCTCTGCTGATTCAGGGGCGGAAAATCTGGGCCATTGTCATAGACTATCATTCTATCATCTCATTATCATCTTTGGGGCGGCATGGTGGCTCAGTGGTTAGCACTTCTGCCTCACAGTGCCAGGGACCCGGGTTCAATTCCACCCTCGGGCGACAGTCTGTGTGGAGTTTGCACATTCTCCCTGTGTCTGTGTGGGTTTTCTCCAGGTGCTCCAGTTTCCTCCCACAGTTCAAAGATGTGCAGGCTAGGTGGATTGGCCATGTTAAATTGACCATAGTGTTCAGGGACATGTAGTTTAGGGGGATGGATCTGGATGGGATGCTATGAGGGTCAGTGTGGACTTGTTGGGCCAAAGGGCCTGTTTCCACACTATAGGGATTCTATGATTATTAATTTTATGAGATTTCTCTCAAATATTATATGTTGACTTCAGAATCTCACCCGTGCATGCTGACTACCTTACTTCCATGCATTTGAATCTCATTAAAGCCCTGAGGCACACTTTTTACATCCCACTTCTAATTCTCCTCTCTTTCCCTGAGAAACCTGGTGGTGCAAATTCCCAACAGGTAAAACAACGCTCTTTCAATCCCTGTCATGGCCATTGTGCCTCTGCTTCTTCTGCACCATGCCGCTGCTTGGTCTTTGGCCAAGAGTCTCCCCGATCTGTCATCTACGCGAGCTGCATCGTCAAATTGCCAGCCTCATCACATCACCATGCCTGCTCTCGAACCAATTCAGACAGCACTTCAGGGCATTTTTACAGCTCACTAGAGCAGTGTGGTCTAAATCAAGCCCCACTAATCCTGGAGTCATACCAAATATTAAAGTTTTTTTTTAAAGTACGCATTGTGCCCCAATTTTCCTGACTTTCAGACAAGATAGATGAAAACCACAGACCAGATTTCTGTACTGAAAAATAATAATAATTTGTTGTAAGTATGAGACTATAGCTACAGGTAAACAGAGACAAACCAATGATATATAACCCTACTAATTAAAATTCTAATCCCATTACAAACTTCTCCTCTGTCTCTCTCGCTCGCTCTCACAGGCGCGTGCATGGGAAATAGATTATTGGTGGAAGTTAAAAAACTGTAAAGTCTGTTCCTTGATCTTTATATCCCAATTTTGATGTTGTGACAACCTTTCTTTAACTAACCAGGCCCTTCTTGCTCACTTGTCTCTCTCAGGAAGCTTTCACTGGTTTGTAAGAAGTATAGAACAATGGGTTCACTTGGAAAATGTCTCTTATTTAACAATTCAAAAGTCACAGCAACTGTTGCAGGAAAGGTAACTGGCTTTTTTTTTCAAATATAAACTGATTTTTACTGCAGAGAATAGGCAGCTTCTGCTGAGGAGAACAACAGCACACCTTTCTGTGTCTCTGTAACTTGTTTCCAGTCCAAACCTACTCAGACAGTTGAGACTAATCAGCTTCACATGTAAACAGCTCCTCTGCTCCTGATTGGCTGCACATTGCAGGGACTCACAGCCACAGAGTAAACAGAATTTACAATAGGTATAGAATTCCTTGCTGTGTAATCATGCAGCCATTCTGGTAAATCCTCTTTTTAAAAACAGTTCTTTGTCATTTCAGTCCATAGGTTCTAAAAACACAAAAAATAAAGAAAAAAGACATGGTCCTTACTTTTATTTGGAGCTGATGGATGCTTATGACTTGCAGCTTTGTGCACAGTGACAGCCATGTATCTCATTCATCTATGCAGGAATGCTTTTGTCCTGACATACATAACCATATTTTATTCCCCTAGGCCTTTTTTTTTTAATTACTCACTCACTTTGGTGCTTATGTGGAGGCCGCCAGCCTCTGTCTATTTCACAGCCAATAAAGTGTGGGGCTGGATGAACACAGCAGGTCAGGCAGCATCAGAGGAGCAGGAAAGTCGGCATTTCAGGTTTATACCCTTCATCATTTCACATTGCTTTCTGTATCACATTCACTTGAGCACTGAGTGACAGGTTGCTAGCCTCTGCAAACCCCTTTAGCTTGCAGCTTTGCATAGGTGGAGAGGCAAGCAGCTTGTGATGGTGAGGAGTAGTGAACAGTGAATCTATCAGTCAGACAGTGGGTGAATGTATGGCACTATGCTACCATCAGAGATGCAGCATGTGCCAACAGCTTACGTGGCAAAACTCTGCACATTCTTCAAGCAAATGGCTGTGTCTGAAGAGTCCTTAGTGGAGTAAAGAAAAGACTACTGTCAGTGAAAGCATACCAGTGTTGTCTTATGACATAGATCTCATAAAAGCACTGTGCCTTTAAGATGGCTACATGACATCTCAACATGTGATGCTCTCATATAAAAAGGTCTCCATTTTACTTTCTAAACTGTCGTTTGGTCAATGAGTTAGTTGATTAGTTAAAGAGTCAGTCAGTTAGCTAGCCAGTCAACTATGGATATAATGTAAAGTAGTACAAGTAAGCACACGGACCAGACTACATATTATGTCTGGGATTTCATATTAGCGTATGCAATTAGGTGTGAATAAAATTCCAGATATCTGTCTCTACAAGAACCTGAGTCATTGTTATATATGTTACATAGGCTAGCATATAGAAAACCACGCTGTATCAACAGTCAGTGGGCTTATCTGATTATAGGAGAAGGTATTGGCCACTGTCAATCCAACTTGTCAAGTGCAAGCAGTCTGAAGACTACAGACAGATCAGTCCAGGTTCTGTTGCAACATCAGTTTGGAGCTGGCTAGGTTTTCCTGCAATTTGACAAAGGGTAGTATCTTATGGGGGTTTGTGATGTGAGCTATGGTGAAATGTGGGGTTGAATTGTGTGAGAAGTCTGGTGAGGCACACCTCAACATCTGGAGCATTTCACTCCATGGCTGATTCGACATTCCTCACATCCACTTTCCTGCCTTTTCCCCTTAACCCTGATTCCCCTACTGATCATGAATCTATCTGTCTCAGCCTTATACATGTCCAAGGACGTGCCCCCATACTGTAGGTGGCAAAGAATTCCAGTGATTCATAAACCTTGGAGAGAAGAAATTCCTCCTCATTTCAGTCTTAAGTTGGTACCCCTTTCTTCTGAGACTATGCCCTCTGGTTCTAGACTCTCCCAAAAGGGGAAATGCACCTCACTATTTACCCTGACAAGCCCCGTAAGAATCCTATATGTTTCAGTGTGAACACTTCTCATTCTTCTAAACTCCAATGAATAGAGTACCAACCTGTTTATGCTCATAATCCCTCCACATCAGGGGTCATCCTAGTGAGCCTTCTGTAGCTACCTCCAGTGAAATAATATCTTTCTGTAGATGAAAGGACCAAAACTGCTCAGAGTACTCCAAATGTGCTCTCAGCAGCATGTTACAGTTGCAGTAAAACTTCCCTACTCTTATATTCCAACCCCCTTGAAATAAGGGCCAACATTCCATGAGCCGATAGTCTGCTGCACCTATGTGTTAGCTTTCTGTGTTATGTGCACAAGTACCCCAAGTCCCTTTGTGTTGCTGCTTTCTGCAGTTTTTCTCCATTTAAATAATACTCTGTTCTTTTGCTTTCCTTTCCAAAATGTACAACTTCACATTTTCTCACATTATACTCCATTTGCCAGCATTTACTTAATCTATCAATATTTCTCCATAAACTGTTCATATCCCCCTCTCAGCCTGTGTATCCACCTATTTTTGTGTCATCTACAAATTTGGCTACAGTACATTTGCTTCCTTCTTCCCAATGTCCACTTCCTACTCCTTGGAAGGCTGTTCTTCCTCCTCCAGTTCCTCAGCATCCAGCACATTGCTTCATTGCCTGCTCCAATTTGGCAGAGCGCAGCACACCAGGATGCTCTCTCCAGGCTATGCTGAGGGCCCTCGCAGACCAGTCCAAGCAGTAGAACCTCATCTTTAGCAGCCCCGTCGCCTGCTCCACATGACTCTGGTCGAAGCATTTTACCTCACTGTACCCTGATAGCCCATTTCCACTCATTTCCCTTTTGTGGAGTGCAACTCCATTAAAATTTGCCTCCAGCTGTCCTCCCTGCCCCCGATCCCCAACATTGTACCACAATGATGCTCCTTTGCTTCCTCCTATGGAAGCCACAGGGTTGGTTACTGTCAGTAACCTACTCTCCATAGCCTACCACACTCTCCAAAGCTGTTCAACGTCCCCATCCACCTTAACCATCCTTGTCTCCACCTCTACAAATGCCTGTTATTCTCCTCTGCCACTAACTCC
>NC_063341.1:16304728-16308960 GCF_021869965.1 Rhincodon typus
CCCCCCACTCACCCCCCCCCCCACGCACCCCCCCCCCCCCTTTGCGCCACAACCCCCCAGTTGGCCCTATTCCCCCCCCCCCCCCCCAACTCCACCTTGCACCCTTCTCAATGAACGATGAACTGACCCCATGACTGTATTTGCCTCCGGCACTGAGGTAGACTTCACAAGTCATCTCATCTGATCCTACCACAAATCTTGCTATAGCCCCACATTGCTCAGACCCCTGCACAATTCCACCCTTGCTTTCGTAGGAAGTAGGGAACATGAGTTTGTTGTGAAAAGCTGAGGATGGGGAATCATGCTCAGAATTCAAAAGATAGAACAAGCTAATTGGGCTGATACTTTTTTTTCTGCCTCCTCGTGTTTTTACAATAGTAATGAGATTAGAACAGGTAGCCACATTCAACCTAAAATGTCTCACCATTCAGCAAGAAAGTCAAGGTGCTTATTACAAGAGCTGAACGACCTTTAGATAGTGAGAAATCAAATAATACAAATTTATGGACTTAATAGCCTAATGCTTGCTCTAAGAAAATTGAATAGGCACAATAAAAGGCACCCAACCTGCTGCCTTTAAGCATAACAAAGAAAGCTCATTCACACTCACAATTGACTCTCTAAACTGCAAGAGCATCGGATTTAATGACAAGAACTATTTCTCTTGTACTTTTGAAATACCATCTACAAAAATCAGCAACCCTTCATTTACTGAATGAATCTCCATTTTTGAAAAGTGGCCACCTTTTCATTTATACGATTTAAGAGGGAAAAAAAGAGACTTCTTTCACATCTATGAATCTGAAAAGAGGAATCAATAAGAAATATAGCTTCACATGTTGTGGAAAATTGGACTTTCATCTCTTTTATTGATTCAATGATTATGGAATTTGTTGTTCTGTTGTCAGGTTTGCAGGATCACTACGTCATTTAGTAACCCATTTGACCCCTTTTAGTTCATCCATCCAAAGTGACCCAAAAATACCCCCTTCATTGAAATGGGTAACTGTGTTTTAAATGATTCCAGAATATTTGACAGTCGCCTCTAATCAGAGCATCCATTCCATATACTGACAACTTTGTGTTAAGAACTTCCTAATGTTAGCCATAAACTTACTTTTCACATGTTTAAACCTGTGCCCCTTTGTTCTAAGATAGTAGGAACTGCTGATGCTGGAGAATCTGAGATAACAAGGTGTAGAGCTGGATAAACACAGCAGGCCAAGCATCAGAGGAGCAGGAAAGCTGACGTTTCGGGCCTGGACCCTTCTTCGGAAAATGTTCGACCCTTGTTGTTAAACTTACATACCAGCCTGTATTTAGCCATTCTATTTCCTTAACTGTCCTGGCTAACTCTTTAAAAAAAATTTAATGGGTTTCCCCAGTCAATCTGTTTGATCTCCCCAAAAACCCTCAGAGACATTAAGATAAAAAATACAATATTGCAGATACTCAAGATCTGCAATAAAAACAAAAGTGCTTGAGAAAAGTCGTATTGGACTTCAAACATTAACTCTGTTTCACCACAGATGCTGCCAGACCTGCTGACCTTTCCAGCACTTTGTGTTTTTAGTTTAGACTCTCAAAGCCACCTTCTACAATTATTTCCTCCTCAATGTTCCTACCACCTTCATAATTAGAACACCTAAGCCCTCTCAATATCACCTTGCCTCTCTGCAGAGGGATATAAACAGTTTAAGCAAACGGGCAAAAACTTGGCTATGTTTGACTGGGCTCGGCCTATACTTATTGGAATTTAGAAGATTAAGAGGCCACTTTATTGAAATTCTTAGACAGACTTTACAGGGTAGATGGGGAAAGGTTGTTTCCCCTTTTAGCAGAGTCTAGGACCAGTGGGCATGATCTCGGAATAAGGGATTGCCCAATTAAGACAGAGATGAGGAGGAATTTCTTCACTCAGAGGGTAGGGAATCTGTGGAATTCTTTATCATAGAGGGTTGTCAAAGCTTAGTTGATTATATTCAAGGCTGAGATTGACAGATTTTAATCAGTAAAGGAATCAAGGGCTACTGGGAAAGACAGGAAATTTGAGTCAAGGATTATTAGATCACTTGTGATCTCATTGAACAGTGGAGCAGGATTGATGGGCTGAATAACCTCCTTTTGCACCGACATCTTATGATCTTCAGTCCCTCGAATAGACCAACTTGTGGTCAGCCCAGCTTAGTCTACTGCCTTGTGCTGTGGACTTCTCACATTGTGGGTTGCTAGTGGGACAATTGCAGAAAAACATTGTAAAGCTGCCCAGAAGTTTAAAAAAAAAAGCCCCAGGTCTCCAGCCTGAAAAATCAACCCCTCACCCATGCTCAACACTGCAACAGCCTCGGAGCTAAAATTCAGGCTTTCAATTTCTCCACCATTTTTCTCATTTCCAAGTCCCATGATAATGGTTCAGCCCTATCACCAACCTGTTCTCATCATTTGAAATAATACCCTTGTGTCTTCATAATGAGAGTTGGAGACAGTGTTCAATGATCTGATCAGAGCATTCCCAGAGTCTGGTGACCTCTTTTTCTGAATTTTATCCCAATGTTTTGGTAGCATCATCAAAATGCTTTGTTTGCTTATTATTGTTCTAGAGACTTGAGTTTACTAAGATTCAGAGATCTCTCCTTGTCCTGTGTGCTGTTTTAACACAATTCATGGCATGAGTTTGCAAAAATTATTCTTCTTTCCTATGTGTACTCATTCATATTTGTCTGACTTTATTTCCAATGCTGCAAATTTATTTTTGATAGCTTCATAAACACAGAATAATCACCCATATCTTCCAACGTGGGTCCTACTTCCAAACCAGAGCAGACAGAAATTGCTCACTTATCTCAACAGGAGTTTTTCAGTAGAGAAAAGAGCCTTACCAGTTAAAGCAGTCCTGTCTAGTCCAACAATCTAATTTTTAAAAAATTCATTCATGGGATGAGGGTGTTGCTGATTGGGCAGCATCTATTGCTTATCTCTAATTGTCCAGTGGGCAGTTAAGGGTCAACCACATTGCTGTGGGTCTGGAGTCACATGCAAGCCAGACAAGGTAAGGATGGCAGTTTCCTTCCCCAAAGGACGTTAGTGAACCAGATGGGTCTTTCCCCCAACAACTGACAATGGATTCACAATCACATATTTATTAAATTCAAATTCCACCATCTGCTGTGGTGGAATTTGAACCCGGATCCTCAGAACATTATCTGGGTCGCTGGATTAATAGTCCAGCAATAATTCAACTTGGTCATCGCCTCCCTAGGGTAGGATAGGGATTGAAACCACATTTGTTTTTATGGCAGGAGCTGCTGTACTCCACGGTTTAAAGGCCCCAAAGCCAATTTGACAGCTACTGAAAGTAAGTGTATAAAGTCATTGAGGGGTATGGTTTCCAGATGGCAGGGAGTGAGTCTACCAAGTGGATGACGGGCACAGGTGCCAGGTAGGTGCGTCATGTTTGAGCTGGGTGTTGGCTTCAGGCAGGTTGTGTGGGTCCTGGGTCAGGGGTGGTGGGGGAAGTTGACATTTGGGTTGGCATGTATTAGTTGTGGGGGGGGTGGTCTTGCCTCTCTGAGATGCCTGGGTGGGAGGGAGAGGCGAAGCCATTAGTGAGTTGGATGGGGATCGATTTAATAGACAGAAATTGGAGCAGATTTAAATCCCTGTAACATTTCCTCGGTAACTATTAAGTGAAGCTATTCGGAAATCTCCTAAATCTGAGTCTAACTCTGTGGGAGCTGTTCTTTGGCAGATTCTAGACGCTGTATGATTTGCCCATTGGAAATGACCACTTCCGGGGCAATTCGGGACTTGTTGGTGACAACAAGGTGCAGAGCTGGATGAACACAGCAGGCTAAGCAGCATCATAGGAGCAGAAAGGCTAATGTTTCGGGCCTAGATCCTTCATCAGAAATGGGGGAGGGGAAGGGGGTTCTGAAATAAATAGGGAGAGAGGGGGAGGCGGATAGAAGATGGATAGAGGAGAGGATAGGTGGAGAGGAAACAAACAGGTCGAAGAGGCGGGGATGGAGCCAGTAAAGGTGACTGGTTTTGGGATGTGGTAGGGGGAGGGGAGATTTTGCAGCTTGTGAAATCCACATTGATACCATTGGGCTGCAGGGTTCCCAAGCGGAATATGAGTTGCTGTTCCTGCAACCTTCGGGTGGCATCGTTGTGGCACTGCAGGAGGCCCAGGATGGACATGTCGTCTGAGGAATGGGAGGGGGAGTTGAAAT
>NC_063341.1:16309360-16344164 GCF_021869965.1 Rhincodon typus
GGTTGGTGGGGTGGTACGTGAGGACGAGGGGGATTCTTTTTTGGTTCATAGCTTGGGCTCATGCGGGTACCCATGGCCACCCCCTTTGTCTGTAGGAAGTGGGAGGAATCAAAAGAGAAGTTGTTGAGGGTGAAGACGAGTTCGGCTAAGCGGATGAGGGTGTCAGTGGAGGGGGACTGGTAGGGCCTGCAGGACAGGAAGAAGCGGAGGGCCTTTAGGCCATCTGCATGGGGAATGCTGGTTTAGAGGGACTGGACGTCCACGGTAAAGATGAGGTGTTGGGGACCGGGGAATTGGAAGTTCTGGAGGAGGTGGAGGGCGTGGGTGGTGTCACGGACATAGGTAGGGAATTCCTGGACCATGGGGGAGAAAATGGAGTGCAGATAGTTGGAGATAAGTTCGGTGGGGCAGGAGCAGGCGGAGACAACGGGTCGACCAGGGCATTCAGGTTTGTGGATTTTGGGAAGGAGATAGAAGCGGGCAGTGCGGGGTTGGGGAATGATGAGGTTGGAGGCCGTGGGTGGGAGGTGACCTGAGGTGATGAGGTTGTGGATGGTTTGGGAGATGATGGTTTGGTGCTCGGGGGTGGGGTCATGATCAAGGAGGCGGTAGGAGGAGGTGTCGGAGAGTTGGCACCTGGCCTCGGCGATATAGAGGTCAGTGCGCCATACTACAACTGCGCCTCCCTTGTCCGTGGGTTTTATGGTGAGGTTGGGATTGGAGCGGAGGGCTGCACATTCTGTGGGGGAGAGGTTGAGGCGATTGATGTTTCGACGGCAGTTGGAGATGAAGAGGTTGAGGGAGGGTAGGAGGCCTTGGGGTGGTGTCCAGGAGGAGGGGGTGTGTTGGAGGCGCGAGAAGGGGTCAGTAGAGGGAGGGTTAGGTTCACCGTTGAAGAAGTAAGCGTGGAGGTGGAGGCGGCGGAAAAACTGCTCTCTGTCGGTGTCGGGACTTCTAAATGGAGCCAATGCTTAACTCTACGCACCTTCAACGAGATGCGGGCCAATCTTTGCTCGGAGGCTGCCTAATAGAGACATAGCAAAACATGATTTTATCCAGTGAGTTTTGAATTTCGATAAGTGGCGAATGTTGGAAGTATTTACACACATTTGCAGGAGGTTTGCGCAAATGTTAACATATTCCATAGGCTCGTTTCAATTTAAACAAACTTCTAGAATTTCCAGTAAATATATGGAAATGCTTCGGACGTTCTGCCACAACTATTCAAACATTCAGGATTCCCTATCAAATCTTTCAGAAGAACGGAGTCAGTTGATGTCTCAAGGGAAAGCATTATCAACAAACACGAAGCAGCAAGGAAACTTGTGGACGGTCTGCGATTCTCTTGCGGAATGCGAAATAATTTGCCAACTCCCAAGTGTAAATAAATGAGGAAATACCAATTACCAGCTTGTGACAATTGCATGTAGCAGGGGATATTTGGACTGCTCTGCAAAAACAGTTTACACATTTTAAAAATGCAGTTCTCGGGTTTCAACTTGGCATAGCTGCAGATTTGAGCAGTAGATTTTCCACTATTTGCACACTGGGCCAGCACAGCAAGAACACAGATTAATGATCACCTCCAGACAGCAGCGTATCGTCAATACAGCTTATTATCATTTTACAGGGGAACTTTACATCAATCGGCGTAGTCAGGGTTACGGTAACTGATGGCTCACCTCAGAGTTTTCAACAGCCAAGAGATTTTAAGCCGGTCCCTAATGCGCTTTAATTCAAAACAAGCAAAGATTTGTGAGGGAACGCAGTGTGAATTCTGAGATAAGAACACACTAGCTTCGCTACAGTACGGTACAGAATAACTGAGCCGATCTCTTCACAGCTGCTGCCGTAGTCCCAAGGTAAAGGTACATCTCAAATATTGAACCAATCAATTTAACCAACTGGGGCTTTCTCGCAAGCTTGTGATAGCAGCACTGTGCTCAATAGTGAGATACTGAGACTAATGACCTACCTCAAATTTCTCATTCTTTCTAATGGTTACTTGCTCCCGATAAGATTAACAACCCAAGACACACAAAAAAAGGAAATACTGATCTAGTTTCAATAAATTGAATTATTACAGTCGTTCTTGTGTTTAATGGAATGCCAATAAAGAAAATACTTGTACTAAATTATTACATATTTATATATCGTTCCCAATCCAGCAGCTATGCATTACTAATTCGTGTCCTGTCATCTTACTCTTCATGCAATGGTTTGCAAGGTCATGGAGGTATAAGCTGATCTGACAGCATTGGATGGCATTGTACAATTACTGAAAGCACCTTGATGATCCAGTGACAGGAGGGCTATTGGTGTGCAGATCTGACGTGGGCTTCAAATTAGGCTCTTAGTTCTTTGCATAAAATGGGAGTGATGAGGTAGTTGAGGTCATAACTGATGTTGCGTTCAGAGCTTGTAACTTTTTCATTATGAATAGGGTAATCTACTACTTTAACTGCTTTCATTTTTTTTAAAGTGACAGATAGTGTTTGTTACTAGGATTGAAGGGGTTAAAGACTAGGACAGTTTGCACAATGTCAACTTGCAGTTGCTTGAATTTAGAAGATTCACTGGTGATTAATTTGCAACATTTAAGATGATTAAAAGAGCTAATAGGTTAGATAGAGAGGAAGCATTTCCTCTGATAGAAAGACCAGAACAGAGAGGCATAACATTAAAATTAGAAGCTAGGTTGTTCAGAGTCGTGACAGGAAGTAATACTTTCCACAAAGGGTAGTGGAAGTCTGGAAATAACCCTCCAAAATGTTATTGCAGTTAATTCAATTGAAAATTCCAAAATTGGGTTTGATAGATGTTTGTTCAGCAAAGATATTAAGAGGTCTGGAGTTATTTTAATCAAGGTGTTATAACACAGCTCTTGGAGCAGGTGGGACTTTAACTCAGTCTCCCTGGCCCCAAGGTAGGGACACTACCAATGCACCACAAGAACCTTCCATTAAAAAGTCTGGAGATGATTTCTGATCAACCTGTTCACATATTATTGCACACCTCTGGAACAAATCAAAGCCTCCTGACTCAGAGGTGGAGGCACTACTACTGCACAACAAGAGATTGCTCTATTAGGGCAGCACTGTGGCACAGTGATTAGCACTGCTGCCTCACAGCACCAGGGACCTGGGTTTAATCCCACTGTTGGGCAACTGTCTGTGTGGAGTTTGCACGTTCTCCCTGGGTCTGCTGGGTTTCCTCCAGGTGGTCCAGTTTCCTTCCACAGTCCAAAGATGTGCAGGCTAGGTGGATTGGCCATGGGAAATGCAGGGTTATGGGATAAGGTAGAAGAGTGGGTCTGGGTGGGACACTCTTTGGCGGGTCAGTGTGGACTCGAAGGGCTGGATGGCCTGCTTCCACATTATAGAAATTCTCTGATTAAGAAATCTGGAAGCAAGGCAGGAAGATACAGATCTAATTAAATGGTAGAACTGACTCAAGGAGCTGAATGAACTTCTTGTGTTCCTATGTTTCTCATTTCATTAGCTGCATCGGTGCATTTTCAGGGTAGATGGGCCATTTGAAATCTTAGGTGATTATCCCTGCTCATCTGTGAAATTAACCAAGGATCAGGTAAGGGACTCATGCTCAGGGTTACAAGCCATGAGCAGCAGTAGAAATTGCGAATTTTTGGTGGTTATGGCTGGAGAACTAGAAAACCAGGAGACAATGGCTCCTTACATGCAGAGGATCCTGGGGGAAGAAGACTTGTGTTTCCTTCATGAATGCATGAGGAAGCTAATAGAAAACCATTTCATGTATATATCTTCTTGAAGAAGACTCCATATGGATCTCAAAGTGTTAAGTTTGTTTCATTCTGCAAAGATGCTACCATATCTTTTGAGGTTTTTATAGGAACAGGAGTAGGCTATTCAGCTCCTCAACCCTGTTCCATATTTAATGAGATCATGTCTGATTCGGGTCTCTGGCCTAACTCCACACACCTGCCTTTGGCCCAAATCCGATAATGCCAATGCATAACAAAAAAAAACTCGGATTTAAAATGAACAACTGATTCTACTTCCACTGCCATTTGTGGAAGAGAGTTCCAAACCTTTACTACCCTTTGCATGTGAAAGTGCTTCCTAACATCTCTCCTAAATGGTCTGGCCCTAACTCTCAGGCTATGCCCCCAGTTCTAGAATCCAACTAATGTAAATAGTTTTATCTACCCTGTTTTTTTCCTGTTAATATCTTGAACACTTCAATCAGATCAGCTCTTGACCTTCTAAATTCTAGAAAAACAGGCTTAATTTGTGTAATTTCTCCTCATAATCTAACCCCTGATGTCCAGATGTCATTTTTCTAAGCCTACGTTGTATTACCTCCAAGTGCAATAAATCCTGCACACAGTGCTCCAAGTGGAGTCTAACCAGTTTGGAGGAACAGGCAGTGTCAAGGAAGCGAGGAGGCTACAGAAGGATTTGGACAGGCTTGGAGAGTGGGTAAAGAAGTGGCAGATGGAATACAATGTGGTTATGGGTGAGGTTCTGCACTTTGGTAGAAAGAATAGAGGTGTAGACTATTTTCTAAATGAGGAAAGGCTTTGGAAATCTGAAACACAAAGGGACTTAGGAGTCCTAGTTCAGGATTCCCTTAAGGTTAACATGTACGTTCAATTGGCAGTCAGGAAGGCAAATATAATGTTCGCATTTATTTCAAGAGGGCCACAATACGAGAGTAAGATGTACTGCTGAGGCTGTATAAGGTTCTGATCAGACTGCATTTGGAATATTCTGAATAGGTTTGGGCTCTATATCTAAGGAAGGATGTGCTGGCCTTGTAGGGGGCCAGATGCAATTTACAAAAATGATACCAGGGATGATGGAATTGCCATATGAGGAGCAGTTGAGGACTCTGAGTTTGTACTTGATGGAGTTCAGTGGGATGAGGGGGGGATCTGATTGAAACTTACAGAATACTGAGAAGCCTGGATAGAATGAACATGGAGAAGATGTTTCCACAAGTAGGAGAGATGAGGACCTGAGGGCACAGCCTCAGAGTAGAGGGTAAAGAACTGAGTTGAACAGAAATTTCTTCAGCTTGGGAGTGTTGAATCTGTGGAACTCACTGCCACAGAAGGCTGTGGAGGCCAAGTCATTGATTGTATTTAAGACAGAGATAGGTAAGTTTTTGATTAGTAAACAGATCAGAGGGCAGAAGGCAGGAGAGGTGAGCCGTTGAGTTGGATAGAAAATTGGCTTGGTCATGGAAGACAGACGGTAGTTGTGGAGGGGCATTTTTCTGACTGGAAGTCTGTGACCAGTGGTGTTCTGTGAGGATCAGTGCTGGGATCTCTGTTGTATGTAATACATATAAATGATGTGGATGAAAATGTAGGTGGTCTGATTAGTACGTTTGCAGAAGGAATGAAAATTAGTGGAGTTGCGGATAGTGAGGATGGTTGTCAAAGGGTACAGCAGGATATGTTGGGTGGAGAAATGGCAGATGGAGTTTAATCTGGACAAATGTGAGGTCAAATGCAAGAGGAAAGTATACAGTAAATGCCAGGACCTTTGGGAAAATAGATATACGGAGGGATCTTAGGGTGCAAGTCCAAAGCTCCCTGAAGGTGGCAACACAAGTGAATAAGGTGGTAAAGAAGGCAGATGGCTTACTTGCCTTCATTGGTTGGGGCACTGAGTGTACATGTTGGCAAGTCATGTTGCAGCTGTATAAAACTTTAGCTGGACCACATTTGGAGTACTGTGTACAGTTCTGGTCACCACACTATAAGAATGATGTGGAGGCTTTGAAGAGGCTGCAAAAGAGGTTTACTAGGATGTTTCCTAGATTGAAGTGTATTAGCCATAAGGAGAGGTTGGACTAACTTGGATTGTTTTCACTGGAGCATCGGAGGCTGAGGGACGACCTGATAGAGGTCTATAAAATTATGATTATGGATAGGGTCAGAGTCCTTTTCCAGGGTGGAAATGTCAAATACTACAGGACATCAGTTTAAGATCAGAGGGGGAAAGTTTAAAGGAGATGTGCAAAGCAAGTTTTTTACACAGAGGATGATAGGTGCCTGGAGTACGCTGCCAGGGGAGGTGGTAGAAGTAAATGCAATAGAAAAGTTTAAGAGGCATTTAGATAGACATATGAACAGGCATGGAACAGACGAATATGGACCATGTGCAGGCGGATGGGATTATATGGAATGGCGTCATAGTCAGCAAGGACATGGTGGGCCAAAGGGCCTGTTCCTGTGCTGTACCATTCTACGCCTAATGGGTTTGAGAAACATCTCAACCATAATTGAATGGTTGGGCAGACTCAATGGGCCAAATGGTCCAATTTTGCTCCTAAATCTTACAGTCTTCTGGTTTTGTATAACTGCACCATGACTTGTGCATTGTTTTACTCCAGTCCTCTGGATAAAAAAGCCACTTCACTTTCTTGATTATTTTCTGGACATGTTCATGACATTTTAAAGATCAATGCACCTGAACTTCAAAGTCTCTTTGGGGATCCACTGTACTTAACTTCATTTCAACTAGAAAGTATCCCGACCTATCCATTTTTGGCTCAATATGGATAACCTCACACTTCCTTACATTGAACTGTATCAGCCACAGTTTTGCCCATTTACTTAGTTCATCAATATCCGTTTGTAATTTTATGCTATCATCTACACTGTCTACAATGCCGCCTAACTTTATGTCATCAGCAAATTTGGCCGTATGGCTTTCTATGCCATTATCCAAGTCATTCATAAATAATGTGAATAATTTAGGCTCTAGCAGATCATTGTGGGACACCATTGGTCACATCATGCCAATTTGAGTACCTCCCATTATTCCTACTTTCTGTCACCGACTACTTAACTAATTTCCCGGCTATGTCAGCAATTTTCCCTCAGTTCTATGGGCTTTTACCTTAGTTAGCAGCCTCTTATATGGAATTTTCTCAAATGCCTCTGGAAGTCCATTTGAACAACATCCATAGATACTCCTCTGTGCACTACCTGTAGTGACCACTTCAAAATTCCATGAGGTTTGTCAGGCATGACCTACCCGTCATGCTGACTCTCTGATTAAGTGAAAATGTTCAAGGTCTTCAGATACCCTATCCTTGGTTATAGATTCCAACAATTTCCTCAGAAGTTAGCTTAGCTGGTCTATAATTCACTGATTTTCTTCTTCCCCTCTTAAAACACAGAGTTTTCCAACAATATCCATTTTTATTTCACTCATTCTTTTCCCTAGCCGTATTTCTCATTGAAGAGGCACCTTACAGCAAGAGGAAAATGCAGGACTATGAGGAGAAATGCTCAAAGACTCTGAGCCAGATCAATACTATAAGTGGTGCATTTATTACTGCTGTCATTCAGCATAGTTTGGATCTCTTCCTTGCTTTGTGACATCGGTGGAAATCTTGACCATACTACTGTTACTAATTGGCATCATTGTACGTTGTGTATTGCTCGGAGCTGCTTTGAAGAGACGCAATTAGTAAGCTGTAATGTGTTGACATGGATCACTCAGGAAATAATTACTAATGCCCTTTTAAGAATATCAAACAAATTGAACAAGCACTTTTTTCATGAGAAATACCTGCTCAAATTTCTCTCAATAGGTGTCTTATCTGAAGGTGTGATTGATGCCATATGAATATTGCACTGAACTGTTCTTTGAGATTGACAGCATTCATTAGAGCATAGAACAGTACAGCACAAAGAACATGCCCTTCAACCCAGGATGTTGAGCGCTGATTATGTCGCCAAATTAATCTAATCCCTTCGGCATGACCTTGGTCCATATCCCTCCATTCCTTGCATATTCATGCGCTCATCTAAAAGTCCTTAAATGCCCCAACCATATCTACCTCCACCCATGGCAGCGTTCCAGATTTCTACCGCTCTCTATGTAAAAAAAAACTTGTCCCTCATATCTCCTTTGAACTTTTCCCCCCTCACCTTAATTGTCTGCTCCCTGGTATTAGACATGTCAACTCTGGGAAAAAGATTTTGATGCTCAGCCCTATCAATGCATTTCATAATTTTATAGAATTCTATCAAGTCTACCCTCAGCCTCCTCTGCATCAGAGAAAACAACCCGAGTTTTTCTACCCTCGCCTTATAGCTTATACCCTCTAATCCAGACAGCATCCTGGTAAACCTCTTCTGTACTCTCTCCAAATCTTCTACATCCTTCCTGTAATGTGGCAACCAGAATTAAATGCAAGTGTAGCCTAACCAAAGTCTTTTAAAGATGCAACGTGACATCCTCAATTCCCTGACCAATAAAGACAAGCGTGTCATTCATTAATTCATAATTTCAGGTAATATTCTGCCTCACAAATGTATTATTCATGTGCATTCATTTTACTAGTGTCAATTTTAGATGCATTCAGTCTAGTCAAACGTCACACCAATAGGTTGTATTTAAGCCTGCTATGCTTCATCCAATAATAAATATATTAGGCAGCTCATTTTAAAATATAAGAGGAAATGTCAGGTGTTGGGTCTAAACAAGATGGCAGTTTGAAACCCTGGATATAGGCTTCACCAAGCTAATCTGTTCCAGAGCTGCTGTTCCATTATGACCGTTAATAACTTCAGCAGGGATGTTTTACTGCCCCCTTAGTAGACATAAAAGGCTCTGTATTTGTTATTAAAAAGTGCATTGAGCGTAACCCATAGTTATTCTAAGAAGTGTGGATTCTTCTCAAAATGAATCTACACTTTGATGAGCATACTGGGACATTCACTAAATTCATTTTTCATTTGCCGTCAATTATAATTTCACTGAAATGGCTTGGAATGGCAATGAGGTAAGTATACTTCTCATCAGCTTCAGGGATTATGGCTCAATATTTGGTGAAAAAAAAAACGCTCAGCAA
Organism: Rhincodon typus; assembly: GCF_021869965.1. NCBI lineage: Eukaryota > Metazoa > Chordata > Chondrichthyes > Orectolobiformes > Rhincodontidae > Rhincodon > Rhincodon typus. Next base: position 16,318,220 of record NC_063341.1, read on the forward strand.
TTTTTGCTAATGGAATTGCTGCTGTTTTATCCTCAAAATATTTTGCTGATTTTTTTTAACAGTGTGAAATAAATCACAAACATCAAAAGGCCCAAGAAAGGTATCGCATGGAGCTGTATTTTCTACCTTTTAAAAATTATGAGTGAATCTTTTTTGCAATTCATTTGTTGTGGGTTCCAGTGATACCATTGCCAGTAACAATTCTAGGCAATTGCTATTGTAAATTTGGCAGAGAAAATGAGAACGCTTGAAAGCAACAATATCTTGCAATTATGTTGCGCCTTTGAAATAACAGCATCTAAGAAAAAAATTCACCAAAAATCATGTGGAGAGAGATATTAAGGTAAGTAAACCTTGCATCTTAGAGAGTGAAAGGAAGACCAGAGAGCCAAGGAGGTTTGGCAGGGAGAGGATTCCAGAGCTACGGGTCTGGGCAGCTATACGTGGTGAGAGCTAGGGATTTACAAGAACCTGGAAATGGAGATATGAAATGAACTTGGTGTTTTGCTTTCGGTTTACAGACATAGAGATGAGCAATGCCTTAAAGGAATCTAAAAACAGGATGAGAATATGAAAATCGAAACCAAAAATAAACGTTGCCTTTTTTAGTTGTATTCACAAGTCATAGAGTCATACAGCACGGCAACAGACCTTTCAGTCCAACTTGTCCATGCCGATCATGGTCCCAAACTAAACTACTCCCAACTTCCTGCATTTGGCCCATATCCCTCCGAACCTTTCCTATTCATGATCGAAATGTCTTTGAAACGTTGTGGCTGTACCTGCATCTACCACTTCCTCTGGCAGTTCATTCCACACACAATCCACTCTGTGTGTAAAAAAGTTGCTCCTCATCCTTTTTAACACTTTCTCTTCTCAGCTTAAAAAATACCTCCTAGTTACGGACTCCCTGACCCTAGGGAAAAGATCCTTGCTATTCACCTTATCTATGCCCCTCATGAGTTTAAAAACCGCTATATGGTTACCCCTCAACCTCCAATGCTCCAGTGAAACAAGTCCCAGCCTATCCATTCTCAAACCTTCCATTCCCGGCAACATCCTGGTAAATCTTTTCTGAACCCTCTCCAATTTAATAACATCCTATCTATAGCAGGGTGACCAGAACTGCACACAGTACTCCAGAAGAGGCCTCACCAATGTCCTGTACAGCTTCAACATAACATCACAACTCCTATACTCAAAGATCTGAGCAAAGAAGGCTGAGTGCCTTCATACAGGGTAAGCTCAAATTTATTCCTGCAGTTGGAACTGGTGTCAAACCATAATAGAGGGGTGCTGGTTGGATAAGCAACAGGAAGCTTCCCAACATTTATCCAGTGAATGGCACAGGGCTTGGTTGGTGTGGCTCTCAGTTGTAGACTACTGTCACACTTGAAAGTTCCTAAGCTTTGAGTTGTTCCAAATGGTAGCTTTGTAGGCCTGATTATTTCCGAGTGTAAATGAGGTGCCATGATAGCAATTTAAATAAAAGGGGCTAGAATTTCCCCACGTATTTGTGTCCAGGGGTATGTATAAACGGGCATATAGGAAATAGCCAGGATAAAATATTAAAAAACTCAGGCCCAGATGTGTCACTCAAATAAGGTGCAATTCTCCCCTCCCTCGAAATGGCAAGAATGGGAAGTAATTGGGAGAGTTGGCCCCAGAGCGATATGTCCTGCCACCATAGCAATTAAGTGGTGGATAAGAAGATCCAGTAGGGATTTTCTTGATTCACCTGCAATTAAGGCCCTTAGGTTGTCAATCAACAGCCACTTAGGGACTTTGACTCATTCCTTTCGACTGAAAGCTTCTGGCAAGCCATCACACCATTATCGAGGCCAGCGAAAGGCCAAGAAGAGTGCTCTCAAAAGAAGGCAGCTCTTTAACGGCTGATTGGTGTGCACACTGGCAATCTTTCTCAGTGACATATCCAACACACCCACCTCCACACTTAGCCTCAACGGTGGAAAATCGCGCACACAGTAATATACTAGAACTGAGTTTCCTTGCTCGGCCATAGCTGTTGATTGATCCTTGCTGCTGATGGCAGTGTGGCATATTATAATGGCTGCACCCTCAGTCTTAATAGCCATAAGCATCAATTTTGTGCATTTCAAAAAACAGATATAAATGAACCCAGAATCTAGACAGATATGTAAATAGCCACTTTATTCTGGCATAATATGGTATTTTGAGTGTTTTTAAACATTTATTCTTGCTGATATCTGCACTATATTTCCTGCTTCTTTAAATCTATTTGTAATGGCTCATGTCTGAGTCACATTAAAAGTGAGAAAAACCATCCACAATTACGTGTCTTTCAATATGTGGTGCCTAATGTGCACGAATGATAGTTAGATGGTTTCAAAATGTCATCTCCATACCCAAAAATAATGTTATTTTGGATATTTCCTCAGAATCCTGATTGTTTCTCCTGACCTATGCTCCAGTGAATACTAATGTGATCAGCAGGAAACTTGGGTATAAATAGTCTTTGTCAAAATGGGTGCAGTTTTTGGGAGCCGCTTTCTGATTGTGCCCCCGCTGGAAACTAATATGACATGGATCAAAGAAATATTTCTGCATTTGTAGATCTCTCTTCAAAGCTTATTTTGCTGTGGCATAACCAACTTTCTGTTCTGCATGTTTCTCCAGTACCTCGATAAAGAATTGGAAAATACCACTATCTTCAGGGGTCTAACTTCACTGTGCAGGGGATAGCAAGCCGTTGTTAAGCTGATACATCTTTATGCCGTGAATGGGGCTGGGTGCCTCTTTTAATCCATAGATTTCAAAGTAAATGATAATTATAAACTCATCCTCAGCATAATTCTAAAACAAGTCTCTGTGTATTTTTCTATCTCTCAGTTTTTATGAACAGCATCTCATTTACAGCCCAGATTGAAAACAGCTGACTTAGAAAATAAGTTGCAATGCAACAATGTCGTGACAAAAGACAACACCTCCCAGTCGCGAACCACTTCAACTCCCCATCCCACTCTTTGGACGACATGTCCATCTTGGGCCTCCTCCAGTGTCACAACGATGCCACTCAAAGGCTGCAGGAACAGCACCTCATATTCTGCTTGGGAACCCTGCAGCCCAATAGTCTAATGTGGACTTCACAAGCTTCAAAATCTCCCCACCCCCAACCTCATCCCAAGACCACTGTCCCTACCCCCGCCCCTGTCCCTACCTCCTTGACCAGTCCGTCTTCCCTCCCACCTACCTGGCCCTCCCTCCTCACTGACCAACCCCCATCCCAACTCCCTACCTACACTCATCTTTACTAGCTTAACCCCTGCCTCCTTGATCTGTCAGTCTTCTCTCCACCTATCTGCTCCACTATCTACTTTCTATCACTGCCTCCCCCTCTATTTATTTCAGAGCCCCCTTCCCCTCCCCTATTTCTGAAGAAGGGTCCAGACCTGAAACGCCAGCTCTCCTGCTCCTCTGATGCTCTCTGGCCTGCTGTGTTCATCCAGCTCCACATCTTATTATCTCAGACTCCAGCATCGGCAGTTCCTACTATCTCTGAATGCTAATATCAATACTCTGTTGAAATTGATTTGAAGCATTCAGGTAAATCAGTGTTGAGCCTCACATCACTCGGTTCTAAAGAAGAGTCATATCAGAGTCAAAAGGTTAATTCTGATTCTGTCTCCATAGATGCTGCCAGACCTGCTGGAGTTCCCCAGCATTCTCTGTGTTTTGAGATTCCCAGCATCCACAGTATTTTGATTTCAGTGTGGTCTCTCTCGATTCTCCCAGTCATGCTCAAGATCTCCCAATCTGTACATACCTGGCAGCAACTAGTTTGTGCGAGAGGCATTTGAGTCAGTGAATACACTGTCAGAAAACACTTGCCAAGCCACTTATCTTGTGTAGACTATAGAACTGTAACCAACTATGGAAAGAAGCCAAAATCTGTAGAATTGCAGCAACAGCCAGGAGCTACAACTCTGCAATATGCAGTTCACATGCAATTCCTTTGATTATTAAAGGCCTTAACTGATGCTCCCAGTGTAATTCATTAGAAAATAATGGGGAGGTGACTAAAACAACAATTATAGATTAAACTTCGCAGTGCAAAATTCATACCTCACCATGTTGATGGCATTGTTATAATTTTCATTAACTGACTAACAATGATCAAGATTTTCTTTCTCTTCTTCCCTTGCCCCCTTCCCTTAAACTGGCAGATTTGGAACGAACCAGTGTTGTAATATTACACAGATCTCCGAAAGGGTCAAGTAGAAATGATGTCCATCTTACTCTCTATACATTCAGTACATTAATCTGTGACAATCAATGAATTAGGTAGTCAGCAGACCAGTTTTATATATAATGTAATAGGAGCATAAATAATCATAGAATGCAAACAATATGTAAAACTGAGATATCATATCATTATTCATAATGTTATTAATAAACTCTTAAGACATCTGTCTCAATAAGAACCCGGTCTTTATTGTGTATCTTACATGGGCTAACATTTGGGAAGCTCTCAGTCCATAACATACTGCAGGGATGTTTTATTGCAAAGTAACCACACCGTGGTGGATGCAAGTGGGTGCTAGAAACTTTTAAAAACAGAAGTTGCTGGAAAAAACTCAGCAGGTCTGGCAGCATCTGTGAAGAGAAATCAGAGTTAATGTTTCATGTCTGGTGATCCTTCGTCAGACCAGTTAAGTCTGATTTCTCCTCATAGATGCTGCCTGAACTGCTGTGCTTTTTCCAGCAATTTCTGCTTTGTTTCTGATTTACAGCATCCTCAGTTCTTTTGGTTTTATACTAGAAACTAATTGTAGGCACTAGAAGCAAGTGGTAACACGTGGGCACTAGAAGCTAATTGCAGCAAGTTGGTATCAAAGGCTGAAAGGCGATAGGATCAGTGATGGTTGTGAAATGTTCTTAACCATCAACCCTCTGATTATAGCTAAAGTTAGAGCTGAACATCAAACAACCAAGAATGAAGGCTGCAGTCTGTATTGGATCTCAGCAACCACAATGCAGGAATGTAAGTACATTCTCTGTCTTAAAGAAAATGGGAGGACCCTGGTGTGTTCGGATTAAAACTGCAAGAGGCAGCTCTGATCTAGCAAAACAATCCTAGAATGAAATACAGCCAAAGGCATGAGGGAAAAAAGCATCGTATTAAACCACCATTGTATAAATTTTTGCACAGTCGGGTTGATTCTACTATTTTGCTTTCTTCAGAAATGGCACAAAAAACTGTGCCACATCATGCAGGTGAGAGCTTTCTGGCAATTTAACAACTCAAATGTAAATCATATGTAATAAAAAGCAGAACACAAATGAAGAGGAAATAAGGAGCTAGCTGGTGAGCGAACAAAGCCAACAAGCCGTGCCAAGTATGTCAGTGCAAGCATGTAAGAATGAAAGTAGAATTTTTAAAAAAACATTGTTGTTTCTTCAATGACATTCAGCCATGTGTCTCCTCTACCTAGTTGGAATTTTCCACGTCCAGATTAGATACGTATTCTTGACACTTAACTATGTGATATGGAATGATTTTCCATTACCTCCTGAAATGATAAGAAGGAAATCTGGACAACTGTTGCCAACCAACAAGAACTCTGTTCTCTGACTATATCTTTAGCACCAAGTCACTGGCATACCACTCTTCAGCAGTTTGCTGTTACAATTCAGAAATCCTCGCCTCAGATTGCTAAGTGAAGAATAGTAACTGTACTGAGAAAAGAAAAGGGTGTACTCCAGTAAATCATTTCAGTTTGAAATGTAATGTGGTTCTTTAAGGATATCAATTACAGATTTCATCTTGAACAAACAAAGAGATTAGTATTCATTCACTTATAATGGGTGTCATATCATGGTCAAAGCCTAGCATGACCATTAACTGATCCAATAGCTTTGCCTGAATTAAGACCGTTTGTTATTCATTCTGTAACTGGGAAGGAACTATAACTTGCTTTTCACTGTTGTCAGCATCACTTTTGTGTGTGTCTGATTTACTTGTTTCCTTATGTTTTACACTACTAAGGAGACATGATTTACCATGAGACATGTTTCATTATCATTGAAACACAAGATATATATGTGTAATTCTATGAAACCCATCTCTGTCTTACCCTCTAATTTCCCAAGTAAATTTACTGTTCGTAAATGTCTATGCCCTCACATTGGTTTAAAATCTGCTTCGGAAGCACAGAATAATAAAGAGGTTTACACTACCGTGATTACAGCTGGCCGAATGGCAATTGAGACTGTTCTTCCTATCTCTTGCTGCTGACATTCGTCTAGAGTGTGAATCAGGGGCCCTCCATATTTGAACGACCTTCATTAAATAGTTATCCAACTCATTCCTAAGTACAGTGACTTACTATCATTTAGTAACAGCAGTTTGATGTGACAATGTGATTACTACATCCAGTTCCTCTGTGAAAGTTGAGTTTCTGTCCAAGGGTGTCACAAAAAAAACTGCATTGGATATTGTAATTTCTCTATTGATTGAGCCAACCCTAGGAGCCAGGCTGTCGTGTATTGTTCCACCCATACCTTTACCTGCATTGGCTCATCAACACCTATTCAATAGTCAATCAATGTGAATGGCTTGCAAGCTTCCTGACATGCTATCTCACTTCTATTGTCTCATTAAAACCTCTTCAATATAATCACTCAAAGGTAAATGCCTTGCATATCTTGTCTGGCCTGATCTAATTCTCAGATGGCCAGTTTTCCCAGCATGCCGTTCAGTTGGCCAATGTTACTTTTAGTGTCCCAAAAGAGCTGTTATTTTAATTAAAAGGGATATTCTGCTACCGACACTGTCCCCAAGCTTTCAAGAAGTACTGCTGTCAAGATCAGAGAAAGATGGGGCTGACTCTTGCATTTTTTTTAGCTTAGTGATAGCGTGTTGAGTTTTTGTTTTGGAGGATTTCTCAATACAGGGTCTAATGGGCCTACCACACCCACCTTATTCATTACTTACCCTACCCCAGGGCATCTCTCATATCTAAATTTTGCCCCACGCGCCATTTCCAGAACAACTTGCCTTTCAGAGGATATCTCAGAATTTGCCAGCATTCCTTGTACCCATGCCACCTTTCAAATCCCGTTGTGTTGTCAGTCTGCAGTTGCTTTGCATGGTTGCTGACATTTGACTTGGACATGGCAGATAGTGGAAATTGATGCCCTGCTGAATGGACAGGATCTGAAAGTCTTGCTAGACAGACTTGTGTCAACCTGTGACTTCCTCTTCCCTCAGGACTAGCGGTAGAGACCAGGACACCAGGCCACTCCAGCCTGTTCCTGTAACCATCAGGTCAGTGCATTCCCCGTCATCTGGTGAAATGCACAGCACTATGGGAAGAAGATTAACTACACTCCCCCATCATAAGCGCCACTGCCGTCTCACTGATACCTCTTACTCACTCTATCTCTGCTACTGTACCTATTCCCACCCAAGCTGATGGTCTGCCCCACTATCTAAAGCCTACATCATCTACCCCACTTCCCCTCACCCACCACAACCCTCAACATCTGGAATCCTGTATGCCCTCTGCACTGCCTACTCACTCATTTGGAACATCTCCTTACCTGTACCGACACTAATTGCTGTGCCAGCCAATGCTGCCTTACATAAAATCTTTCTGTCTCTCATTCCATCAGGAAATGTACCCCTATATGCTAGAAAGAGTCAGGACAAGAGGTGTGTTGCCTGTCATTTGGCTCCTTACGAGAGGATCCTGACTGTGACTGCCCCAAACAGGGCCAGAACTGGTATCAGAGGTTGCCCTTGATTTACTGTGTTGGGACCTCTAAGTTAAGGCTATCCCCCTTGACTTGACTGAGGTTTGCTGATAACCATGACAAATTCTGCGGCAATTCAGCAGTAACATGGGCCTGGTATCTCTGGCTGAGAGGGCAAAAAGGCAAGGCAGGGATGCTGTGAGCATCCAGATAGAGTCAAAGTGAGTAAGTGCTTTGACAGTGAGCGAAGAGCCCAGAGATGCAGCCTGGTTCAGTCTATAAACTGGGTGCATGTCCCTAAGTGCAAAGTGTCTTTGCTGCAGCATTACAATGAGAGTTGCTGGTAGAGTCCAAGGTGCAACACTGAACTGTGGACTCATCCTGTACGTTGATTGGAAACGTGCTGCGAGGGTTCATAGAGACTGGTACAAGTTGGATGCTAATGTCTGTGGACATGGGGTATGTGTGGCTGGTGCCCATGGAGTGTACCCTGAGATGTTGGTGCCTGGTGTCCAACATGGAGGTAGTTTGGAGCAAGTGGAGAGCTGAATCCACCTGCTTCTCACTCCAGAGATAGTAAGAACTGCAGATGCTGGAGAATCTGAAATAACAAGGTGTAGATCTGGATGAACACAGCAGGCCAAGCAGCATCATAGGAGCAGGAAAGCTGACGTTTCGGGTCTGGACCTCCTGCTCCTCTGATGCTGCTTGGCCTGCTGTGTTCATCCAGCTGTACACCTTGTTATCTCTGGTTCTCACTCCACTTTCCTTCTCCAGTTTCCCCAATGTTAAGCTTGTTTGATGAGTTTGGTAAAATGGCAGCTGAATATTAATTTGATAAGTTGTGCCATTACAGGGCATTTAACAAGTGTTAATCCTGTCAATTGGTATCTCGCCACTGTCTCGCGAGAATCTCACCATGACCAGGAGATATTCTTGCCATGCCACGTGTGCAAAGCATCAGAGATGGCGTTAGTTGTTCCCATGGCTTCAGTGCACCTGTCACCCAGTTGTTACACATTTCACCATGGTCCATGTCCATGGTCCATGTCACTCAGACCTGTTATAAACTTCTGCCCAGAGTTTCACAATGTTTTGATGCTCCACATCTTCTTACAGTAAGAGGTATCAGTGTTGCATGTATTCTGTACAAGTAGTCTAATTACATTTATTAAACTTGATTTTTTTTTATCTTGTGGCAAATGATGACATTATTCAAGAGCTTTTCTGGCAACAAACATATTCAGAAAGAGCCTTTAATTCTGTTTTATGATTGACAATTGGATGGTAAATGTACTGCTATTTACAATTGTGAGTGCTATACTTGCGTGCTTTCAACTCTGGTAATTCTATAGTACAATAGTGACAGCACTTTTAAAGTGATAAGTGGACTGTAAAGTGTTTGGAATATTCTGAGGCCTTGAAAGGTTTTACAAAAATGCAAACCCTTCTTTCTAATTGCTTTTCCTTAGCTGGGTGTTTTAGTTACTCCCTTACACTCCTTTCTCTTGTGAGAAATTTTTAAAGAAGATGATGTTGTCTGAGAGTATTAAACAATTCAACTGACCAATCAAGTTTCACAATGGATTAGATTTTTAGTTAGATGGGATATCAATTTTCTGTGACGACCAAGTACCATTATCCAGGATAGGAAGTATATTCCCTAAACAGGATTGCTGGTTCAAAATTACTCCAGACCTGCTTAATACCTAAGCAATATATTTAAAAGTCCCTGAAGCCTGATTTCCAATCTTAAATTTCACTTTAATCTTATGAATAAAGCATTTCTAAAATTCCTCAGTACATTTCCATAACAAGATCATTAAACATGCTTTGTGACTATGACTAAAAATGTTTCCCTTTTTGTTGTTGGTAAAACATTGTAGAGTCTGTTTTTTGTTGAACCCAGCCAAAACAGATTTCATGGAAAAAGACCACACCCCCAAGGCATAATTCAGGCCATAAGTGAATTTGTTTAGATTTCATAGCTTCTCTTCTACATCGCGTAACTCTTACAGTTTCAGAAACTACTCTCTGAAAATGTTCACTCCACAGAAATGTGGCTTTTATGTCAACTTCCATGAATATGTGGTCAAAAGAGCAGAAATCAGGGCAGGACTTACACACTTAATGGTAAAGTGCAGGGGAGTGTTACTTGGAGTGCAAGTTCATAGTTCCTTGAAAGTGGAGTTACAGGTAGATAGGATCGTGAGGAAGGTGTTTGGTACATTTGCCTTTATTGGTCAGTGCATTGAGTATAGGAGTTGGGAGGTCATGTTGCAGCTGTATAGGACATTGGTTAGACCACTTTTAGAGTACTGTGTGCCATTTTGGTCTCCTTGCTATAGGAAGGATGTTGTGAAACTTGAAAGGGTCCAAACGAGATTTACGAGGATGTTGCCAGGGTTGAAGGGTTTGAGCTATAGGGAGAGACTGAATACACTAGGGCTATTTTCCCTGGAGCGTCGGAGGCTGAGGGGTGACCTTATAGAGGTTTATAAAATCATGAGGAGCATGGATAGGTTAAATAGGCAAGGTCTTTTCCCCAGGGTGGGGGAGTCCAAAATTAGACGGCATAGGTTTAAGGTGAGAGGGGAAAGATTTAAAAGGGACCTCAGGGGCAACTTTTTCACGCAGAGGATGGTACGTGTATAGAATGAGCTTCCAGAAGAAGTGGTGGAGGCTAGTACAATCACACCATTTAAAAGGCATCTGGATGGGTATATGAATAGGAAGGATTTAGAGAGATATGGGCCAAATGCTAACAAATGGGACTAGATTAATTTCGGATATCTGGTTAGCATGGATGAGATGGACCGAAGGGTTTGTTTCTATGCTATACATCTCAATGACTCTATGACTTTCAGAATTACTTTTCCTGCCATGGGAAAGTTCACTTCAATATCTCTAACTTCAAGGCCTTGCTCAAAACCTTCAGCAAGCAGCTTCCCTTTAGCTTTTAATCCCATTGCAAGGACCTTTTCCATACAGATCTACCTATGTGATAAGTCTTACTGTCACCTATCTGGTACTTCAGAGTGAATGTGAAATCACTTCCAACTATTCATTTTGCATTCCCTGTCATTAATTTTCCCTGAAGTGTATTAGCAGTCACTAAATGTCATACTGATGAGGACTTACATTTCTAGACTTGGCCTGAGATTGTTCTATGGACCTCTCTTTACTGTGTAATCTGTTCAAGCTGTGGCCATTTCTGGCACTCCTACTCCCTTTGAAATTACTATGGGAAGGTCACTTGTAAAGTTAAAGATTCTTTCCTGCATGTGACTGTTTTCTAGTGCAAAAGTTATTCTCAGATGCATGATTACAACTCTCACTGCGCTGTCTTACTTTTCATTCTTCTATCCCATTCTACCATCATCTTGGACATCTAAATTTGCCAGTAGCTTTTCCTTCACATCCTGTAATAGCTGCATCCCTCCATTCACTGGATCCTTAAACATTTGTCACCTGATTACCCAATTCAGGCAGTTGGCCTTTAGATGTGACAGCCCTGACCTGTACCTCATGATCAATCAGCCTACTACCATCTGGCTCCTGATTTATTGCACTCTGTTTCTCAGAACTGTAATTGCAAACTATATTGAGTATCTCAGGTACAGGATCCCCCATCACCCACTATCAGTGGCTCAGATCCTGAGATTACCTAATTAATCCCATTACCACTTTGGATAACCACAGTCTTGCCATCAAACCTGAGTACATCAACAAGGTTTTTCCCCTCATTATAATCTTTGCTTTTGTAAGACACTATAGCTCCAGAAATAAAATCCATCTCAAATGTTCTTAAAGAGAATTGGAGCTCTCTCAATTTTCTCTGAGACCTTGGCTTTGATGAAAGTCCTTCTCTCCACAAGTAAAGCATCCGAATGAAAAACTATGAGCTAACTGTTGTCCCCTCATGAGCTAAGAGTATCACCCAGCATAGAAGTTAATCTTGGATTCCTCTCATGAAACAATTGATTGGGACTGTCTCCATCTCTCTGAAGCAAGCTGTTTGCATGAACTGCTCATGTCACTGCAGTTGTCAACTTGCACATTGATTGATCTGCTAAAATTATATGCAGTATCTATCACTGCATGATTCCTTTCATGGAGTGTATTTCTGAAAAGACTTTAAGCTGCCGTTTTTATGACCAGAATGTTTGTGTTTTCACACACATCTCTAAACTCATCCTTAGTACATTCCTATCGAATATCAGTTAGAAACAAAGCCAGTGCCCAAAGTTTGGCCCTTATCTATTTCTCATGACTTTGTCTACTATCATCCTTTCGCCCTTGTCATGTGATAACTTTTTATTTACAACTATTCGTAATTCATGGATGTACAAATGTTCAGATTGTGTCCTCCTTGAACTGTCTCTGAACTCTCTTCCATTTATGTGATCTTGCATTGCTAGTGTATCAAGATCCATTTGACTCATACTGTTAGCCCATGACGCCACAACTCTCTCCACCCACGTCCGCTCCTCATTTCCCCACCACTGCCTCCACCAAGCCTTTGATCTTATATTCACATTTTCCCCATCTTTCTCCAAAGTTTCAAACATCAGGGTTAGTCTCTGGGCAGCTTTGAAATTCTCCTTGAATGCTTTCTGATTTGTTTCTGAGGTGGATGGTCTGGTACACATTCCCAGCTCATGACTTGAGAGTGCATTTTTTGGTTATTTGTAGAACTTTTGGTGGGTCTCCACATTTCTTCAAAGTCAGATAGTATGTTCACATTCCTACAGGTTTTCATTTCAAGGATATGAAGACCATTTGATTTCTTCTTCTAATGCCTTGCAATATTTCCATGACATGCAATCATGCCTGTTCCGTTTTCTCAACAATTCCTTCTTGTTGCCAGTCTCAGATCCATATTCCTTCCCCTGGATGAAGAGCTCCCTAGCTTGATGGTGGTGTTTGAAGTTCCTCATTAACTTTTTTTGTTGCACTTCCTCATGTTTCCTCACTCTACCTTGATCATCCACGTCATTACGAGATTTTTATTATCCAGAAAGCATTGGGAGCTGCATTTGCTTCCTTCCAATCAAAAATTCTGCTGTTGATAATCCATTTTACAACAGTGATGAACTATTCAATGGACCCAAATTAACGCCATTATTTTGTCTTCAGAGGTTCCTTTGTAGCTCTGACTCCTCATTCTGTTTCATCATTTTCTTGTAGATAATGAGATATATTCACCACCTGAATGAACCTGTATTCCTTGGAAAATTCTTTAAAATGTCTGTTTGTTTCTGATAATGGAGTACATTTCACAATCAACCAAAAATACCACAAGCTCAATAAATTCATTTTGATGATTGAATCACTGTGTCCTCTCTGATAATGTGTGGATAATTTATCTCAATCCACCTTAAGTAATAGTCAAAACAAAGATTTTTCCTTAATCTCAGATAAGACCATTCCCAACCATTCCCAAGGCCTTGATTGAATTTATAATGGTGTTGAATGGTCTTTCTCTTTCTGACTGTTGATTGCACAGATTTGACAGTCGGACATAATTTCCTCAATTGATTGAGTAATACCTGGTCACCAAATTGATTATCAGCTCTTGTTTTTTTGATATACTAAGATGCTTTTGATTTAGTTTTTGTGGAATATCCATTCTGGGAGTGTTTTAGGTATTACCAGTCTTTTATTAAAGGCTAAAAATCATACACAATTGTGTGATTTTTCATTGCTCAAAATATTGCCTTAATATAGAGTTTCTGGAGATTGATTTTGGCCATCCATCCTGACAATATCTTCTAATCTGAGACATTTTTCATCTCTGTTTTGAACTTCTTTAATCTCTTCCTCTTTTTCCTCTGTTGCTGTTTTGTTGTCGATGATATATATGCTTCTACTTCTACTATCGACTTCCGATCTTTTTTATCAGACTCTTCAGCTGGTATTCTCGATTCATTATCTGCTGTTCTTTGACACTTGGCTTGTATGTACTCTGTTTGAGTTATATTTCATCAAAGCAATCTGAAACATCGAATGCAAGGTAACAGCGCTCAAATTGTTTTGCATTGAAGAGTCAAGTTAATGCTTTAACATCTGTGATAATATTAAATCTGAGCCCCATGAAATAATGTGAGAACATCTTGCACGCTCGTGTTGTAGTTAAGGCTTCCTTTTCGATTGTGACTTAGCTTTCCTGTTTCTTTTAGAGACCTCAAATATAATACACCAAGTTATATCTTCCATCTTCCTGGACTTGTAACAATACTACACCCACAGCCATTATTATTGGTAAATATGGGTTATTAGTACTTCAGAATAAGTTAGCAATTCTTTTAGTCTTTTTAAAGTAACTTTTCGGCTTGACATTCTGTCACCATTGTTGGTCCTGTCTCAACAGCATTTTCAATGGTTTGTTGATGTGGACAGATTAGGCATGAACTTTTCAAGTTGTTTATAAACATTTCTAGAAATCTTTGCAGCTCTTTTATGCTCTTGGATTATGTGAATTATATAATCCCCTTCATTTTCTTTTTACAACTGATTTTGTGAAGAGCGGTCTTCATCAATTTAACTGGGCTACTATTAACTGATGACAAAAATGTGTTGAAAATTGTGCAATCATCAAGCATCCCTATTTCTGAACTTATGATTGAGGGGAGGTTATTCATGAAGAATCTAAAGATGGTTGTGCCCAGGAGACTACCCTAAGGAGCTCCTGTAGACAGGTCCTCGAGTCCATAGTAACATTTCAGGACAATTAGGGATGTTCAATAAGTATAGACCTTCCCAGCGATGCCTTAATCCTGAAAATGGAATAATAGATGGGTTTATTTCAAAATATCCTAACACAAACGCCTCACCTAAAACTGATAAACCAATAAATCTAAAGGAATTTAAAATAAAATGTATAGCATCTGAAGGGTTACGAAGGGTCACCGGACCCGAAATGTTAACTCTGATTTTTTCTTCACAGATGCTGCCAGACTTGCTGAGCTTTTCCAGCAGTTTTGGTTCCTGATTTACAGCGTCTGCAGTTCTTTCGCTTTTTATTCAAATTCATTGTGCCTAATTCTCCCTTTAAGGTCTGTCTCAACTTTGGTTATCACAGTTTCAGTGTGAGACAAATGTAGAAAACCAGTTTGCACCTTGGGAAGCAATAACTATGGAACAGATTACCCAAGGGCCTGTTATTGAATAAATCATGAATGAAGTATTAGAAACATATTTGGAAGAAAAATGAATTTGCTAGTAACCTTACAGATTTCCACTGAAGGAGGAGTGATTGGAATGAGGTGTATCATTGTGACAAATTAACGTATGGTAAATGAAGACTAGAATTAACAACAGCAAAAGGAAAATGTTTTAAACTTCATTTTTGTTTTATTGGAATAGCAAGTAACACTTATGATTAAATCACACTACATGCTGTATTTGAAGGTCTACAGAAGAGGAAAATGGCCAATAGGTTGGATCTGGTCAAAATTCATCATCTTGCCAATGAAGGCAGATCTAACAGAAGGCAGCAATTATGAAGCAATTAACTAAATTAGCAACATAAGCAAAATACTGTTGAATGCTATATTTAGTGGGGTCAGGAATAAAAATCAATCAAGAACTTGCTGAAGAGGTGAAAGCAAGATTGAAAAGAATTGCACAGCTACAGATCATAAGATTATAGAGTGTTTTGCACATCATCTCTTGTTTCTACTGGTTTGTCCCACATTTTATTTCTATCAGTCACTTACAGCTTTCAAGTTGAACTTTCTTACTGAAAGGGGTCAGCAGGAAACCAGAACAAATGGTGCTTTGGCGTGGACGTATGTCAGAATGTGCCAAGGTATAGAAGAGGTTTTGCATGTCACTTTCATTTTCTACATCATTGCTTTGATGGGGAGCAACTTGTAATGGAGAAAGTAGTTATGGAGTCGAAAAGGAGAATAATATATGATCTGCAGTACGCATTCTTAGACAAGGAAATTAAAAACTTTTAGTAAAAGTTTACAAGATGGATTTAAAAAGAACTAAAGACTGGATGCTGCCTAGTTCTTTGGAGCTAAAATACAAGGGTGAGATGCAGTGTTTGAGTACTTGGTAAAACATACTGTATCAGTAATGAAACTGATGAGAATAAATGTATTGTTTTGCTGTGTTTTTATACTGATTGAAAGGATCCATTTTGAAGAAAACACACAATGATAGATGATGACTTGGTGAGGTCCACTGACAGATTCCTGGTCAGCACTGTGTACTCAGCACTTTTCAAACAATGAGGTTGCATTGGCAATGTGGAGCTTTAAAGAATGATCTTGAGGTGTTATACAATATCGCAGTTGGGCTGAAGATATATTGTGAAGCAGAATGCAGTAATGCAGGAGTTCTGCTCCTAGGCATGGCTTGCTGTGGAATGAGATTGGTAACAACAAATCATTTTTCATCTCTGCTTGGACACATATAGTGCACTACTTCCAGAATAATGGTAATAGAACACCAGCTGAGTGTATTATAATCATTAAAATTTGAATTTATACATTATAATTTATGATCTACTGACTGGAGTTATACTGTACATGGTAAGAAATGAAATCACAGAATTGTTATGGCGCAGAAGCAGGCCATTCAGCCCATCATAACTGTACCAGCTCTCTGAACATTTTAAATTTGTGCCAATGTTGTGCCTTTTCCCCATAAACACAGTATGCTGTTTCCATTTAAATAATATTCCAATGCCCTCTTTAATGCATCAATTGAACCTGCCTCCCCTACACGTCCAGGCAGTGCATTCCATACCCTAACTACTCACTGTGTTGAAAAGCTTTTTCTTGCCTTGCAAAGCACTTTAAAATTGTGCCCACTGGTTCTCAAGTATGAGGGCAGTTTTCCCTATGTACGCTATCCAGACCCCTCATGATTTTGGAAACTTCTATCTAATCTTCTCTTCTCCAAGGAAAACTGTCCCAACTTTTTCAATCTTTCCTCATAATTGAAGATTCCCATCCCTGGACCAATTCTCCTAAACTTCTTCTGCACTGTCTCTAATTCATTCACATCCTTCCTATAGTGTGGTGCCCAGAACTTTACAAACTACACCA
Organism: Rhincodon typus; assembly: GCF_021869965.1. Lineage (NCBI taxonomy): Eukaryota > Metazoa > Chordata > Chondrichthyes > Orectolobiformes > Rhincodontidae > Rhincodon > Rhincodon typus. The sequence goes on from NC_063341.1 coordinate 16,335,022, forward strand.
GCTGAGGTCAAATAAGTGTCTTATAAAAGTTCATCATAGCCTCCCTGCTCTTGTACTCTATGTCTCTATTTATATGCTCTGCTAACAGCTCTCTCCATTTATTCTGCTACCTTTTACTGACTTGCATACATATATACCCAAGTCTCTCTGGTCAGGCATACCATTTAAAATAGTACCCTTTATTTTATACTGAGTAAATTGAACTTATCTGCCATCTATCTGCCCACTTCACCAATATGTTAATGTCCTTTTGAAACTCTACACTGTCCTCTTCACGGTTTGCAATTCTCACAAGTTTTGTGTTGCCAAGATTTAGATTGTTTTATATATCTCAGGCAAAGCAAGAGTCCAGTAACAACCCCTAAGAGCTCTGCTACAAATTTTCTTCCAGCCGAAAATGTTCATAAGCCATTACTCGCTGTTTCCTATCCCTTAGCCAATTTTGTGTCCATGTTGCGACTGTCCCTTTTATTCCATAGTTCATAATTTTCCTGCCAAGTTTGTTCTACTGCATTACATTGAATGCCTTTTGGAAGTCCATGTTCACCACATCAACAGCGTTATATAAAAAGAAACAAAACTGCCTCTACTCGAGATCTGGAATGAATACAGGAAGTGCTGGAGAAATTCAGCAGATGTGGTAGCATCTGTGAAGTTAGAAACAGAGTGAATATTTCATATCTGGTATGACTCTTCTCCTGAACATTGAACTCAAAATGTTAACTGTTTCTCCACAGATGCTGGCAGAGTTGCTCATCCTCAGGAACCTGTTCTATTGCCTCTTCAAAAACACTCCAAGTTAGATGTGATTTTTCCCTCAACAATTTCATACTGACTCTTTCTGAGTCAATTGACACCTTTCCCTGTGACTATTCAGGATCACATTAATAGTTTAATGTAGAAATTCTCCTGCCTCCAAAATGACTGGTCTGTAATTTGTGGATCAATCTTTACAACCTGTTATGAGCAAGTGTGTAATTTTAGAAATTCCACAATCCTTATCAACTTTAAGTACTGACAGCTTATCTAATACCTCCACCTTTTAAATGTCATACTATTCTAGTGAATGGAATTTCTCCTCTGTCACTACGGTTTGGGAAATCTGTCTCATAACTAAAGACAAATCCAAAGTATTCATTTAAAATCTCAGCCATGCCTCTTTCCTCTAAACTCCTTTTAATCCCAAATTGCCCATATTCATCCATTTTAACCAACCTTTTTATTACCCATGTGCTTAGAGAAGACTTTGGGATTCCTTTTTATGTTAGCTACCGTTCTTTTTTCATAATCTGTCTTTGCTCCCTTCCCTTTTGAACCTGTTGTATTCAGCCTTGTTCTCACTTGTATTTACTATGAGACACTTGTTGTAAGCACACTTTTACTACTATAACTTAATTTGCATCACCTTTGTTAGCCAGCAAGCTCTGGATTTATTTATCCTGACTTTGGCTTTTGAGAGAATATACCTTGACTGTGCCCAAGCCATCTCCTTTTTGAAACTATAACCCATCATTCTATTAATGCTTTTCCTGCCAACCTTTGGTTCCAGTCTATCTAGCTTAGCTTTGTTCTAGACCTATTGAAGTTGATCCTCCATCAGTTGCTAATTGACCAATGTAATTTTTTACCATCTTCCTAAACTTTATGATACAGTGACTACTTTCATCTAAATGTTCCCCCACTGTCACTTGATCTAATTGGCTCACCTTCTCTCAAAGAATCAAGCCTAGCAATGCTTGTTGGACAGGGCACATTCTGATGTAGGAAATTCTCCTGAACGCAATCCGGGAATGCTTGTCTCTTGCTGCCTCTTATTGTACTATTATGCCACATTTAGATATTACCCGATATATGTGTAATTAAAGTCCCCCATTATAAATACTCTATGATATTTGCACTTCTCTGTAATTTCCTTGCAGATTTTTTGCTTTATATCCTTCCCACTAGCTGGTGGTCCATAGATTACATCAAGCAATGTAATTTCACCCTTCTTATTCCTTAGCTTTCACCATATCAATCTAATCCTTGAACCTTCTGAAACATTCTCTTTCTCCAATGCTGCCCTTGACCAAAAATGCTTCCATCCTATTTTTCTCTTTTCTCAACACCATGTATCCAGGAATATCCAAATCTGCCTTTACTTAAACCAGGTCTTCATTATCACTGCATCAGCATGATCCCACATGACAATCAGTGTCTGTAACTCCCCAGTCTTATTAGCAACACTGCACAATCCCCATACTTGCCGTGTAACCCTGAGTTAGACTTCACTATTATCTCTCTTACTCTGACTCCACTTCATAACTTACTATTGTCTATTTTAGTGCTACTGGCTCTCCTGGCATTTCATGCAACCTGGTATTACCTTCTAAATTCTGTCCTGCTTCCCACACCCCTGCTGAGCTAATGTAAACCCTTCCCCAACAGCCATAGCAACGCACCCATAAGGAAATCATTCCTGACTCTTTTCGCCAAAACCCATCTGACTTGTACAGGTTCCATCTCTCTGAGATCCAGTCCCAGTGTTCCAGGAACCTAAAGCCTTCTTCCCTGCACCATTTTTCCAACAAGGCATTCTTCTGCCTTATCCTTCTGTTTCTGCACTCACTTGCAAATGGCACTGGTAGTAATCCAGAGATAACTACTTTGGAGGTCCTGCTTGCTAATTTTCTATCGCGGTCCCTAACTTTATTTGATTGCAGGACTGCATCCCCAATCCCACTTAAATTGTTAGTGCCAATGTGGCCCACAATCTCTGGATGTACATCTTCCCCCAGGAGAATATCTTGCAACAATTCTGTGACATCCCTGAATCTGGCACCAGGGAAGCAAAAAAACATTCTGGAATCATGTTGATGGCCACAGAAATGCCTGTCTGATCCCTTAACTCAAAAATCCCTATCATTACTGCCCTTACACTCTCCTCTTCTCCTGTACAGCTGGGACATCCACGATGTTGAAGGTTCCACTCTTGCTGCTGTAATAGATCAGATCAGGCACCTCAAAGTATATTATGGAGATAATTAAAGGTATATTATGGTGGCACAGTGGCTCAGTGGTTAGCACTGCTGCCTCACAGTACCAGGGACCCAGGTTCAATTCCACCCTCGGGCGACTGTCTGTGTGAAGTTTGCACATTCTCTCCGTGTCTGCGTGGGTTTCCTCTGGATGCTCCAGTTTCCTCCCACAGTCCAAAGATGTGCAGGCTAGGTGGATTGGCCATGCTAAATTGCCCTTAGCATTCAGGGATGTTGAGATTATGTGGGTTATAGGGCGATGGGTCTGGGTGGGATGCTCTGAAGGTGAGTGTGACTTGTTGGGCCAAAGGGCCTGTTTCCACACTGTAGGGATTCTGTGATTTCTATAACCTAGATGCTAACTTTTATATTTTTTTAAAGACAAGTGTAAGGTGCTGTGTTCCAGATATGATTTGATTGGTCCACCACTAAGCCTTAATCAAAGCACACTTTATTCTTACAACACAGTTAAAATACAACAAAAACAAGAATTGGCATAACTTTACTCTGTTGAAGTACTTACCAGGATAGTGTATTATTAACCATTAATCATTAACTAATATAGGCAGTAACCCATAAACACCCCCTTGGCAAAGGCCATTCCGCACAGTTCCACCGTTATTAGTCTCACGTGCTGTCTCTCTCTTGTCAGAAGAAATCGACACTGGAAAAAACAGTCTGTCCCTCTTAATTTTTAAGAGGAAGCCTCACTGTCCAAGACTTCACTTTGGCAGTAGAGATCTCTAGCTTTTAGCTCCGGCAGCCAGCAAAAGAAAAGCACCAACCAACTGAAAGCAAAATCAAAATCCTTTTTGTTCTTTGTGAGCCTGACCCCGCCCATTAGCGATACTTTTGCCTCACTTAAATATCCAGAGAAAACCCAAAGCTGTTTATCAACTGCCTGTCTGAAGAAGACATTTCAGTGTCACTGTGACGGCACCCCTCTGCAAGAGAAACAGCGCAGAACACCTCTAAAAGGCACAGTATCATCACACTGCACTCTTTCAAAGATCCATCACTCTCACCAGAATATCCAGAGCGGAAAACCAGTTAGTGAGGCAGGTCCTCTGGTGACTTCTGCCTGTTCCTGTAGGTCTGCCTGTTGGTAACTCATTCCCTATCTCCCTGCTTGCTCCTAACTTGCGGTGGACTTGGTTTGAGACAGCCTCCTAAATGAGGCCTAGTGTCTCCATACTCTCTTGTTAATTTATAGTGCTATGATCCACATCTGGTACCATGGAAGATCAAATTAAATAAATAGGTGTATTGTGTTTTCAGAATTATGTAAATGTTTGCATGATAAAATATTTTTGTCTTCCTGCTTGCTAATTCCGCCATTGGTTATAATAGTTATCTGGGCCTTATATTGATAAACTATTTACATTATTTTTCACAATAATTATAGTTTGACACCTTTGATTTCCATCACAGATGCTAGCATAAACTATTAATTGCATTGTCCGTTCTGGTCTATGTAAGGTTGTTAATATGATTTAATGTGAAAATTTGAGTGCATGTTAAAATGTTACAGATGTAAAGAGGTGTCCTCCCCCTGTATCATGCCTCCCTGGCTTTATTCATCATATGATGTTTGAGCAGTAGCTCCCTCACAGATTTCAATTGCTCTTGGTTTGCTCTTTTACAATTGAATTTATCATCACTTGCTGAGGCACAGATGTTAGAGTGTGAATTTAGAATGTTCGAGTCTTTCGTAGTTAATACTCTGCTATAATTTAATTGAAGGGATACCTATTGACAGAAAATGCACCATATCCCACAAATGATCTGGTCCCAGAGCGATAAGAGACATTGAAACCTTCCTTGGGAAAAGGCTGGAGATTCTCTGGTGCTTCTTTCACTTGCCTGCCAACAGAGACAGGTTGTTCAGTATTGTTGAAGGACCAGAGATGGTGGGACCTGTTTCCTCGGAGAAGGGAAGGTTGAGAGTAGATTTGATAGAGGTGTACAAAATCATGAGAGATCTGGACAGTGTAGATAGGGAGAAAGTGCAGTTCAGTTTCTGGCCAATACTAACCCTTTGGATGTTAATAGCGGTGTGCCACTTACAATGGTAACTGCCTCCCTCAAAACATTATGTGTCTACATTTGCCAAATGGACTGCAATGGTTCAAGAAGGCAGCTCATCACCACCTTCTCAATGGCAACTAGGGTTGGGCAATAATTGCTGCACTCACATCTTTTTAATGAATGAAAACAAAATGCCATTGAATGTAAAGGAGAGATGACGATGGTCATTGTTTGGTATTTTTGGCATTTTGCGACGTGCATGTGATGACAGATTGCAATGTATCAGTTGAACTTTAAAGCTGCAAAACTACTGAACTACTGGTACTGATACAGCACAGCCTATTTCAGTTCATTGCACAGTATTTGTGTTTTGTTCTGTGTGGACATGTCTTAAATGCCCATGTCACCATGTTATGCATCAATCAATAAGGCATGTATCTCTGAGCTAAAAATTGAGGCTAAAGTCCTAATGTTAATATAGCTCTCACCAGGCAAATACTAGTTGAAAAGTGGGGCCCAATGTCTAGGCTGAATGCAAGTCCACTCACACGATTTAGTACCAAAATAATTGGGATCATATTGTACCTGCAACTTATCAGCCTGAGTTTGAATGTTGTCAAGATCTTGCTTCATATGAACATGGACTGCTTCAGTATTTGAACACTTGTCACTGATGCTGAACATTGTACAATTATCAGTGGACATCACCATTTCTGACCTTGTGATTCGATGGAAAGTCAGTGATAAAGCAGTTGAAGATGCTTGGGCATAGGACACAACCTCAAGGAGTACCTGCAGTGATGTGTGCTGGAGGTGAGATGATTGACATCCAACAACCACCACCACCTTCCTTTGTGTCAGGCGTCACTCCAACAAACAGACTATTCCCTTGATTCTAATTGATTTCTATTTTTGCTCAGTTGCCACGCTCTGTTAAGCATTGCTTTGGATAGTTATTCTCCCCTCACCACTTTTTTCAGTCTTTTTTGTCCATGTTTGGACCATGGCTGTAACGAGATCAGTGGCTGAGTAGTCCTGGTGGAACGCAAACCAAGTATCTTATCTGTATAATTGCACCTCAGACTCCTGGTGTCTGCCAGCCTGGAATTTATAGTTAAATTCAGAATTGGGACTTGAACCCACCTCTTTCCGACTCAAAGAGGAGATAACTGAGCAGATAGCTCAGTACTTGCCCACACTTTGCACAACTGTTAAAATAACTGTTTGGCCTCTTTTCTGACAATGGGCCACAATCACAATTTCAGAGTTGGCTGTGCATGGGCAGATATCCAATGGTTACATTGGTGGCAAGCATGTCTTTTAATATAAATAGAATTAATTGTTCAGCTAGCAGACAGGCGAATGCCTATTTGAAATGATTCTACAATATAAAAAGAATCTTTCTCAGTTTCTACTGGTTACAAAGATATTTTTATGAAATATGGGGGTGCGTGCTAGGTGGCATTTTAACACAACGAACACATGGATTTGGTCCATACAGTCATAAATTGTGTGGGAAGTCTGTAAAAGGGAAAAATTCTGAGTGATTTGGGAAGTAAGCTCCACCCCAACAATGTGTGGGTTTTATTGTGGACAAGGAATGGACATTTTAGATCTACTCATGAGCCTAGAGAAATCTGATTTAGCTGGCTTTGTTGGTTTTATGTTGAATAGCAACATGGCGACGGCAAGGAAGTGAGGGCAGCCTCATGAGAGACACAGAAGTGTCTTTTTAACTAGCCCTGTTGAACAGAAGTTGTTTCAGAGCCCTTAAGCTCCCACCCCATCTGCCCCAAGCCACACCTCCCACCCCAGGAATTGATCCCAGCCCAGGTACCAGAGTCAATCAAGCTCACTCCTGGACTGGTTAATTGCCAGAGCCAATAGTAGGTGCACATAGACTTGAAATGCCACAGATGGAAGCTCAGGCTTGTGAAACCTCAGCCCTCCTCGTCTACAGAACCCACCCCAGTAAATATTCAGGCCATTGATTTAGAATTACTGAGCCTCAATTGTGATGAGGAATTAGAAGAAATATATTATTTTCTGTTGATGTAATTGATATACGGAACGGTTTTCAAACAAAACCACTTGGTAGTAATTCCTGAAAAAAAGTTATAATAACATGGTTCGAGATGGGATTTGGTTTTGTGATGTAGGCATTGTCCCTGTGCTTTTGAGGTCTGGTTTATGGAAAGACAGCTGACTAAACTGGACACTAGAAATGTGAGCATGTTTAGATCTAATTTAGAGCTTTGATTAGTTTGAGGATAGTCATAACTTTTTCTCAGGCCATTTAATTTTTAAAATCTATTTTCTAATCAACCTGCTAATACATGTAAAAATTCTATGATAGGGTAACTTATACATCATCTGCAGAGTCAATGGTCTGAACAGTTCAAATGGCTTTTCACCATTCAATGCCTTCTAATGTCCTCCATCTGTCCTTAGTATGGTTCTCCAGTTTTCTCTCCAGCTGCAGCTTGTGTTTGCACATATAAAAAAGTCATGCATTGTTCTGTGACATACATGTATTGGATAATCACCCTCTTCACTTTATTTAGCACAATTTTGTCAGCTGCAAATGAGCTGATGTAAATTCAGGTTGTGAAATTGAGCTCAGTGCATTATCAATGAAAGCTTTGTAATGAGGGTAGATTGTGTTTACAGATGCTCAAGGTGAACACCCTCGCTCCCTTATATATTAGGAAGCCATTTGTTATTGACTTAAATGGTGGGGGGGAACAAAGTAACCATTTAAAATAAGTTACCAATGCCTCATTCACTTAATATGGCCCGTCTTCTTCAGTTGCATTTCCCTCAGCATTGGAATTATATAATCATCCAGGCTATATTAATTCTCCATGCATAAAAACTGCTTACACCATCTTACTGAACATTCATATATTATGCAGAGGTGACTGATGCAGATATTAATAGTAATGTTGCATTGTGGTCTGATGCTTATTGTGGTAAGATGTTAATAAGTAACTATGTTGCCTCAGAGGTTTAGTTGATGTTTTCCTTGCACTCCACATATGGTATGCATTCTCTAAGGTCCCCAGCTCATTTTAATCACATAAATCATTTAACAGACTATTCTGTGGCTGATTACTTAAGCATATACTTAATTAAACAGTTCCTTCTAAAATATATATTTTGCAAATATTATTGAAGAATGCATATAACCATAAGATGACCATTTTTGAAAAACTGTTTAAAAATATTAATGTCATTGTAATACATTAGAGTCAGGGTATGGATAATCCTAACTGTGTTTAATTATGTATAAATGTGGGGCTAAACTGTCCCAAAATTTGGCTTGGTGTCAATTTCAGGGAGTCTCATGGAGAGTTTCTCTCTGTGAGCTCTCGCTGGGTTTCTTGCACTGTTTAATGGTCTTTACCTTATTAAGCATGCGCCATGTCTCCATGGTGCTGCTCTCGTGCTGTCTTACACTCGGCAATGACAGAACTGGGAACCTTACTGTATTCGTGCCGCCAGTACCTTTCTATAACCCTGGCTGAACACCAGTTCAAATGCTGAAAGCCAGGAATCACTCTTCACAGATCAACTGGGTGAAGATTTCCAAGGGATATGGCCAATAGCAGTAAATTGACATCCCAGTACACCGACAGGGTCCTGGGGGTCCTGGCGGTTGGGGTGGTACAGAGGTGGGGTGGGGGCGCTGTTGTCTTTCATCAGGAACACTGAGGAGACTGCAGCACCAGTTGGTCTGATCTTGTCACCTGGGTCAGTGCTGTTTCTGTGGTCCAGAGGAATGCCCAGCTCTGTACAAAGAAGGTTAAGGACCGCCACAAGGCTATTAGCTGGAATAACCGGAAAGCACAATGGCAAACTTGCCCCTGTCATCCCTGCAAAGTCCACCTTATTAACATTTGGGGCCTAGTGTCATAATCAGGAGAACTGCCTCACAGATAAATCAAGCAGTAACCTGACATAGAGTCATAGAGATATACAGCACAGAAACAGACCCTTCGCTCTAACTCGTCCGTGCCGACCAGACATCCTAAATAAATCTCGTCCCATTTGGCCCATATCCCTCTAAACCCTTCCTATTTATATACCTGAGATAGT
>NC_063341.1:16344564-16400009 GCF_021869965.1 Rhincodon typus
TTTCTGATGAAGGGTCTAGGCCCGAAACGTCAGCCTTCCTGCTCCTATGATGCTGCTTGGCCTGCTGTGTTCATCCAGCTCTACACCTATTTATATGCCTGTCCAGATGCCTTTTAAATGCTGTAATTGTACCAGCCTCCACCACTTCCTCTGGCAGCTCATTCCATACATGCACCCTGCTGCGTGTAAAATTTGCCCCTTCGGTCTCTTTTAAAATCTTTCTCCTCTCACCTTAAACCTATGCCCTCTAGTTTTGGACTCCCCTACCCCAGGGAAAAGACGATGTCACCCTCACGGAAGCATACTTTACAGACAATATCCCAGACACTACCATCATCATCCCTGTCTATGCCCTGACCCACCAGCAAGACAGACCTGGCAGAGTTGGCAGCACAGTGGTATACATTACAGGAGGGAGTGATCCTTACATTGACTCTGGACCCCATGAAGTCTCATGGCTTCAGGTTATGGAAGCCTCCTGTCGATTACCACATACTGTCCTCCCTCGGCTGATGAATTAGTATTCCGCCATGTTGAACAAAACTTGGAGGAAACTTTGCAAAGGCACAAAATATATTCTGGAGTCCACACCAAGAGTGGCTTGCCAGTAGCACTACGATCGAGTTGGTCATGTCTTAAAGGACATAGCTGCCAGACTGGGTCTGCAGCAGGTGGTGAGGGAACCAACATGAGGGAAAAACATATTTGACGTCATCCTTACCCAATCTGCCGGCTGCAGATGCATCTTGGTATGGTATGAGTATTGGTATGAGTGATGACAGCACAGTCCTTTTGGAGATTAAGTCCCACCTTTATGTTGAGAATACCCTTTACCATGTTGTGTGGCTCTATCACTGTGCTAAATTGTTCAGACTTCGCACAGATCTATCAACTCAAGACTGGGCATCTATGAGGCCCTGTGGGCCATCACCAACAGCAGAATTGTACTCCAACACAATTTTCAGCCTCATGGCCCGATATATCCCCCACTCTACCATTACCATCAAGCCAGGGGATCAACCCTGGTTAAATGGACAGTGCAGGAGGGCATGCCAGGAGCAGCACCAGGCATAAAAATGAGGTGTAACCTTGGTGAAGCTACAAAACAAGACTACATGTGTACCAAATAGCGAAAGCAGCAAGTGATAGACAGAGCTAAGCAATCCCACAACCAACGGATCAGATCTAAGCTCTGCAGTCCTGCCACATCCAGTTGTGAATAGCAGTGGACAAGTAAACAGCTCACAGGAGGAGAAACCTCCACAAAAAGTATCCCAATTATCAAAGATGGTGAAGCCCCACATCAGTGCAAAAGATAAGGGTGAAGCAATTGCAGCAGTCTTCAGGCAGGAGTGCCAAGTGGATGATCCATCTTGGCCTCTTGCAGTTGTCCCCAGCATCACAGGTGCCAGTCTTGAGCCAATTCAGTTCACTCACATGATATCAGGAAACAGCTGGAGAGACAAGATATTGCTAAGGCTATGGCCCTGGCAATGTTCTGACAATAGTGCTTAAGAATTATGCTCCACATATTACCACATATTTGGCCAAGCTGTTCCAGTACAGCTACAGCACTGGCATCAACACACCATGTAAAAAATTGCCTGGGTATGTCTTGCACACAGGTAAGGATGACAGATCTCATTTCCTAGAGAACATTAGTGAACCAGATGGGCTTTTTACAACAATTGATTGTTTCATGGTCACTGTTCCTGAGCCTAGCTTTTAATTCCAGAATTTAATAACTGAATCAAAATTCCCCAACTGTTGTGTTGGGAATTAAACCCATGTGCCTAAAGCATAAGTTTAGGCCTTTCAATTACTAGACCAGTGATATTACGTTTAAACAATTGCATCCTAAGGCTAGTGTGTTATCAGCTAGAATTTCACACTGAACCAAAGCAGGAGATATTAGGACAGCTAACCAAAGCTTCCTTTAAAAAGGTACCAAAAATTCTAAACAGTGTCTTAAACTAGAAGGAAGACTTCGAGAGTGGACAACTTTTGGAGTTAAATTCTTCGGTTCTGGGCAACGGAATGCATGGCTGCCAGTGGTGGGGGATAATATCAAGGATGGAGGAGAGCTCAGATTTGGACATGATCTGAGATCTCAGAGGGTTGCAGGGCTGAAGGAGATTGCAGAGATGAGGAGTGATGAGGCTCTGGTGGGACTTGAATGCAAAGATAAGAATTTTAAATTCAAAAGTGGCGTTGGCATTCAATGGAGATCAGTGAGCGCAGAGATAATGTGTGACTTGGTTTTGGTCCATGTTAGGAACTGGGCAAACATTTTGGATGACCTAAAGTTTGTAGGTGGAAGACACAATGTTCCACGATAATCTTCACATTTACTTTGCTGTGGTTGCAATAATTCCACACGGTTTGATTTTGAGATTAGTTAGTGAAAATTAATTGTGTTAGGAGTCAAACCAAACTCAACATTTAAAATGATCAGAATTGTACTTTTTTTTCCCTGAACTTTGATTATGTGTTCATATATTTAAGAACCAGGAGAAAGAATAAGTCATCTGGCCTGTTGAACCTCATCCAACATTTAATAAGATCATGGCTGATCTTTTTGTGGACTCAGCTCCACTTACCCGCCCGCTCACCATCACCCTTAATTCCTTTACTGTTCAAAAATCTATCTGTCTTTGCCTTAAAAATATTCAACAAGGCAGCCTGAACTGCTTCACTGGGCAGGGAATTCCACAGATTCACAACCCTTTGGGTGAAGAAGTTCCTCATCAACTCAGTCCTAAATCTGCTCCCCCCCTTATTTTGCAGCTATGTTCTAGTTCTAGTTTTACCCACCAGTGGAAACAATCTCCCTGCTTCTATCTTATCAGTTGTCTTCGTAATTTTATGTTTCTGTAAGATCCCCCTCATTCTTCTAGATTCTAATGAGTATAGTCCTGGTCTAAACAATCTCTACTCATAAGGCAACACTCTCAATTCTAGAATCAACCGAGTGAAAAAAATACAACAAAATCTTTTCAGAAACTGTAAACCTGCAAAATCACCAATTCAGTGCTTATCACTCACAATCTCACGGGATGGTAGAACGAACTTGAGAGACTGAATGACACATTGCTGAGTCCCATTTGTCATATCAATCAAGGTCGCCAAGTTCCTGTGGAAGCTACATGTGTGAATTCTCTTTTCTTTAATAATCATCAATCTGCAATTGTCTGAGGAGGTAAATTTCCTGCCAGTCGAGTTCATGGCCTGCCCATGTAATCCTTGGTGTCTCTGACAGGTTAGTAATTTGTCAATGTGTAGGATTTAAAAGCAGGAAAGACTCATGCAAAATAATTCTGCGCCACTGTCCCGAATACTTGAGGTGAATAAGCCCTCGCTTTCAGCTGGTGCTGGAGAGGAGGAATAAGAAAATTCCCAAGGGTGGGTTCGTGAGCCAGTCTCTGAGAAACAGGCTGTAGCTTCTGAAACATTTACATGCTCAAAAGGAGATTTTGCTTAACCTTCCATGTCACAATGACACACAGCTCATGGGATATCAGTTATAAAATCTGTGAATACTAAGGAATTAGAAATTAGTGTTGGAATCCCAAAACAGATCTATTAGTAACACAGTGTAATAATGCGATGGTTTTGCAATTAGGAATGAGTAACGAGATGTGTCCCTGAGGTATCTTGCAACCATTTCAATGTCAAGAAATCTCAAAAAACTTCCGGTCATTAAAAAGAAAATAGATAAATTTTCAAGTTCATCAATCAGTTTTAAGTTTTGGAATTTATTTATTTATCTTTTACTGTACAATGTTACTATCAGGTGAGGAGGGTTGAATTGGCCCCTTTTTAAGCTCCCCCTCCAAGGGTTGCAACAGTGTTTTTCTTTTTAACATGTCGTATATCACACATAAATTTTAGTACTGGTCAAAATTACGGACCCAATTGCAAGTGTATCTGTAACTTCCCACATATGCAAATATGCCATAATGTCAGAGATAGTAGGAACTGCAGATGCTGGAGAATCTGAGATAACAAGGTGTAGAGCTGGATGAACAGAGAAACGTCTAGGCCCGAAACGTCAGCCTTCCTGCTCCTCTGATGCTGCTTGGCCTGCCACAATGTCAGTCAGCTTGAAAGCCTAAACTGGTTAGGATCATAGAATATCTACAGTGTGGAAGCAGGCCATTCAGTCCATCGGGTCCACGTCGACCGTGCGAATAGCGTTTCCCACCCAGACCCACCCCCTAATTGATAGCCCTACATTTCCTTTGGTTAATCCACCTAGACTGCAAATCCCTGGACACTATGGGCAATTTAGCAAGGCCAATCCACCTAATCTGCACATCTTTGGTCTGTTGGGAGGAAACCCATGCAAACAGAGGGAGAATGTGCAACTTCACATAGACAGTCGCCTGAGAATGGAATTGATCCCGGGTCTCTGGTGCTGTGAGGCAACAGTGCTGACCACTGAGCCACCATCTTCACACATTCAAAATTATTCAGCTAATATCTATTGTTGGACACTGTATTTAGTGGGCACGGGCTGGTTGGGATTGGTCAATACCTTATTTTTTATGAAAGGATATGCATTTGATATGATCTTCCAGTCCCTGAGATGTACAGCCTACATACCTGGCATCACATGATCATTGAAATTCATATAACACATTACTCATTTATGTAATATCCGTAATGTCTTTTTGAATTGACAGTAGCATTCTGTTAGTGGTGGGCATCATTCATATATTTAGCAACACGAAACATCTAATTGCACCTGTTGCTCAAACCTGTGAAATACCTAACCCTTCGAATTTGTGGTAGACTGGGCAATTTTCAAGACCAGAAGTTAGGGTCTTAAGATTGGTCATAAGTTTTCTTGATATATGGCCAGAAATGATGTGTTCAGGGTAGCCAATATCCTGCAGGATGGATATGATGTGCCCTATTTCAACATCAACTTGCACAATGAACAAATGGCTTGGGTCCTATTGATGAGGTTGCTGATAAAGCCAATCTTATAGCATATGGAGCTACAGGAATCCTAATGCACAATTGTATCAAAGAACATATCCCTTCTATTTGCCACAAGCAAGGTAATGACTGTATCCCAATGGCCCACACTTGCAAAACTAAAAATGTAGTCCAACGTTAGATGTGGAATAGAGTAGATTGGATTAAGATTGTCAGTTGGGTTGTCAGTGTGGCGCACTTGCATGTACAGGAAGCTACGTATATTAATGCACAGAGCCCTGTTCATTACAGGTGTAACATTTATGCACACTGCACTTGTTTCAAATCAACAAAACAGGCAACATTGATTCATTGGCCATGACTTTGCCCTGAGATATGAACCAATCAGAGTCAATCTGCCAGATTTTAAATTTAAACAAAGCTTGGCAGCTAACTGTCAATCATGATTAACAAGTGCACTCTCCATGACAATACCTCTACCATTGAGAGTTGGCTTGTCAAACAAATATCTTTTTTCAGTAATACTCAAGTCAATGGATTTTTTTTGGGCTGGAGGATGATTCGTAGTGGTGTTCCATAGTGGTTGATTTGCTTTGATTTATTGTACCGAGATACAGTGAAAAGTATTGTATTGTGTGCTAACCAAACAAATCATACCTTACATAAATACATCAGGGTAATAGAACAGAATACAGAATAAAGTGTTACAGCTACAGAGAAGGTGCAGAGAAAGATCAACTCTAATATATTGGTACTGGGACCTTCCTTTTCCATATAAAATCATGAGCTAATCTTTGGTATATAGGGGATGATTTCAACTTTTGTGGATGATATAAATCTATAAAGCTTGGAAACCTTATAAACAGTGAGACTGACAGAGTAGAATTTCAGAAGGAAATTGACAGATTGGTGGAGTTGGCAAATAGGTGGCAGATAAAGTTCAATGCAGAGAAATGTGGGGTGATACATTTTATTAGGTCAAACCTTCCATGAGCCAGATGTTTTATTAATGTACAGGCAAGTTACACAGGTAAATAAATATTCATTTGCACTGCTGTAATGTTTGATGTTGTCTCACTTCCCTGCTAAGCTCTGACATGGTTGTCTGAGATGAAAGCAATGGAGCATCTTTCCCCACTTCAGAGGTGCTGCCACCTCTGAATATCACACAGCATCAGCAATGGAACTGTATAGATTGCAACTAAGTCTAAGAGTGTGAATAGTTCACAAAATCTTGAATAAAAGAAAAACTTTAAAAGATCTTAGCAAGCTCTCATTGAATGTAGAGCAATCAACTCCTTTCCAAGGCTTAGCAGCACAATAACAGAACTGTCGCTGACCCAGTTTTGGATCCCACTTGCCACTTTACCCTAGGTTCTCATGGACATTTGCTTTTCAGACCAACTGTGGCATGGGATCTTGTCAAAAACTTTACTAAACTCTTTGTGGATGATATCAAATATTGCTTTGTATCTCTCAACAAATTCAATGGAGTTAGCTAAACATGGCCCTTCTTTAACAAATGCACACTGACTGTTCTTGATTTAATCCATATCTTTTTAAATGATTATCAACGTCAGAACATTTTCCTGATAATTTTCTCACCACTGAGGTTTGGTTGACTGCCTGTAAATACTCAGCTTATCTCTCTTTTTTCCCATTTGGTAAGTAAAAAAAAACTGCATTGCACTCTTTGAAGACAAGAAGAGGAGGTTTCCCAAGGTGTACTGGTCATGATTTATCACTCAGTATCGCCACAGCAAATTATTTGGCCACAATCTCATTGTTTGTAGCATCTTGCAATTGGACTAATGTTTTTCCTACGTTACATCTCCTTGTGAGGAAGAGGTGCTTGGAGTGAGTGCAAGGTCCTCACTGTTGACGCTGAGCACCAGTGGCTAAAGCAATGAAGTGCAGTCTGTGCACGTACCCAGCAGACTCTAATTCTGTTGGATTCATCCCTCCATGGTAGCTGCCAACCTGTCTAATGACACTGCCTGACCTCGCCTGCCTGAGACAGTCATATTGTTACTTCCTGTAAGGTTTGTCTCAGCCTACCTAGTGACATCCCTACAACAAACTCGCTTGCTTATCCAGTCTCTGTTTGTGCATTTGAATGGAGCCCTTTCCAGCAGGTAGCTGGTATCTGGCAGTCCTCTGAGTTCCATTGACCTAGCTGGCACATTTCTCCCTTGACTGGCAATGAAGACGTGGCTCACCAGTTGGTGCCACCTACTCTTATCTAGATACATAGTCATCGAGGTGTCACTATCTGGGCTGGTTGGGGCTCACAGGTGCTCCCTCAGAAGTGGTGGAGGGGATGTCTTGTAGCACTGCTCACTCAGTGGCAGAAACCATGCCAATGCTGCCGCTACCTGCAGGAGACAAAAGGGAGAGCGTGTCATGACCAATGAGTAAAATAATAATACTCAATACTCTACAATATAGTTTCAAATGTATTTCAACACGTACTGTTGCTTACCTTGCTTTTGCAACTAAAAAATGTTAATATATTAGCCAGTGAGTGTAACAGAACTCAAAACATATGGCTAGGGGTTCACTTGGAGCTGTTCCTGCCCCAAACTAGTGAGTCCACTGGAGATGCAGTGCAAATTCCACATTAATACATAATAATACTCTCTCAGTGGGGGCAGTCAGAAAGTAGCACAACAATGAACAATGCGCCTCACTTGGTTGCTGGGACATCGATGTTTGAGCATTTCCACATGAATGATCCCATTCGTGTGGGTTATTTGGACTATTGTAGGGCAATTTCTCTTGGAAAGAGAGGAAGGGAGGGTTTGAGTGAGATGAAAGTGGCTGGCATATCTGTTGGTGCTGGGTGTAGATAGGGGAAGGTGATGAGGTGTCCTAGGTGAGTGAGCAGAGCAATGCAGTGGACATGTGCAGGGTTAGTTGTCTGGGGGGAAGTGACAGCGAGTGAGGCAAGATGCTGTATGCTGCAGCGAGATTGGCACAACATGAGCCAGGGGTTGGAGGTGGATGCAGTGGCAGAAATAGATTGTGAGGTAGCAGAGAAAGGATGGGTGGCACTTAAAGTGATGAAGTAGAGGAGGTCATTGATCTTCTTTCAGCAGTGCTGGAGATTCTTCAGGACCATGAAGAACCCGCTAGCCTGGAGCTAGGCCGGCAGGGTCTGGTGTCATGACCTCCCAACCGGCCCTGGGGAGGGGATGAGGGCCTTTCTCTCTGCATCAGCCTGTCAACCAGGACCTCTAGGTCCCTGTCCCCAAAGAGAGGCACCAATTTCCCCTTGGCTGGAAGGTCTGGATCGACTGGACTGCCAGCACCTAACTGGGTAATCACATCATTTTAAATAAGGCATCAGTGCCAGGGATCCTGGCATATCCTGACTGTGGCAAATACACCCCTCTATGGCAAGTGGGAGACTCTAGCTAGCATTGGAGGAGAGGCTTATGGCACGTAGGTAAGAGGCCAGTTTGTTGCAGTTGTGTGAGAAAAAGCACCAGGCATCACAGAGAGAAATCCTCGCTGAAACACAAAGGGCCGATGGAGTACAACAAATGATACTTAGCTGACTTCTGGTGAGCTCCAATGCAAATTATCTGGTCGTTCGCATGTCGTTCATGAGGGAAATTGACTATCACATCACCTATAGTAATAGGTGATTTCACTTCAAAAGTTATACTAAGTATAAAATACTTTGGGATTATGTGAAAGGTGTTATATAAATTTGTGGTGTTTTTAAAACCAGGTGGAATGCAAAAACTTGTAAGCAGCGTTCTGACCTGGTTGGTACAGCAAAATAGAGCAGTAGCTATGTATACGTTCAAGTCATCTCTCTCTCAGGTTCTTCCCCAACCCCAGGACATCCCAAAGGGCTGTCCAGTCAATGAAGCATCAATAGAGCATTGAAACACGCAGCACAAGGCAGCTTTGAATGGGAGGGAGGCTTGTTACTGCTATGCTAAGATCACCAATAAATTCTAAGCATGTTATCAACCACACAGGCTGAATTTTCCTGGTATTCCACTTCCATGACTTGGGAATTTGCATTGCACCTCCAGTGGATTCACTAGTTTGGAGCAGGAACAGCTCCAAGTGAACCCCTGGACAAATGTTTTGTGTTACAGCAAGTTTATTCTGTTACACTGACTGGCTAACACATTAACATTTTTCAGTTGCAAAAGCAAGAAAAGCAAGATACATTTGAAACTGTATTGTAATTTTCCACTTGCTGCAGAAGGAAATGTCTTGAAACATTATACAGTGGATTTTAACCTATAAAATCACAAAACAAAAATTCTGTCAAAACAAACACATATTTTCAGTAAAAAGAATAGCAAAATAATCTTATTGTATTCTCTGCAGATTTTGAGTGCAGCCTGTAGATATATTGAAGTGTGGTACTCTCACACAAGGCAAAATTAGATGTGAAATGGTGTGATTCCTAACTCTGATAGCAGGAGTTCATCAGCAGCCTACAAGATCCCTGATGTGGTTCTGTCAGACACTATTAGCTTGGACAATATGGTTTGATTTTCTTTTTCGTTTGAGGGCTCAATTTACTTTATTTTTGCAAAATGTTTTTGTCACAGTTATGCTGTATGATTGTGCTAAATTGCTGCCACTTATTTTGATAATGAAATCAGTGCCTGCAATCTTTATATCCTGATAGACAAGAATATTGATAAGAATAACAATAAGCACCACCAAGGACATCCCAATTCATTTAATCAGCTGGGAGAAGTGAATAATCACAGCTGCAATGTTCAAAGAGGCAAAGTGATATTTCTCCTTGATGTGGAGAAAATAGTTTTCCAAGAAATCCATTTCACTCGACAGACTTTTTTTATTACATTCTGATCAATATCCATATGGTCACAACAGGATTGAAACCAAAATGTACCAGAGTATTTGATTATTAATATTATAGTTCTTATTGACTTCAATCATGGTCTCTTCACGTTCTTCCTGGCCTTATCCATCTTCTGAATACAGTTATCCTTGATGGACATGAGTGGCACATTGTTTCTTTGCCTGCATTTTGGCGCTTTATGTTATGTGCCTGGACAACTCAATGTCACTTAGACCATGGACATCACCTTAGTCAAGACTAACTTTGTGCTCATCCATAGATTTAACTCCTTCCATGCTCTACATTTAGAACACTTGTATAAATTCTTGACTGTTTCATTTTAATGCCAGTGTGTAAAATAGCACACATAGGAAGCTAAACCCCACTCCTTCCATATACTTACAGAACGGATTAGGTGATAGCAAATAGGAGCAAGAAGTTCAGGTGAATTCTGTTTTTATTCCCACTAGCCAGCCTTGAGATGTGAAACCATTCAAAACTCAAGCACTTTTTCACAATTGTTAACTTGAAAGCGTTGTATTTTGGTACCAAATTGTTCCACTGAATCCTGGAATGGAAAATAAATTTGTCAATAATTGAATGTACTTTTAAGATGAATTTAATCTGACCTCCAAGTCAAAAGATTCTTGAGCACTTAATTTAGGTTGAGATTCCAGTGTAATACTGATGGAGTGCTGCATTTTAGAGAGCTGTGAGGAAAGGGGAAGGTTCACTTTAGGTGCCCTCAGACAAATTTCTGAACCAAATTGTCATGTCATGTACCTTATTGCTATTGCTGGGATTCATTTCAATGTACAAATTGACTGTTGCATTATCTCCATTACAAGTCAACACAATGACTATATTAGTGCTTTGAAATGTTCTGAGGTCAGGAAGAGACGAGATAATTACAAGCTCTTTCATTTTTTTCTTAATTGAAGCTTTTCCATTGATTTTATAGTTTAGCAAATCTCTTAGTTGAAACCAGTCCATATCTATAATATCTGTCCCTTTAGCACTTTGAAGTAATCAATATTTGTCTCTCAGTCTATTTCAAGTAATGAGATTAATGGCAGAGATTTCACATAGTCTTTGGACTGCGCTACTTTCCATGCCTTCATTTAGGTGTATTTCTGCCTTGTATATGTCTGTGGTGGATTTGTTAAATTTCTGTATGACCCTTTGGTAATTCTCACTGGTGCCTCAACCGTTCTATTTGACTAAGAGTGGTGTGAAGATGAAGTATAGTGTGGAATTTTCTAATCATTTATAAAACAGCTGAATTCTTCACTCATGTTTTTTCATTCAGGAGATGTGGATGTCACTGGCTATGCCTGCATTTATTGCCTGTCCCTAGTTACCATTGAGTAGGTTGTAGTGAGCTACCTTCTTGAATCACTGCAATTCATGTGGTTAGGTACATCCCGCTGATGTGTTAGAGAAGGAGTTGCAAGATTTTGAGCCAGCAACAGTTAAGAACTGCCAATATATTTCCAAGTCAGCACGATGAATGGCTTGGTGAGGAACCTGCAGTTATGATGTTTCTATGCATCTGCTGCTCTCTTCCTTCTGAAGTGGTTGTTGGTTTGGAGTTACTGTCAGAAGAGCCTTGGTCAAATTCTGTAGTGCATCTTGTTGATGGTAATACTTTTGCTATTGTGCATTGTTGGTGGAGGGAAGGTATATTGTGTTTGAAGTGTCAATCAAACAGGCTGCTTCATCCCTGGACAGTGACAAGCTTCTTAAGTGTTAGAGCAGCTCGCTTCTGCACAAGTGGGGAATATTCTATCACACTCCTGACTTGTGCCTTGTGAGCAGGCTATGGTAAGTCTGATGGAGAGTTGTTTACCACAGGAATCCTGCCTCTGACCTGCTTGTGTATTTACAGTATTCATATGGCTAGTCAGATTCAGATTCTGGTCAATGATAATGCCCAGGATTGTGATGGTTGGTTATTCAATTATGGTAATGCCATTGAATGGCATGGGACAGTGGTTAGAGTATCTCTTGTTGTTGAAGCATCTTTCCCTAGTAGTGTGACTTGCATGTCATTTGCCACTTGTCAGCCCAAATCTGGATATTGTCCAGGTCTGGCTGCACTTGGGCATGGACCGTTTTGTTGTCATTCAACCCATGTTATGAATACTGTACAAATAATATGTTTTTTTCAGGCACTCTGCAGGTATTATGGCCAAGTGAGGAAGAGTGATCAGCTCTTTGCATTTTTCCCCTGTCATTCAGTCACAACTGGTATTAGTTTATCAACACGCAGCTTTTGTAGTTCAGTTATAACTTAGTTCTATTGACCAAAATGAAGGAGAAATCTAAAGATTTCCTGACTGACAGAAAATGAATGGTACTGCCTACTACCCTTCGAAATATAATAAAAATATTCCATCAAACACAAACACAAAAACAGATAATAAGCTCAAAAAGAATGGTCTGGAGAGGGTACAGTTGCAGCTTGAAGCTCTTAGTGTCCTCGAGTTGCAAGAGTGGAAAAACCAATAATTTAACTGTTGTCTTGCTTCCTCAGGATTGGTGAAGCTTTCCACATAATCTTGATTTTTCAGTGAACTGTGATTTTCCAAGTGACTTGAACCAGCACTGGTTTCTGAGATTAATAGAAAGAAGGAGAGAAGGGCTTTTGCAAGACTTGATGTTATCACTCAATGTTGATTTCTGTTTTTTTCCTGCTCAAAAGCTGCTGTTGAGAAGCAGTTTCCTTGCAGTTTCTGGGATCTATGTCATTGCTTAATTCCAAGCTGGATAACTGTTCGGAATGTTACACCTACAATATATAAAGTTATCAGGTGAGTTTGAGAAAAACAAAGGATGAAAATTATTTGACACCTCACCGAGTTTCACTGCTTCTTGATTAAAATGGCAATTTCAATGCCCTTGTTTTGTACATTAAGTGGTGGGGTGGCCAGGGCTGTCAGGTGAAAACAGCAACCATTTTAGGTCAGTATCCTTTATAAACCATTTTAGTCCACGGAAGTCTCAGGTATTAAGGTCAAATTATGAAAGTTGATTATAAATAGTTCATTTGCATTATGATCATTGATGTAAGCTGAACTAACTCCCAGTACTCAGAATGGTAGTTGACTATGAAAACATAATCAGTTCATGTGAGGGTGAAGTCCACTCCAAACTTCATCTATGATCTGTCTAGGAAGGGTGTGTCATAATTGTCCATTAGCTTTCTTAGCTTGGTATTCATTACTAACATTGCACTAACTTGTTCTTAATCTCTTTGCTCATATTTGGTCAGTCATATTAAGGATAAAGACTCTATTTCCTATGTACAAGATGCTATATTGGACTATCACATCATCGCCTTGTGCCCAATGCTTTCTTAGTAACAGGTATGCCCTAAGTGTTTTCAGGCCATCCTTTCAACATTATTGCCGGTAGCACTCGGACTGTTGCATCTTGTTATTTAGTTTGCTGAATTTGAATGAGATGCTTGTCTTTCAGACACAATGTATCCATGGGGCTGATGACTTCTAGCCTATGTTGAGCTAGAAAATTTCACATTCTGTTTTAACATTTTCAACTTTCTCCATATGGAGTGCTACTCTCAACAGCACATCAATAACATACATCTGCTCCCCTTGCTTGCATGTCCAGATGATACCTCTGTGAATGAAGAAATATTATTTGCAGATACTTTGATGCAGGTTAGAAGTGATTTGAGAAAGATATTTTGAAGTGGCTTCTAGTTGGGCTTCACTGTTATTTTGTCTGTGCGCAATAGGTTTGATTAAAGTACTCATGAGCAAAGACAATAGCTAGGCACCTTCTCTCAATCTGGGTGTGATGTTGTTCAGTTTACATTAATGCCCTGGTTGCAAATGTAACTGCTTCTACCTTGCTGTATTCAGATTGCTTCCAGTCTTGACTTTGTCATTGATATCACAGTATCTCAGTGCAGGTGGCGTTGTCACTAGTTGTGTAATCTAGTGAAATCCAGTTATTTTTCTGTGCTTCATTACCACCGCATGTCCTCAGCTGTGGACTTGCATAGAAGTTCACGGTCTGATGACAAACAAGGCAAAGACTTTGCAAAGTAATTCATGAATCCATCAGATTGTTGCACTGTTTTCACATTTGTCAGTTGCAGCATTTTGATTACAGTTCTCCACCTTGTCAGGATTTGAACAGAATCCTTTGGCAGTCAGTACATGGTCTACACTTTAAGCATCTTCAATTGCTTTGTTTTCTTGCTCAGCTTCAGCTTCATCTGGCAACCTCTGTCTAGCAGTCTAATTGACATTACACTTACACTTGATGGTCTCTTCCTACCATTCTAACAGCCACAAATCACTTGTTACTTTTAGAACTCGCAATGCAAACCTACTGAATAGAATAGAATGACATGTCAGAATCAGTGACTGACATCTCTGCAGCAGGCATGTTTATAGGCTTGCTTTGTTCCTTTCTAGCTAAACACTTGAGCAAACTGATTCAGTTTCTTGTCGTTAGAGCACTATTGTTTCTTGGCCTGACATGGTTTCCTTTCTTTTAGGTGATATTCTCCACAATATTTACATCCTGCTCTCTGGTCTTGGATTTTCTGCTGGATTTTCTGAAGATATTTATTTTTTTTTTGCAAAATATTTCAATTGCTGGAGTAAGTGTCGGCATAATGCAACATCTCATCTTTCTCCCACTAATGTGCTCCAGCTGACCATTGACAACCTCAGAGCTTCTGCACATCTCAAACGCTTTAATAAATGTAAGGTTCTCCACTCAATACAATCTTGCTGTCAGTGTGAGATCTCTTGTGCCTAAGATAATCATATCCCTTGTGAGATTGTCTTTCAGTTGTCCAAACTCTCTGGATTCAACAAAATGTATCATTACAGTCACATACTGATCAATCGTTTTCCTCTCCCCTGACCTCCGATGCCGAACACGTGCAGTTTATAAGTCGTAATAATATGGGGTTCAAAATGTGTCTTCAAATTGTGTGAAATCTCTGTTTTTTTTTGCTCATTAAGATCTGGGCTGCATTTACAGCTTGTCATACACACCGAGCAGTTTTGCCACTCCTACTTGCTCACGTTTTTAAAAAATTACTTCTGTAGCTATTCCATAGTTTTGCCACTGAGAGTGGGAAAAATTCCAATTCTGTCTCATGGAGATAGCAAGAACTGCCGATGCTGGAGTCAGAGTCGATACAGTGTAGAGCTGGAGGAACACAGCAGGTCAGGCAGCATCAGAGGAACAGGAAAGTCAACGTTTCAGGTCAGGACCCTTCTTCAGAACTGTATCAATTCTGTCTCATGCCTCCTTTCATTTCCATAACAGCAGGAATGGAAAACACCCAGCTATTTTGACTCATCCAGTAATTCAGCACTGCAGATTGCTTTCTTTTTAACTTCTTCTTTGTTGTTTCTTTCAATATCTGGCTCTCTTATGCTCTGAGATTGATGACAACTTCCAACAGCCACATCATGCTTCAAGTTCCAATCTCTTAAAAATTATGCAGAGTGATGTAGAGGGAGAAAGATAAAGAGAAACTCCCACACTGCAGAGCCCACTAACTCATGAGATGACATTCTCCTGTGACCAAAGATCTGCAGGTTGAAAATCAGTCACATAAAGACCCAAAGCAGAA
This sequence comes from Rhincodon typus, assembly GCF_021869965.1. Lineage (NCBI taxonomy): Eukaryota > Metazoa > Chordata > Chondrichthyes > Orectolobiformes > Rhincodontidae > Rhincodon > Rhincodon typus. The sequence goes on from NC_063341.1 coordinate 16,359,975, forward strand.
ACTTGTAGCCCTGAACAGGCAGCATGGTGGCTCAGTGGTTAGCACTGCTGCCTCACAATGCCAGGGACCTGGGTTCAATTCCAGCCTCAGGTGACTGTCTGTGTGGAGTTTGCACATTGTCCCTGTTTCTGTGTGACTTTCCTCCCACAGTCTAAAGATCTGCAGGTTAGGTGGATTGGCTATAATAAATGGTCACTAGTATGCAGGCTAGGTGAATTAGCTATGGGAAATGCAGGACTATAGAGCAGGGTCAGGGAGAGAAGCTGTTCAGAGGGTCAGTCTGGATTCAGTGGGCTGAATGGCCTGTTTCCGCACTGTAGAGATTCTATGAGGATCCAGACTGAGCTAGACCAGCAGATGTTGAAATTTCAGCCCAGACAGTAGCATAAAAATAGTGGGATTAGATTAGCAACGCTTTGTATCCATTGTCTGATATTTAGTTCCGTTGCACTCACATGTCCATTCATTAACATGTCCTGACCACTTTGCTCTTCACTAATGTCAAGTCTGATCTATCATTTCTTGGTTCACGTTTCACTCCTTTCTTAGACTGAATTATTTGTCCTTCGGTTTCGCAGTTCCTAAATAAAATATATGAAACAGAGCTATGTATTTTTCCTTGAAAGTTCTTGGATGTTGAGGCCAGTGGTGACTAGTATAGAGAACTAATTTGAAATGTCTGCTAGGGGCGCTGCTGTTTGAACAGCTTGCGAAACTCATTGTCAAGGTCACTTTTGTGAAGTGCTGGAGGCCAGCTAGCTCTAGTGAAACCAGTTCTACCAATGAAGATGGGCAAGGAAACAAAAATAATAAGATTAGGTGCCTGATAACAGCTGACTTATTTCCCACCTGCAAAATATTTCCACATAAATGATTCACAAACCTCATTGTGTAATTCATTTTCTTCTCGCAAAAATGGCTTCCTAAGCCTGCTGCATGGTATATATTCGATTCCAGAAAAGCAGTTTCTGAAGGATTAAAAGGGAGTCAATCTTTACATATTTTTATATTTATTTATAGATTCATAGATTCATACAGCACAGAAAAGGCCCTTCAGCCCATTGAGTCTGCATCTACATGAATGCCACTAAAAGTGTGCTAATCCCAATTTCCTGAACTTGTCCCATTTCCTTGAATGCTATGATATTTGAAGGATTCGTCCAAAATATTTTTAAAGGTTGTGAAGTTTCTGACCTTCACTACCTTCCCAGGCAGTGCATTCCAGATTCCCACCACCCGCTGAGTGAAAACTTTCTTCCCAAGCCCCCTCTGAATCTCCTGCACCTTACCCTAAAACTATGCCCTTTCATGATTGACCCCTCAACCAAGGAAAACAGCTGATCTCTATTCACCCTGTCCACCCCCCTCATAATATTATACACCTCAAACATGATCCCCCTCAGCTTTCTCAGCTGTAAAGTAAACAATCCAATGCTATCTAGTTTTTCCTTAAAGCTCAATTTTCCCATCCCTGGCAACATCTCAGTGAACCTCCTCTATACCCTCTCTAGTGCTATTGTATTCTTTCTACAGTGAGGTGACCAGAACTGCACACAGTAGTCCAACTGTGGTCTAACCAATGCTCCGTACAGCTCCAACATTACTTCTCTGCTCTTCTACTCTCTTCCATGACTGATGAAAGCAAATATACCATATGTTTTTTAACCATCCTTTCACGTCTTCTGCTGACTTCAGGAATCTGTGAATAATTACCCCCAAATCCCTCTGTTCCTCTAAGCTACCCAGTATCCTGCCATTCATTAAATACTCCCTCATCATGTTTCTTCCAAAGTGCATGACCTCACACTTAGCAGGGTGAACAGGGATCCTGGGACCTTTTTCCACAGGGTGTGTTGATGGGCGATCTTGTTGAAGTTTATAAAATCATGAGAGGCATAGGTAAGGTGAATAGCAAGTGTCTTTTCCGTAGGGTGGGGGTGTTCAAAACTAGGAGGCATATTTTTAAACTGAGAGGAGAAAGATTTAAAAAGGACATATAGGGCAACTTTTTTACACAGAGTGGCTCATGTTTGGAATGAATTGCCAGAAGGAGTGGTGGATGCAGGTACAGTTACAACTTTTAAAAGACATTTGGATAAGTACGTGAATATGAAAGGTTTGGAGGGATATGGGCCAATATGGGCCTAGTTTAGTTTGGGAACATGGTCAGCCTGGACTAGTTGGGACAAAGGATCTGTTTCCATACTGTGTGACTCTATAAATACCATCTGCCACTGGTCTGTCTATCTGACCAACCCACCTTCTTGTAACCTACAACCATTAACCACTCTACCAATCTTGGTGTCGTCTTGATGTCACCTGCAAATTTGCTTAACGTCCCCCCCATATTTTCATCTATATCATTTCTGTACTTAACAAACAGTAAGGGTCCCAGTACTGATCCTTGTGGTACACTGCTAGACACCAGCCTCCAGTCATTCAAACAACCTTCTACCATTACTCTTAGTGCCCTATTACTAAGCCATTTTCTGATCCATCTCGCCAAGTTTCCCTCATTTCCATGTGCTTTAACCTTCTCAATCAGTCTTCCTTGTGGGACCTTGTCAAAAGCTTTGCTAAAATCCATATAATCTACATCAACTGAACTTACCTCATCCACACACTTGATCACATTTTGAAAAAAATTGTAACAAATGTGTTCGGCATGACCTCCTTCTGACAGAGCCATGCCGATCAGCTCTAATTAATCCATGCCCTTCCAAGTCAGTATTAATTCGTTCCTTCAGATTTTTTTCCAATAGTTTCCCTACCACCGATGTGAGACTCGTCAATCTATAATTTCCTGGTTCATTTCTACTGCCCTTGTTAAAATGTGAAATCATGTTAGCCATCCTCCAGTCCTCTGGCACTTGCCCCTTCCCCCATGACCAGAAAGGATTTAAAATTTGTGTCAGAGCCCCTGTAATTTCCTGCCTCACCTCCCACAGCAGCCTGGGATGCAATTTATCTCGGCGAGGGGGTTTCTCTGTTTTTAAGCCAGACAGAGCTTCCAATACCTCCCCATTTCCTTTGTCAAACTGTGTTAGTTCCTCACAGATAGTAAGCCCGAAACGTCAGCCTCTCTGCTCCTATGATGCTGCTTGGCCTGCTGTGTTCATCCAGCCCTGCACCTTGTTGTCTTAGTTCCTCACAGTCCCTTTTCCTGAATTCTGTACATACGTTCTCCTTTTCTAGAGTGAAGACTGATGAGAAGTATTCATTTAACACCCTTCCAACGTCCTGCCGTTTCACACACAGGTTGTCTCATTTGTTCCTAATGGGTCCTACCCTTTCCCTGATGAACCTCTTTCCTTTATTGTATTTATAAAATATCTCAGGATTCTCCCTAATTCTGTTCACAATTCCTTTTTAATGCTCCCTTTTTGCTCTTCTAATTGCTTTCTTAAGTTCCGTCCTGCAATTCCTGTATTCCTCACAATAAATAAATGATCATCATTCATCTACGGCCACAGCTGTTCCCTCGACATCCAGGGTACTCTGAATTTATTGCTCCTACCTTTCCCTTTAGAGGGTTCATGTTGGACCTGTACTCTTTCCAGCTCTTTTTTGAACGCCTCCTATTGCTGACCTGTAGACTGACCTGCAAGGAGCTGTTCCCAGTCTACCTTCCACCAATCCAAATCTGTCTTTTGCAGGCCATCTTTTTCCTTGTCCAGAGCAAATTCGAACTGCACCGTACTGCAGTCACTATCACTAAAATGTTGTTCCACTGACACATCGAACACTTGTCTGGTTTCTTTCCCCAGAGCCAAATCCAACACTGTACCATCCCTTGTTGAGCCTTCTACATATTGATATAAAAAACTCCACTGGATACATTTCAAGAAATCTGCCTCCTCTAAACCCTTAACCCTATGACTATCCCATTTTATGTTGGGAAAGTTGAAATCCTCCAGTGTAATTACCCGATTATTATTGCGCATCTCTGTGAGCTGTCTATGTATTTGCCCCTCTCTTTCCCACTGACTCATTGGGGCAGCCTAGGTGAGGCGAGAGGGTCACCTGGTACCATCCCTGAGGAAATGGGACCTCCTGACTTTTCCTGGACAGTCTGGAAGAGAGTTCACAGTGAGGCATCACTGGACTGTGGAGTTCATTTTCTGTTTGGTGCCTCATAGATGCAATGTGTAGGTCCCCTTTAAATATGGCACCCAGACCTTCAGATGGAGACATCGACCTCTGCCCATCCTGCGACAGAATTCATAGAATCACAGTGTGGAAACAGGCCCTTTGGCCCAACAAGTCCACACCGACCCTCAGAGAATCCCACCCAGACCCATCCCCTTATAACCCACCTAAGCTACACATCCCTGAACACTACGGGCAATTTAGCATGGCCAATCCGCCTAGCCTGCACATCTTTGGACTGTGGGAGGAAACCGGAGTACCCAGGGGAGAATGTCCAAACTCCATGCAGACAGTCGCCCGAGGGTGGAATTGAATCCAGGTCCCTGGCGCTGTGAGGCAGCAGTGCTAACCACTGAGCTTCCGTGCTGCCCAATGCTCATCATGCTCCTTCCCCATGTATACCTAGTCACACAAGTAATTACATGAAAAAAAAATCTTGCCAAACATTTACTTAGCAGCAGATAATGCTGCCCATTATTTCTGGTGGGTTGATAAATGTTAAACCTTCCGCATTATCTGCCCAGTGTCTGCTTCACATGTTCTGCTGAGAAACAGTTCTACATACATTTTAAATCTTATTTTCACTCCAATGCTGTGGATTTCCAAGTTTTCCCCGTGGAAACATTGATTTGATCAGGGGAGAGCTGATGCATTCAAAACTTCTGTGGGGCAAGTTAAACAGCTGGTGATTGATTGAAATGAATAAGACATTCTGTGCATCAGAAAATTGCATTTCTCTGTGGATTTACATCATGTTTTTGTATACCAGCAGCATGAATAGATTGCACCTGATCCTGTATGGAACATGTCCTGTGGCTTTCGTACAACAGCAGTAACATATATAATAGAAAATCTTTGATTAGCAAATGAGCAAAATGTGAATCTACATGGGCAATGAACCTTGGAGATCATCTTGATTGCAGTCTGCGTGGAAGCTGGGATTACTGAATACAAGGAATTCTATTATTCATTCAGTAACTTTAAGTGAATTTACAAATCTTGGCTTTTCTCCAGTGAATGACATGATTAGAGCAGGATCCTCTGATTAGGAAGCCTGGTTGGTGAAGGTTGTTAAGTCCTGTTTGTTATATATCAGCAATATAAATGAGTTTAGCAGAGTCTTAGCTTAATTGCTGTGAATATACATACATGTTGAACAATTTGTACATTTTTGTAAGTTTTATGTGTAGACTTGACATAGTAAATATTGCCTACATATACACTCCCAGTTTTCTTACATACCCACTTTTAATTGGTTCTGTATGACAGGTTGAACATGTTGTGAAATTTTATTTTCTAAACTGTAGTGCCTTTCACATCTATCAATGCCATTCTTCTATTCACTCACAGAATTTATCTAACGCTTTTGGAGAGCTGTGCTTCTTCTCTCTGACTTGTCTCACCAGAGTTTAGTGTTTTCTGCCACCTTGACCAGTGTGCATTCAGCTTCTGCCTCTAAGTCATTGATGTAAATTAAGAAAATGCTGTACTCAGCTTGGTATTCCAATATACTAGTCCTTCACTCAAAATTCTGACCTTGAACAAACAGCCATTGCATCTCCCCCACCCTTTAGCCAGTTTAAAAAATAAACAGAGAATCCTGGAGGAACACAACAGGTCTGGCAGCATCTGTCAAGAGAAAACAATTAATGGTTTGTGTCCGGAAGGACTGTTCTTCAGAAATCAATCATACTGGACTCGAAATGTTAACTCTGTTTCTCTCTCCGTGGATGCTGCCAGACCTGCTGAGTTTCGCCAGCATTCTCTGTGTTTGTTGCAGATTTCCAGCATCTGTAGTATTTTGCTTTCTTCTTACTCTTCTCCACAATTTACATTGCATTTCCACTGTTTTAACATTGCTGGGGCAGCACAGTGGCTCAGTGGTATAGCACTACTGCCTCACAGCACCAGGGACCTGGGTTTGATTCCACCCTCAGGTGACTGTCTCTGTGGAGTTTGCACGTTCTCCCCGGGTCTGCGTGGGTTTCCTCCGGGTGGTCCGGTTTCCTCCCAAACTCCAAAGATGTGCAGGTTAGGTGGATTATTGGAAATGCAGGGTTACAGGGACCAGGTAGGGAGGTAAGTTTAGGTGGATGCTCTTCAAAGGGTCAGAGTGGAATCAATGGGCTGAATGGCCTGCTTCCACACTGTAGGGACTCTGATAATTTATTTGTGAAGAACTTAAGAATTCCTGCAAAACCAAATCGACTATTTTTAGTCCATGAAAAGATCAGTGACATTGTTCAGGTAATATCTCTTCCTCATGGAGCCATGTTAATTTCTGCTGATACAATTATCAGTGCAGAATTGACCTGCCGATTTATTTCTAATATTTCTGCTGCTGTCTAATTTTTGCTGACATTAAATCTTCTGTCGAACTAAATCAGCAGTTCTCCAAAATCTACCACTACTGTAATGCTGTCTCATGAACCTTCTTTTCCAACATATTGCAAAATGTTTTATTTCTGTACTTCCACGGTTGTGATTCCATGGATTGAGCACCACACTCAATCCTTTAGTTCTTCATTTTCATCATTTACATGACATCTGCAGTCTCTTTAGGAACGTTTGAGGGGGTGGCAGAGTAAATTTTCCCAGCTAGATTGAAACAACTGTACAATGTACTGAATTACCTGAAATTGACATTGGATTTGGATCTCAATGCCATCCCATCCTCTATCACTTCTCCCCAGGTGGATTACAAGGCCAGCAAGAAGCGTTGGATCTGGTGGGAAACCAGTTAGGATAATTAAAATGAAGTTAAGATTTTCTTTAACTCTGGATTCTGAGGTACGCAGCTGGACCATATTTCCCATTTGGTCAGCAACTCGCCAGGAACGCCAAGGGAAGTGCACAGCATGAGGAGCTTCTTTGGTGAAACTGAAAAATTAGGAATGATTTTATTTATCAGTCAAAGTCAAGAGCGCAAGAAGTGGTCATTGTGAGATTTTTAGCATTTTTCCTTCAGGGAGTGCTTTCGCTACTTGACAGATGATTGCCATCTTGGAAGACACTTCACCTGCCTAGTTATTCACTTACTTTTTTCCGCTGCACTTTGCTGCTACCAAGTTGCACCACAACATGACAGCAGGTTATGAGACTCCACCTTGCACGTTTGATAAGGGGCAAATACAGAAGCAATAACACCATAGTAGCAACAAAATCAACTGCCTTCTTCTCAACTATGTGGCCCTCCACAGGGGAGCTGGGATAAGCTCCGAGATCTAGCTGGAAAGATGTGAGACTCTCAGCGGAAGGTGTATACTGGCAGAGATGATCATCTCTCTCAACATATTTGAGTATCTGTGCCTCAGGAAGCTCTGGATCTTGTGTCAGGTCACCCATGTTATGATCCTAGCTGGTGGCAATGCTGGACAACATGAGCCAGCCAAGGTCAATGTTGAGTCGCATGGAAGAGTTCAGGACCAACGTGACTTAGAGCTTCACACAAGCAGAGCTTGGGTGCCATCTTTTGAAGCATGGATGTGGTGGCCAACTCCATATCCTGTTGGCAGACCCAATCATGATGTGACTTCTGAAGGCTCATGTCTCAGTTTCCTTTGCAGCCCAAACAGAAACCACCCAATGTCTGCATGCCACAGCGGAAGCTCGATCTGAAGCCGTCATGCAGTCCCAGCTTTTAAAGGGGTTTGCAGTTGCGAATGGTGTTCAGAGGAGTTTGCAATGTGTCAGAGAAGATCAGTAATCTGTCCTGCATAGATCACTAGGATTGTGGTGGAGTAGCAGTTACTCAGTGGAGTATGATGAATTTGTCAGATGAACCCATTCACTCTCCCACTAATTCCCCAGATGTTGTATACCAGCCAGCTCGGGCTGCTGTTGTTAGTGTTGAGTGTTGCTACTTTGGCTTATCTTCTCTCTCTACTAGGGCAGGCAGCAGCTAATTACATAGTCTACACCCAAACGCATTGACTTGACTCCATCCTGTGGCCACACAACTCAGAGTGGATATTATGCCAAAATACCAAATATGGACAACATAGGCTTGGCAATGTCTGTTCCACCTGCTCCTAAAAAAGAGCAGCAAACTGGGGCCTCCATAGTGCTGTTAAAGACCATGATGCCCTGATTGCAGCTATGTGAAATTTAGCAAATTCTTTCCGTTGCAAAGTATCTGAACAAGCTCAGGAGTGTTTTTGGAGATGTGTTCGTGTTTGTGCCACATCGCATCCTCAACGGGATCTTGGAGGAACGTACAAAGGCTGCAACAGGTATGGAGGTAGGAGAAATCATGTGAAGGTACATTCACTGACTTTGACCACTCGCATGAAGTGACCAGACTTCTTGTGGCACTTCTGTCAGGAACTCGGGGACCAGACTCCTAGGAGTTGACCTTCGCAGCCACTTGCTCCTACTCCCTTCTGAAGGCCATTGAGGGTCTGCTGGCCTACCATGAAAATGCAATGCATCTTTTCCTGTCCCACTGCATTGCTGATACTTCCAGTACCACCTCCATCAATGTGGACCCTTCTGTGTGCCCTTGTATTCAATTTTCAAGAGTCTGTACTGTGCTAAAAAAAAATCCAATTAGCCTTGAGGGGCAACCTGCCTTTAAGAAAAATAATACAGCTACATTTATTAGATCTAAGGATGGATCATTTTAATAAAAAGGGTTTGAAATGAATTATCCCAGAGCATAGAAGAGGAAACTAATTAGACCTTAACCAACAGAACCCACTCCCAGTAAAAGTGTTGGATGTTAGTTGGAAGATTTGGAATTTCAAACCATCTGGGTCTAATCACAAGAGAAGCAAATCCTCTGAGATTTGCTTCATTAAGTGAATACAGTGAAATATGAATAAGATAAAATTGCATAATGATAAAATTGGATACGAAGAAATCTGCAAGCAGAGGTCAATTCTACTTGTGCTGACTTTGAGAATGTGAAGACTGCTTGAATAAGCAAGTCCTACTTAAGGGAGATAAATGGACACTCATTGATTTTGGATGCCAACAATGAAAATACGGGGACAACAACATTGCCTCGCATTGAAATCATTTTCTCAGGATGAATTGCGAAACTGAGCATCAAGTTATAAACAGTTATTCAGGAGGAAACTTCATTGTGACAAGTTCCTCAAACTACCTGGAGCTCAGAAAAAATGATATTCTTTTACATATTACACATATATTCCTTTTACAATGGTGTTCAGAACACACCTGGTTGTGAAATAAGAATTTTAAAATGTTAAAATTTATTGTAAAGTATTATGAGCCAGTGAGGCGGAATGAAGGGACTGTCCTCTTTGCTATCCCCATGACTAACTACAACAAAGATTTCCGAGGAGGGGTCACTGGACCCGAAACATTAACTCTGATTTTTTCTTCACAGATGCTGCCAGACCTGCTAAGCTTTTCTAGCAATTTCTGCTTTTGTTCAAAGATTTCATGTTCTTTTTAACACCCAGCTATGCCTCACTTCAATTAAAATGTAGTCCACTAGTTCACCAAAAACAAGACACCAATTGCAAAGTTTTCTTGTATGAAAGGAAGAACAATTCTTTTACTCGCTGCCCTGAAAAAATAACGATGTAACATCAAGCACATGCACACAAACAGGTACAAAATTTAAGAAGGGGTTAGTGTATAATGCAAAAAGAAAGTCAAATTATATGCAGTTTAAAACACTTGGAGTATTCATAATTGGTTATGTTTTAACCTGTGACCACGGTTGGTTGGAGATGTCCTGGGTCAAAGGCTTCTGTGAATATTGCAGATATCAGTGAGTTCCTGGGTTGTTCATATGTTCTCACAATTTGTTTTGTCACCAGAGAGTGCAGAATGAGAACTATGTCCAGTTCTAGTCACAAATATATCTCCTCCATTCTGCCAAGAGCTGTTCCCTGAAATAGAAGCTTGTTTGTGTATATTTCAATGTCTGAATTCATTGTTTTCAAGCTAAATAATTTCAGGTGAGGTACTTCATCTCCAAGATGTAAACTTTCTCATATAGGTGTAAATCAAACAAGAAATTCAAGTTTCTTCAATCCCGAGTGGTTTCAGGAAATTTTAATTCAGTTTGTTTTTTTTTATTGATGATTTCATGAATTTGGCTCAACCCTTGGTCAGCTGATTCTGGGTGGTCATCTTTAACTCAGTATTTTTCCTTTCTGAAACTATTTCAAGTCCTAGGTATTAAAAATCAGATGACGGAAGTCAAAAATCCATAGTCCATATTTTGTCACTATTAATAGTGACAAGAGTTATGTAGTCTAGATTCAAATTGGTTCACAATTGTCAGACAATTTTAAATGGCTGCAGCTTTGCTCTCTTACAATCCTTGTTCCTGAGAATGCTGGGTTGTATTTTGGCATGAACATAGGCTGCATGAAATACTTGAGAAGTGAATGATGATCAATTCCACCTTTTTGAAGTGTGTGGTTACTGACTTACACTGGATGTCTGGGGATTTCCTATTGTTGAAGCAGCAATACAAGAACCTTTGAAGCTTCTGAGGGGAAGCAAATTCTCCTGAGTTAAGATTGCAAAGAATATTGTCTTTGTAAATAGACATCTCTGACATTGAAGGTAGCAGTCTTCAGGGACAACAGATGATCTAAGGTGGGGGTATGCATGTATTAGTAGACTCTATGGGATAGCATGACATGAGCAGTGTTCAGTTTCTGCACATAATTAATGGAGCTGACAGCTCCATTGGCCTTATAAGGAGAATAGTCTGGCAATTGCTCGAAAACAGCAAGAGGCAAAAAAGAGCACTTCTCATTCTTGATGTATGAGATAAAAATTCTCACTTGTGGTTATTAAATGTTCAACGTGATATTATCCTTGACAGATATAAGAACAAGGAATATATAAAATATTTTATTTCCTCAAATAATATAGAGAAATGACTCCTTACCATTGCATTCATATTAATTTAAGATGGGGAATGCCATAGAATGAGACAAATCCATATTTGGCATAGATTTTTTTTGTGAATGGGATTATTAATCATTTGTTTGACATTCAGTGGCTAGCCCAAGTGTCCCAATATTGATTGACGAACTTGTCCAGGATTGTATTGAACCTTCGTCATAATATGTGTGACAGAATTCTGTGGATCTCACTCTTACCATGTAGATGATTAAAATAAAGGTTTCCTTTAATACTTGCAGCATGCATTAAGGAGTAGAATATGAAACTAGGATAAGTATCCATAAATTACAAGAGCAGCTGCAGATTAAAAATGACAAACTAGAAACACAGCTGCAAGAGTAATCTTTCTATTGTTAGCTATCTTGTGACAATAACAGTGTTATTCGCTGTTTGCATTGCTTTATATTTTAACCCTTCCAGCACCACAAGTGCAACTCCTTGAGGACACACATAAAACATTTCTTGAGTCATTCACCAGTTAAACACACAGCGAAAAAGGTAAAATACTTTCTGGAAAAAAAAGTCATGACTGAATTAGTGGGGTTTACAACAGTCCATTGTCATGTTAAGTTGTTTTTTTTGTAAATCCCCATAAGCTGCAATAGCGAGATTCCTCTGGAGTACAATTCTGGGAACCTAGTTACTACCCTATCACACCCGGGTTCCTGCAGATTTCTATGTAGTTTTACAATAGTCTGTTCATTTTTATCCAACACAATTGTGTTTCTTGTGACAAAGTAGAGTGTTGAAAAGATATTATTGATCATTAGTTTGCACTTTAGGAAATTTTGCAGAAGGGAAAGGTAGACATATAGAAAGATTTAGCACGGGTGTGGGTGTAGGGGATGGGGAGGAATTCCAGAGATTGGGTATCTGAGGTCTGTCCGTCAATAATGTAGTGGAGAAAATTGGAGAAATGCAAGAGAGTAGAGTTGGAGGAACACAGAGATTTGGGAGTCTTGCATGGCTGGAAGATGTTTCAGAAGTGTTTTTGAAGTGTTGGCAGGTAGGTAATCTGCCCTTCAACTCAAAAATGTTTCTAGCACAGAAATATATTTTTCTGAATTTGTTCACAACGGTTGTCACCAAGTGACATTTGTCTATTACTACATTTTTAAGCGCACCGCTTCCTTCTGACATTTTTATTCAGACCACACTTCATTCTCTCAACTTAGATTATTAATACAGACACTGAATACAGATAATTTTACTCTGATCTTGTGATAATGCCTTCTCCTCCATTCTAAGTACCCTTCCCCCGCATCCCCCACTATCCCTTGCCCTGACATCTAGCAATATTACTGTGAGAAACCATTTCTCAAGCACTGTAACCTTGTTTCTTGAGGTGCAGCATATTTACTGTCACTGCTGTATTCTCTATGTTAATTATCCTGTAATGGTTTCAGTGATGTGTGGAATGAGAACACAAGCCTTCTCATTGTGGCATTCTTTTTACTGCAAAATACTTCTGCCACATAATACTTCTGCCACATAAGGAATAATTGTAAATAGTTCTGAATGAACTTGCATGTTGATACAATGACATGATCAAGATCGTACCAATTTGCATGTAGATTTATGCTGTCAATGATGTGCACTGTTCAATTTTAAATCTGACTGTGTTGGTGAACATTTTTAAGCCAACCACAGCCCTAATCAATCAAATTAATAAATTATTCATCGAATGATCATGTACTTTATTGACTGAAGAAACAGAATTGCATCCAAGGTTGAGTAACGTCCTCCGGCACAGACAATGACTTTTTTAACTTCACCCTGTATGTTGAACATGGGTCATCCATTCTGGTATGCATGTAAAATCTTTCCAGTAGAGGGTCATTGGATGACAATCAGGAACAAGGAATTCTCGATGATTGTACCTTTCCTAAGCCCAGGGTGATGTCATTTTTTTGTTCATTTATTGCTGCCCAGGCTGAATGTTGTAAATTCAGACCATGGGATCTTGCATTCCATGTCTCAGGTATTCACTACCTTAACTAGCTGAGCTATTGAATGAAGCCTTGGTGAGATTTCATGTGATAAACACTGTGTATTACAACTGCATTTTTGTTAATCAAAACTAACAGATCCCTGTGGCATTGTTTGCAATAATTTTAAGTATATGCTACTTTAAAATGGCTGGCAGATTGTGTGCACAATGTATGAGAATGTATAAGTGATTTACTTCTCTCTTTTTTTGCCTTCCATCCCTTTTGCTTTGCTTTCACAATCACAAACACAACTGTTTCTGTATCTGTGCATTCCCTGCTAACCTTTCTGAATGAGGCCCTCCTTTTGAGTAACACTTCTTCCCATTAGGGCTTCCAGGCTCTGCCTTTGATTAAATTGATTGAAGAGATGTATGTGATGCTGATAAAGTTGCATTATTGCCCATTATTTCACTGACAAAGTGCTGGTTTGTCGTCTTCTTGGATCATCAGTTCTTGTGTTAACAATCCCAGCAATACTGACCCAGTGGTGTTGAAGGTACAGTTACATATGACAAACACAGCGAATGCTGGAGAAACTCAGCAGATCTGGCAGCATCTGTGGAGAGAGAATAACAGAGTAACATTTGAGTACAGTTTGACTTCTTTAGAACATATTGAACTATCAACGCTTTTTCTCTCTGTAAAGACGCTGCCAGACCTGCTGAGTTTCTCCAGTACTTTCAGCATTTATTTCGGATTTCCAGCAAAGGCAGTGTTTTGCTTTTGTTTCTTTACGACAGAAATATATGTTCATCTCAGGATTTTGTGGCTTGATGGTGTTTCCACAATATTACTAGGCTTGTTCTTCCTGGAAGTCAAGGTCATGGGCTGAAAGGTGTTGTTGAAGTCAGCTTGCTGAGTCACTGCAGTGCATCCTATATAATATGCACGTCAGACAGGAACACTGGTGGGGGATAATGAGCTCAATGGCAGGGCAATTGGTGAAGTCAACTGTTTTTTTTGGATGTTATTGAATCTGTTGGTAGTGACAGCAGTTATCCAGGTAAGTGGGAATTACTCCAGCTCACTTCGGTTTTGTTGTTCCGTGATGAGTAGTCAGACTCTGCTGTCTATTCATTGCTGTGTAGTTGATATGGAAAGCCTAAGTACATTCCTCAATTGGCACGCCCAATCCCTATCTCTGTGCCTGCTTACAGCTCCAAAACCCTCTGAGAACTCTATATTTCTCCAAATCTACCTTCTTGCAGTCCACACGCTCCCATTTCTTCATTTCTGGCTCCCAACCCCTTAAAACCACCACTCTACCTCTCAGGATGATAATGGTCCATTGAAGATGGGATATAATTCAGCTTTTTCTCCTTGAAGATGAACAATATGTGACATGAATGCTTTCTGCCAGTTGGCAGCCCAAGTCAGAATTATCAATCAAGTTCAACCATCAGCAGCGAGGTGGAGACTAGAAATTATGTTAGACCAGGGTTAAAATAGAGGCTTGTGAATACTGTTCGATTATGTTGTGATTGATGAGTTATTGTTGTCAAATATTAAGCTGTAGGAACAGAAGCAGGCCATTCAGTCCATCGAGTCTGCTCAATCATTCAACAAGACTGGCTGATCTAATAATCCCCAACTGCACTTTGCTTCCTTTTACTCATACCTTCGATTCCCTTGAGTTTTGAAGGCTGACATAGTTTTTAATCTCCCAGCCTCAGCAACCCTCTGCAAGAAAGAATTTAGCAGAATAACTACCTTCTGAGAGAAGAAATTCCTTCTCATCGAGGTCTTAAGTGGGAAATCACTTGCTCTGAGATTATGCCTTCTTCTCCTTAACCCTCCCACAAGAGAAAACAACCTTTCCGCATCTACCCTGTCAAATCCCCTAAGAATGTTATTTGTTTCAAAAAGGTTGCTTCCCATTCTTCTAAACTCGAAAAGTATAGATCCAACGTGCTCAACAATTCCTCACAAGATAGTCCCTCCATGCTTGGGATCAGCCTAGTGAACCGTCTCAGGATTGCCTTCAATGCCAGTAAATATTTCTTAAATAAGGGGCTCGAAATTGTTCACAGTATTCCAGCTGTGGTCTTACTAGTGCCTTGTCTTGTATTAGCAAAGTCTCCCTACCTTTACATTCCATTCCCTTTGAAATAAATGCAACATTCCATTTGCCTTCCCTTATTCCCACTGAAGTTGGATATTAGCTTTTGGTGGTTCATGCGCAAGGACTCCCAAATCCCTCTGTTTTTCTTGCCAATGCACATGACCTGACATGTTCCCACATTACGTTCCATCTGCCAAGTTTTTGCCTACTTACCTAATCTGGATATATCATAGCAGATTTTTTGTGTCATCCTCGGCACTTGTCTTCCAATCACTTTTGTATTATCTATAACCTTGGCTATAGCATGTTTACTCTCCTCATACTAGTCATAGATGTATATCGTAAATTAATGTGGCCCTATCCCTGATCCCTGTGGAACTCCACTAGTTCCAGATTGCCAACTTGAAAATGCCCACCTTATCCCAACACTCTGTTTTCTATTAGTTAGCCAATCCTCAATCCATGCTAATATATTACCTCCAACAACGTGGTCCTTTAGCTTATTAAGTAGCCTAATGTATGGTGCCTGATCGAATGTCTTCTGAAAATCCAAATATATTCCATCCACTGCTTCCCTTTTATCTATTCTGCTTATTATCTCATTAAAGGATTCTAGTAAATTTGCCAGGCATGGTTTTTCCTTTTGTGAAACTACGCTGACTCTGTTTGATCATATTATGTATTTCTGAAGCTCTGCTATTGTATCCTTTACAATAGATTCTACCATTTTCCCAATAACAGATGTTAAGCTAACAGGCCCATTGTTACCTCTGTTTTGTCTCCTTCCCATTTTAAATAAAGGTGTGATATTGACAGTTTTTCAATCCTCTGGAACTTTCCAGAATGTAAGGATTCTTGGGAGATTAGTATCTGTGCATCCATTATCTCTGTAGCTGCTTTCTTTAATATCCTAGGATGCATCCCATCAGGTCCAAGGGACATGTTGGTCTTTAACTCCACTAGTTTCCCATGAATACTCCTTTTGCTTCTTAATTTAGTCATTTGGGAACACTGCTAGTGTCTTTTACTGTAAAGATTGATGCAAAGTATTTATTCCATTCCTCTGCCACTTCCTGATTATTATTTCCCCAGCCTTGTTCTCTAAGGGACCAACATTCACATTGGCTTCTCCCTTCCTATATGGTCAGAATTCACACGACACCAGTTTATAGTCCAACAGCTTTATTTGAAATCATAAGCTTTTGGAGGTCTGCCCATTCACCTAATGAAGGAAGAGCACTCCAAAAGTTTGTGATTTCAAATAAACCTGTTGGACTATAACCTGGTGTCATGTGACTTCTGACCTTGTCCACTCTAGTCCAACATCGGCACCTCCACATCATTCCTTCCTATATATTTAAGGAAGTTCTTGCTGTCTTGATATTGCTTTCACGTTTATCCTCAAGCTTTATCTTCTTTCTCTTTATAATTCTTTTTTGGTTGTCTTTTGTTGGATTTTAAAACTTTCCCAATCCTCTTACCACTAATCTTTGCTACATTGTATTTTTTTCTTTCAATTTGGTGTTATGCTTAACCTCCATGGTTAACCAGGTTTGGCTTATCTCCTTTCAATCTGTGCTGTAAGCCATTAAGTATTTTTTTAAAAGCCTGGTTCCTCAACTGCCTTTGCTGCTAAGCTTCTTAACCAGTCCACTGCAGTCAGCTCTGCCTTCATTCCTTTGTGATCACCCTTCTGTAAGCTTAGCACAATTGTTTCTGTCCCTAGTGCTTCCTCTTCAAACTGAATGCTAAAGTCCACCATTTAATAGTCACAATTTCCTAGTGGATCATTTACTCTGACATCATTTAGTAAACCTGATGCATTACACATCACCAAATCCAAAATAGCCTGATCCCTGGTTGGATCCACAACATACTGTTCTAGGAAACTGCCCCAAATAACATCTATTAATTCTTCCTCATGGCTCCCTCTGACAATTTGACAAGCCAATCTATGTAAAGATTAATGTTACCCTTATTAATGGACTGCCATTTCTACATGTCCTCATTACCCCCGGATTTGATACAGCTACTGTTAGGGGGCCTATAGACTATTCCCACTAGAGAATCTCTCCCCTTTTTATTTCTTACCTTCACCCATTTGGATTCTACATCTTCCAATCCTAGATCAGTTCTTGCTGTCATACTTATTTCACCCCAAGACCCTTCCTTTCCTGCCTGCTTTCTTGGAAAGTTATATATCTCTGGAGTATTTAGTTCCCAGCTTTGATTTCCTTGTAACCATATCTCCACAATGGATACTAAATTTTACCCATTTGTGTCACTAATTCATTTATTTTGTTCTGTACGCTATGTGTGTTCAAGTAAAGAGTCAAGATGTTTTGATTTTTGCCATTTTCTCCTTATTCGACCCTATTTCACTACTCTTTCTCCATGTTTGCATATTCCTTATTCCACTCTGTATGCCGTTATCCAAGTGGCTGCCCTGTAATGCTGTAATATCCTGTTGCTTTGCAAGCCTTCCCCTCTCTGAAACCTCACCCCCCCACCATTTAGTTTAAAGCCCTCTCTACTGCCCTAGTTATTCAATGTGCCAGAGTATTGGTCCTAGCATAGTTCAAGTGAAGTCCATCCCATCTGAACAGCTTGCCTCTCCCCCTAGTACTGGTGCCAGTGCCCACAAACTGGAACCATTTCCACCCATACCAATCTCTGAGCTACACATTTAACTAATTAACTTTCTTTACCAGCACACCCATGGTTTAGGTGGTAATGCAGAGATTATCGCCTTTGGAGGTCTTGCCTTCTAATTTAGCTCTTCAGTGTTCAAAATCTTTCAGCAGAACTTCTTTTCTAGTCCTATCAATGACATTGGTAACAATATGGAGGCTGACAGTTAGATCCCTCCCCTCCCTCTCTAAGTTCATTTGGAGCCCTGAAGAGATGTCCCTAACCCTGGCAATGGGTAGACAACACAGCCTTTGAGACTCCTGCAGAGTACAATGTCTATCCTGACAACGGTACTGTCCCCTGCTACAACTACGTCCTTATTTCAAGACCCCCCTTCTTGCATGGTTTGCTATACTGCAGCCAGTTTATTTATCCTCCCTGCAGTTCACACAGCTTGCAAGAACCTGGCAACTATTAAGCAATTGCAGAGGCTGAGGCTCCTCATTTGTAAACCCCTGAGTGCTCATACACACCTCACCTACTGTCACTGATCACAAACCAATTTTGTATTACCCAGTAAAGGGAATGGGGGCCCTCTCTGGTGTAATTAGAGATGGGCACTAAATGCAGGCCTGGCCAGCAACACTCACTTCTTGTGAATGAATAAATAAACCCACCAGCTATTCAGCTATGGCAGGCACATCACCCAACACAGTGCTACATGTACTTTGACACTCTGTCCTCTTCCTTGAAGGTCAAAGTGGCCCACAACCTTTGGTAATCACCCCCTTACAAATCCAGCTTGGAGGATTTGGGTCTTTCTCTTCACCTCTAGCTGTGGCAGGGCCTATATCATGCAGTGTAACTGAAATGATCCAGGATGATGGTATGCTACTGCCGCATACTCCCTTCTCAAAACCCCCCCAACCCTCCTGCTACCTCATATGAGGTGAAAGCTGCAGACCGAGTGACCTTGAACCACTCGCTTTACTCCCTGAAGCCAACCACCTCCTCCTTCTGCCTTCTGGTCCTCAGATTCCCAAATAGCTATCTGGCCAGACACAGCCCATCCAGGAGGAAGGCTGATTGTAACCTCTGGTCAGGAAGAACTGTTGCTTGTTCTTGGTGCTGGAACTGCATTACTTTTTGGGAGGCTAGTTGGGATCCGAACTGGTGACCAGACATGAGTGGGCTATAACAGGCCAGAGAGAATGGGTAGGGCTTGTGGGCCAGTTCACTAGAGGGCCCTGATGAAGGGTTTTGGCCCGAAACTTTGACTTTCCTGCCTCTTCGGATGGCTGTGCTTTTCTAGCTCCTCATTAATTAACACTAGAGGGTGTATTTGCAGATGGATCTGCTGTAGGGTACTTGGTTAGGACTTTTAGGGCGACATGCAGAGAGCACGATGAAATTATGCACCTAGATGGGGAACACAGTCTTGTGTCACTGTTAGGAAAGGTGGGGAGTCTGCTTTCAATGTGACACAGGATACTGCACAGAGTTTGTAAGCCATTCTTCCCACCATTAAAGTGATGGCTGGTTGCATTACAACATGAGCCTGCTGCAGACTGGTGGCCACTGACTCAGCTTCGTTTGCTACACAGACAATAGCCACTTGATGTCTCCGGGCTGCCGTGTTAACTCAGAGGGAGGACAGGAGACCCCTACTGGCTGTCAACATGGCTGTGAACTTGGTGCTCACAGAGGCTTGCAGGCTCCTGTGGTAGTCCAGCAAACCCACTATTAATAGGTTATTATGATTGTGGGAGGAGCAATGTCTCTGTGAAGCACAACCCTATTGTCCTTTTTCAGCATTTGTACTCTGACCACTGTCACTCTGCTGATGTCCACATTGATGCCTCTCAGTCAGCCCGTTTAGATTGTTGCTAACCATGGGAAGGTGGTTAAGTCCAAAGTTTGGTCAATTAGAATCAGAGGTGCCAAAGGCATCTTCCAAGGACATCAGCAGTCCCCACCCATTGATTTGTCAGCACTTTGCTACCAGCCATTCTGCAATCTCTGTAGTTGCACTATTTAGGAGCTCTACGACAGGCAAGGGAAGCAACAAGACAGGCACTAAGAGATTTCAAAAGGGTGAATAGTTCATTCATGTTTATTTGATTGGATATGTTGTTTGATAAAAATGTTAATGAGAAGGTCTTTGTGGTTGACCTTGATTGGAGAATGTTGATGCCTTCATGAATGTAATGTGGATCCACAGTCAGGGTGAGCAATCCCATTAAAAAATCAACCTGACAACGCACGTTTGAACACTACGTCAAGAGAGACAGTGATACAAATTAGGAGCAGGAGTAGGCTATTCAGCTCTCATGCTTGTTCCACCACTGATGCGATCATGGTTGATCTGAATGTGGGCTCAACTCCATTCTCCTCCCTACCTCTCCCCACCAACAACAACTGCTACCCCCCACCCCACCCACCCCCGTCCCCAACACAACATTTGATCTGCTTCTCACTTGAGAATCTATCTAACTCAGCCTTAAAGATATTCTGGGACCTAGCCTCCACTGCTCATTGAAGAATCAAATTTCATAGGTTAATGATCTCGTGCGAGAAAATGGTCCAGAGTGCATTGTTTCTGAACATATTTTTCTTTCTGATTCTTGTGATGATCTTTGACCCAGAAGTAGTACAGTAAGGCCAATGTGCTGTTTTAAAAAGAAGTTTG
This sequence comes from Rhincodon typus, assembly GCF_021869965.1. NCBI lineage: Eukaryota > Metazoa > Chordata > Chondrichthyes > Orectolobiformes > Rhincodontidae > Rhincodon > Rhincodon typus. Next base: position 16,380,394 of record NC_063341.1, read on the forward strand.
TAAAACCTGTGATTCCTTTGAAGAATCTTTGAAAAGGGCTTTCAAGAGTTTGCATCAATTGTAAAAGAATAACTTTTAGTTTTCTTGGACAGTAAGAAATACTGGTACATGTGACCTAGCAACCCTCAACCAGGAAGCAGTACCAACAGGTAGAAAGGGAAGACAAAAAGTAAGAAACAAAAAAGTGCCGAAAGCAGAAGGTGATATGCCCTCAGATGCAAGAGGCTCAATGCAAGGAAATGGAAACAATCTATAATCTGGAAATCTGTGTGAATAATTTTGAGGTAATAAGGAGCTGATGCTTCCCAAAAGTGACTGAACCATGAAATATGATGTTAATTGTTGGTAAATTGGAAAGGAATGGGATAGTTGCACCATCTGGATAATTGTGGCCTCGGGTGAGTTTGATTCTTGGAAATGCCCTGATGATGATGATAATCACATGCCTGAAACCCAAATATAAGACCTGTTGTCCGATAGGTGACATGACATATTGTGTGAATAAGGAACAATGTACAGTATTATGGAACTATGTAGCGACTTAATGCCACATTTAGGGGCGGAGTGTTGTGATTGCTTGTGATTATATAAGGTATACATTGTAGCATTGAGTAATTAATATGAAATTGACCTTCTTGCTTGAAGCCTTATTTGCACATTTAATTTACAATTAAATTGTGTTGGCTCTGATTTGTATTAAAGTAAAAGTTATAACAAATAAAATTTGGCTATTATAGGCCAATGGTTCCACAAAGGGATCGTTACACCCTCCTTTTGAGATGTTTCTAGGCTCCTGGGGCCAATAGCTGTGCCTCATGATATGACTACTACAGGGCATGAATGAACTTCGGAATCCCGCTGTATATAGTGGGGCCTCACCCTGAGCTGTCAAGGTAGGGGCACTATTGCTTAAACAGGCATCTGTCTGTTCCATGAGAGATAGTAAGGGCTGCAGATGCTGGAGTTAGAGCTAGCACAGTGTGGAGCTGGAAGAACACAGCAGGTCAGGCAGCATCAGAGGAACAGGGGAGTCGACGTTTCGGGTTGGGACCCGCCTTCAGAAAAAAACCTTCTGATGAAGGGTCCAGACCCAAAATGTCAACTTTCCTGCTCCTCTGATGCTGCCTGGCTTGCTGTGTTCCCCAAGCTCCACACTGTGCTATATCTGTCTGTTCCATTATGTTTCTTATGGTTCCATGGCTCTGATAATGTATGCGTTGTCCTGGCTTGGCCAGATTGCAGAGGAGGGCTTATCAGTCACTTGTGTGGGAGTAGTTTTTGTCTCTGAGGGGCCAGCCTCCTCTAGTTCTAGTTCCTGTGCAGCCGGCTGGCACAGGAATGCATCATAGCCACTGCCAGGACAACACTTCCTGCACCTCTGCCCATAAAAACGGACAGCCCTGATATCAATGCCTCCCTGCACCAGCAGGAAGGCCTGCTGAAGCCACTTGCCCTTTCATCTTGACTTGTCCCGTCTGAGGGAGAAGATACTGGTCCATATCGTCTGACAGGAAGATAGACATTGCAGCAGTGTAAACTGGAAATCCATGGCATGTCTACAAGGAAGTCCTGGTGCCGCTGACTACCAGGAATTTCCTGGTAAGTTTTAATGACCAGTGGGGAATTGTCTGGCACCTAGAACCCTCTGGGAATGTCTCCAGCTCTGTGTTAGTGATTCTGGCTCACAATACCTGGATAGTTATCTAAATCGGCTCAAACTCCTGAGCAGCCAAAAAACTGACAATTCACACTTAGCACTGAACATCAGAGATCCTTAGGTAAAGAGACTGTAGGTACTGCGTCTGAAGCCCTATGTAATTTCCTTCCTCTTCTACTTCCTGTGATTTGCATACACGAAACTCCTAAATCCCTCAGAAAAGTAACATGAAATGCTCTTTCAAACTTAAAAAAATAGGTGCCTAATTTCTTTGAACTGAAGTGGATAGTTTTACATTCTTGCTCATTCACTTAAACAGTCTAAATCCTTTTTATAGCCTTTTTGTGTCCTTCTGACAGTTTACTTTCCGTCTTAAATGTGTCTTGTCAGGGATGCTAGCTATATTACACTTGTCATTAATATAGATTGTAAATAGCTGAGGCCCAAACACTGATCCAGGTGGCACTCCGCTAGTTACAACCTGTCATCCTGAAAAAATAACCCATTTACTCCTACTCTTGAGCAAATACACAGACAAGGAAAGGAAGGGGGTGGAAAGAATAAAAGGAAAGGCCGTGACTAAGTGGTAGCAGGAGCGATTAAATGACAAAAGCAATGATGGTGTGATCAAAAGGGAATTGTAATTTTAATTCTACATTAATTGGGTGTTTAATTATATTCGGTGATGAGTATTAACTGGGGATTTACGTCTGATCACATATAGGAACTGTATGCAATTGTGAATGGTTGCATTGAGGGCACATGATGTATAATGTGCATTGCTGTGAGTGTATAAAAGGTTAAGCTCTTGTTCTCTCCTTCACTGCCTGGCTATTTGATTTGTAACAGTAATAGGACAAGTGGCAAAACAAAAGATGGGCTTATAACTGACAGCAGTAGAAACATTACCAGCAACTGCTGTCTAAAGAAAAAATTGGAACAGTGTTTATGATCTGAACTTGTTGAACTTGAAGCTGAATCCAGAAGTTAGTAAGCTACCTTATCAGATGTTGACGTGCTATTTGTTCCTAGAGGTTGTGCTAAGCTTTGTTTAGAACGGTGCAGGAGGCTGAGGACAGGGAGGCGGGAGTGGGAATGGGATGGGGAATTCGAATAACAAGTGTCCAGAGCTTAGGGTCACACTTGGGCTAAGCAGAGGTGTTCAGCAAAGTCACCACCCTGGAGCATTGCTTATTCATTGCTGTGGTAGAAAGCAGAACTTTGTTAACAGTAACATTGCATCAAAGATAATTTTAAATTACAGGCAGCAAACCTAATGCCACAGAATAATTGAAATGGAATTTGAACTATGAACAAGAAAGATTTGGTAAATAAGACTAGTAGCGGGAATCATATTAAATCTTGGGCAAAGCACCAGAATAGTCCTGGGTGTGAGAAAGTTATTGTCATGATTTCAAAGAGAAAATAGGTGAGATACCTTATAATAACTTTATTTCAAATTTATTTTAAACTCTACATAATCAATGATGTAAGTAAAGGCCTAAATGAAATTGGTGCAAAGTCTTTTGAGTCAATTAATTGGCTAATTTTGTATTATTTGCCTTTTGAGAGTGTTAGCATTTGAAACAAGCAGTGCTTTTTTCTAATAGGTTTTGAGGTGGCTGATAATTGGAGTGTTTTTCCATCTGTGTGTGAAAATGATTAACTAATCACAAACTAAACAAAAATTATTATACATTTTGAGTCATTCGGTGTGATTAATCATTTAATTATGCTTAATTAAACTGATCACTTTTGTTTACTCCATGGACAGGTGGCGCTATGAGAGAGCTCTGGATTCAAGACTTTAATTAGATGGATAATGTATTTGTAGCTCCTTTTTTTGTTGGCATGGAAAGGATTTTTCTGTGGAACAGAGGCTGTGAACTTCCTAGAACCTGCTATATCAGGTAAAACATAAAAAATAGGAGCAGCACCAGGCCATTCCACCCTTCAAGCCTGTTCTGCCATTCAATAAAATCATGGCTGATCATCTAACTCAGTCCCCTGTTCCTGTTTGCTCCCAAAACCCTTTGATCCCTTTAGCCTTGAGAATTATATCCAACTCCTTTTTGAAAACAATAAGTGTTTTGGCTTTAACCACTTTCTGTGGCAAGAATTCCAGAGGCTCACCACTCTCTGGGTGAAGAAATTTCTCCTCATCCCAGTCCTAAATGGTCTACTATATCCTTAGACTGTGATGCTGGGCCTGGACCCCCTGTCATTACAAACATCCTTCCCGCACTTACTTTGGAAAGGTCACCGGACCTGAAACGTTAACTCTGATTTTTTTTTCTCCACAGATGCTGCCAGACCTGCTGCGTGTTTCCAGCAACTTCTGTTTTTCTTCCAGCACTTACCCTGTCTAGTCCTATTAGGATTTTATAGCAGGTTCAAACAAACAGATTCATTGTAAATCGTGAGGATGAGAATGGGGACATAACCTGCCTGAACCCTTCAATATTGACGAAAATTTACAACAGTGCATATTCCTTTCAGGATATCTTTCCCTATAAAGACTTGAGCTAATTGTGAGGTCCCGAATGACTAGCATCAACTCTCAGATGGCGTGTGTTCCCAAGGACCTTGAGTAGGCAATAAGCAGCATTTCCACCTTTCACTGTTGAGAGTACATAATTTATAGAGTTCTTTAGTTGGGGAGGAAATCTTTATTCTCTTATCCCTAAACACAAATCAAAGGCATTTATTTGGATTCTTTGAGGACAGCTCTGTTTATAATGTTAATGACAATAATATAATTGCAGCATCCAGTACTAGATACAGTTCTGGTTATCCTGCATTGCACCAGAGATGATAATTTAACATGAATAATTCAAATTTAAGGTGTCTTGAACAGTTGCAATATCACTGAGGTATAAAAATGAATTGAAAGAGGATGCAAGGTCAGTATGTAGAGGTTATATAACTGAATCTCACATATAACTGAAACAAAAGCTAATTATGCATCCTTCAAAGCAATTTATAGGTTTCTGTCGGAGGATACCAATTCGAAATAAAGACACAACAGGAATAGTTTCATCTTGAAAGACTTAAATATGAAATGCAGCTTAGTATGGAAGGAAAAAGGAAGGATGCAGCAAAGGGAAATTCTGTTCAATGTTTGTGTGAAAGAAGGGACAATGTGCTGAATTTTCAGTGTGGTAGTCACACACAGACCCTGGTTAGGGATCCTCAGAATCCAGCGTCTGGGTTGATGGTGGGGTGAGAAAACAAATCCCACAAGTGGTGTTGGGATGTCAAATCCTGGAAGGGGACTGGTCGCTCGGGCAGCATGGGGATGGTGTTGGGTGACAGAGGAGAATAGGCTGTGTCAGGTCCCTCAAGGTGGAGGGGTCGCGCGGGTGCATGTTTGGTCTGACAGCATGAGGGAAGGTGCTAGATTTTGGGTGGAGAAGAGAATGTGCAGGATCTGGTGGCAGGGTGTTTCAGGTCTGGAGAGAGGGAAGGGGGTGGGGGTTGTGGGAGATGTAGGATCTGGGGACATTGGCTTTTGGATTCTCTGCAAAGAGACGTGGGGGCAGGGCAAAGAATTTTTGGGTCCTGGGAGGAAAGGATTCAGTGGCAGTGACTTCTGTGTCCACAGGGTGCAGGGGTTTTCGGGTCACAGTCTCGGTAGGGGATAGTCTAAAGATTCTGGGGAGGGTGTAATTGAGTTGAGCAAACTATGTTTGGATGGTGTCAGTTTAATAGTTTACAGGAGTTAGCCTAAGTTTCTAATTGTCAAATGCTTCCTGAATATCTATTTACATAACTGCAGTGGGACCTATCTGATTTACATGGATATTTTTGGAGGGTTCCAGAAGTAAGGGAATTTCCCAGTGAAATTTTCAATTTCCTTTGCAATTCCTTCAGAGACTGCCACATTTGGGATTCACAAGATTCCCATTGTGTGTAGTTCTGGAATTTACATTGTAGGATGGATGTGAGAACACTGAAGAGTAGATTTGCCAGGATGTTGCCTGGGCTAGATTGTTTCAGCTATGAAGAGAGCATGGACAGATGGGGGTCGTTCTCCTTATAGCACAGGAGATTGAGATGGCATATTATTGAGACATATCAAATTATGAGGGGCATAGATTGGTTAGATAGGCTAGAGACTTTTCCCCTTAATGAAGAGATCAATGACCAAGGCGCACAGTTTTATGGTAAGGGGTAGAAGGTTTAGAGGAGATGTGAGGAAAAGTTTTTTCACCCAGAGAGTGATGGGAATCTGGAACTCACTGCCTGTAAGGGTGGTAGAGGCAGAAATTCTCATAACATTTAAGAAGTACTTAGATGTGCACTTGTGAAGTTGGGTGGATTCGCCATGCTAAATAGTCCATAGTGTCCACGGATGTGTGGGCTAGGTGAATTAGCCATGGTAAATGCAGGATTATGGGGATAGTGTAGGGCTCTTCAGAGGGTTGGTGCAGATGCGATGGACCAAATGGTCTCTTTCTGCACTGTAGGGTTTCTATGATTCTATGAAGTGGTTGAAAATGAGATTAGAATATTTAGATGGTTGTTTTTGACCAGCACAGATTCAGTGGGCCAAAGGGTCTTTTTCTGTGTTGTAGATCTCTATGACTCTATGATCCATGCACAACTCCCCTCTATGCTGCAGAAATGATTACCTGGCCATTGGAAAACCAGGGCCAATATTAGTGAGAATACCCATTATACACAGTATGCTACCCATTCTGTCGAGGGGTGTGGCGGTGTTGCTTAAAACAAGTAGGAAGTTCAAAAATGCTTTCACAAGTATCTGCATTTGGCCAAATGTACACCACTTGTTGATTTATCCCTCTGTGGCAGGGATAAATAAATGACAACAGCAATGAGAAAATGGTAGATTAAAATGCACAGGCACACACAGAAGAAGTTTGTTCAGGGTAATTTGCCAAAGCACATGAAAACATCCCTAGGATTTAACACACCAGCATTGGATGCAATAATAACCCCTCATTACCCTCTGTGTGCCACAGAAATAAATAACAACTCCATGCTGCTTCAGAATGTTCCCCTGCAGTAAATGCTACTATTTCTTACATAAATCACAACCGCATGCTTGTTGAGGAGGTGGGATCATTAAGACCAGTCGCAAATATTTTGCCTGACAAGTGATGAACAGCTTCCTTATAATTATCATCAAATGTGAAGAGAATTTGTTGGTAGATGACATCTTAACTACATGCTTCTTTTTTGCAATTGGGCGGCAATTCATCTTGCGGTGGGCTACAGATGAAAGAAGCAGCGTTCTCTGTGAATAATTACATCCACTGCCTACCCTACTCATGGCTGATTATTTCTGTTCCCCAATGTCCTGCTTCAGCATTCCATGGTGCCAGGAGCGATGTCAGTCCTGGTTTCATTCTGTACTTTTCAGCGTCTCCCAAATGTAACCTGAAGGATGACTTTGGATGACATTGGCTGGCATGTTGTCTGGGAGATGCATACAAACGTAGATTGCCAATAAAATCAAACACAGAGCATGAAAGTGCACAGTAAAATAATAAAATATTGATTGATTTGTTAGAACTGCATCATCGTCTGGCTGAAACCTCCCCTTTGAAAGAGAAGACAAACAACAATTTTGCTGGAGCTGTTCTCTGAGTGAATTGGTGGTGCTCATTTCAGCTGGAAACTTTAATTAACTCCTACTTTTAGTAATTTGTTCTGTGCTTGTATAGCTGGCTTTTCTGTTCACCGTTTGGGCATGGCTTTCGATTATGATTTTATATCAATAGCACTATGAATGTTAATTGTGCAATGTCTGCTTACATGTAGTGAAAGAAATGAAATGAAGGACATTGCAGCAAATTCATTTTAACCTCAAAAGTTTTGAATGTTTTTGAAATCATTTTCAGGATTTGGCTGTTGCCGCCAAAGTCAGGACACAATGTGCATTTCTTGACACCACTGAGAGCTGGGTTGGCCTTCTTGAAGACCAGCAGTCTATGTGTTGATGTTATTGTCACAATAGTGTTAGATCGACATAAAAAACAGAGATTGGTGGAAAAACTCAGCAGGTCTGGCAGCATCTGTGCAGAGAAAGCAGAATTAACATTCTTTGGTCCTGAAGAAGGGGTCACTGACTCCAATAATTCTGCTTTCTCTCCACAAATGCTACCTGACCTTATGAGTTTTTCCAGCAATCTCTGTTTTTGTTTGTGATTCCCAGCATCCCCGGTTCTTTGGTCATTTTGTTTAGGATTGGGTAGGCAGTTCAGGATATTGACCTAGCTCCAGTGGCAGAGATGAGATAGATGTCACAAGTCAGGGGTGGTGTGTGAGTTAGAGACAATAGTGTTCCGACATAAAAACCGAAAGAACTGTGGATGCTGTAAATCAGCGACAAAAACAAAGTTGCTGGAAAAGCTCAGCAGGTCTGGCAGCATCTGTGAAGGAAAACTCAGAGTTCATGGGACCCGAAATGTTAAGTTTGTTTTCTTTCTTCACAGATGTTGCCAGACCTGCTGAGCTTTTCCAGCAACTTCTGTTTTATTTCCTCCCTGATTTACAGCATCCACAGTTCTTTTGGTTTTTATGGTGTATTTCTAATCAGGCAGCAGTGAGTTGCCACTTAAAGAGGATTATTGGTGGTTGATGGCTCAACCTGACTCAGTAATATTCAGCTTTCTATTCTACCATTTTGGGTCCAGTTCTGAGGAAGGGTGACTGGACCCGAAATGTTAACTCTGATTTTTCCTTCACAGATGCTGCCAGACCTGCTGAGCTTTTCCAGCAACTTTGTTTTAGTGTTCCTACATACCTGTTTTCCTTCCTGATGGAAGGATGTTTGGAAGCTGCTACCAAAGTACATCCGGGAGCTAGTATATAATTGCAGTGGACACCACAGATTAAGTTGACTGATTTGATGTGTGTACAGAGGATGACATTTTGTTATCATCCAGTTCACTTGACCTGGCAAGATCAACCCCACACCAATACCAACAGCATGGTCTTTTCATACTAATCTTTACCCTGTAGATACTGAGTGCCAATTCACAGACAGTTCTTTCCACTTCCCCTGGGCCATCACCCCACCACCAAACATTAAGCCATTATTCCCAAGGCTGTCATTGACCTCATCACCTCTGGAAATCTCTGCTCCGCAGTTTTGCACCTTATGCCCAGACTTCGGAACAGCTGCCCCAATTTGTTATGATTCCAGGTAGGATGCCCCAAACTGTTAAAATCCCGCGTGATGAGGGATGTACAAGCTCCACTTCTTTATTCACCTGCCCCCTTGATTGATTGAAACAAGGTTAATTTAAAAATGGATCCTTTCTCCTGTGGATACCTGTATTCCTCCAGACCTAAATGAACTTATGGATGGAACCTTACAGAGGTCTGAGGGACATGGGCTTTGGCAAGACTTTTGGTAGAATCCGAATAGAAATCCAGCAAGGTCTGTCGCAACATCAGGAGCATCTTTCTCCATCTTTCATGATTTTGATAAACAGCATTTCTGAAGGTTTATAGGGCCTGAAACACTAACTCTGTTTTCTTTCTTCACAAATGCTGCCAAACCTGCTGAGCTTTACCAGCAACTTCTGTTTTTTTTCTCCCTGATTTACAATGTCCGCAGTTCTTTCGGTTTTGATGGTATATTTCTAATCAGGCAGCAGTGAGTTGCCAATTAAAAAGGATTATTGGTGGTTGATGGTCCAACCTGACTCAGTAATATTCAGCTTTCTATTCTACCAAACTCAGCAAAACAAGCTAGCCGGCAAGAAAAGTAGACATTGGATTCCAGAAGGGGTACCAAGGAGATACAGCTCACCACTTGTGCCATGTTGCACGTGACCAAACTGCATATCAGAACATGGCCCACAGGCACCGACCCGAATGCATCTCTCATCCACAGACGTTGTCATCCGGTAATGTAAATGCTAAACCCTCATTCCACTTTGGTACACTTGCTGTAGCTTAGGAAGCACATATTTATATTGTGGGGCACAGAGGCAACTAGCATCGAAACTGCAGCAGGAGCACTTTGTACACAGGGACTGGCACTCAGCTCAAGGATTTGACCAGAGCATATCTCACGGCCGTTCAATTGTTCCTCAGAGCACTTACTAACTTAGCACTTACCTGCATGCTCCCAGCATCCGTGCAATGCCTTGCTGTGCCTGTTTCAGCCAGAACCAAAGTCCATCGGTACCACTGCATTGATGTGCTGTTTTAGCACAGACACACAGTCAAGCTGCTTGTCAGATGGGATCTGCTTGTGCGGTGGGGATGAAGAATAGGACAAAGCATCTTGAAGAATGGAACACCGAGATGTCAGCCTAACACCGACTGTTTGGTTAAGCTCCCTGCGTGAAACGCACTGCACGTTTGTTCAACCAGATGGCCATGTTGGAGACTGGGGTGGATAGTCCTCAGTCCAATCCAGGGGGTTTCCAGTACTATCAGTCACAGGCACAGTCCAGGGTTTTGCCGTGGTCAGTCGTCTGCTCGGAACACTTGTATATAGGGGATCGATCTCAGTATAGTCCAGTCATTGCACAGGGGTCAGTCCTATAGGGCCAGCAGCAGCTCAGGGGATTTGACTATCATGAGTCAGAGAGCTGCCAACACAATGGTCAGGGCTCTGGTCAGTCAGATGTCTGGGGCAATTATAGTCCTGGGCCCATCAGATTGTTCAGGAGGGTTCAAGAGAACGTCTGTAGGGGGAGTGGGGGATTCAAGAGACAGTCAAAGGGCCTGAGTGAGATGCGGTCCGTGTTAGAGCCCAGGCAGTGGGATTTGGGACCCAAGCTGGCATCCCTCCAAAGGGCAGGCTGCCACAGGCAGCATACATGTGGCACTGCTGAGAGGACTGCTTCACAACACTGTGGAATTCATCAACAGGAAGGGTTCCACTTCATTAATGTTCAGGAGATCTGTGATCTGTGTTACCATTTGCTGGAAGTGTGTGCCCACCACCCTGGCAGCTGCCAGGACTCCTGGAGCACTCCTGCTGTGTTTGAGAGTCCAAGTCCCTCAGGGACAAAGGCTACCCACTGTGCCCATGGTCTATGACACCATTGAGGAACTTCCTGACTAATCTGGAGGGCATGTTTAATTCATCCCATTTCTATAGTACTTTGGGATTCTGACCTGTGGTGATGACTCCATGAATATCCTTCTTCTGCTTTCTTTCCAAAACCCACAAACGTGGCAGCCTTGATAGACCCATTGTTTCTGCCTGTTCCTTCCCCACTAAACCTATTTCTTTCTATCTTGATTCTAATCTTTTTCTCCCCTTTTTTGATGCTACGTCATTTCAACAATTTCCAGTTTCCCCTTTTTATGTCTCGTCCTTCTGTTCTATCATCCTTCACCGGGACGAGCTTGCTGCATGTTCCCTGAGCGCACATTTGTAAAGTTCCCATCCACCATCACCCACCTTCACCTTGTTGAACAACTTCTCTCATCGAACAATTTCTCCTTTAACATGCCTCACTTCCTCCAAATAAAAGGTTTTTGCCATGGTTACCCACGTTAGCCCATTATGCCTGTTGCTCCAGCCCTATCTGGGATCCCTCCTACAACCCCTTTGCCAGTACATCAGTGACTACATCTGTGCAGCTGTTACCTTTATCCTGAACTTGAAAAATTCATCAATTATACTTCCACTTTCCACCCTTCTCCCACTTTTACCTGTTCATCTCTGATCCATGTCCCTTGCCTTCCTTGATATTTCACTCCCAATTTCTGCGAATGTATTCTCTACTATTATTCTTTACAAACCTGCCAACTGTCACAACTAGCTTGATTACATTTCCTCACACTCTACTTCCTTTAAGGGCCTTTTCCCAGTTCCTCCATCTCTTCTGTTGATACTACATTCCATAGCAGTGCTTCCAACATGCCTTCCTCCTTTTCCAGCTGGGGATTTTCCCCTACTGTGATTGGCAGGGTGCTGTGTTTGATTTCTGGCACTTTTGCCCTTACCCCCACCCTTCTAACCAACCCATGCTTTATAAGTGATGACCATGTATCCATTGTCGATTGTCGGAAAAACCCATCTGGTTCACTAATGTCCCTTAGGGAAGGAAACTGTCATCCTTACCTGGTCTGATCTGGATCTGAATCCAGACCCACAGAAATGTGGTTGACTCTGAACTGCCCACTGGGCAATTAAGGATTGGGCAATAAATGCTGCCTAACCAGCAATGCCCTCATCCCCTTAATGAATAAAGAAAAGAAATTTGCCCTTGACCTCAATTTTGACCCCAGTAGCCTCCATATTTAATGGATCGTCCTCTATCATTTCCAACGTTTCTGAATGATGCCACCACAAGACGCTCCCCTGTGAACATTCTGAAGGCCCTGTTTCCTCCGTGACATGCTGATCCATTCATAAACCACCCTCAACACCTCAGCCCCTTCTGATGGCATGGCCTCATGCAATTGCAAGAGATGTCACTTCGACTCCTCTTTCCTCACTGTCCAAGGGTGTAAACAATCCTTCCAGATGAAGCAGTGATTGACTTGTTCTCCTTCCAACGGTGTTTGCTGCTCACAGTGTGGTCTCCTCTGGTCTGGGGCGACCAGCTTTGCAGAAAACCTCAGCTCAGTCTGCAGGCATGAGCCCAACCTTCCAGTCCCTTTCCATTTTGATTCACCACCTAACTCTCATGCTCACAAAGCTGTCCTCTGCTTCAATGTTCTAGTGAAGCCCAATGCAAGCTGCAGAACCAGCACCTTATTTTCCAATTAGATTTTTTTTTACAGCCCTCTGGACTCTTCAGCTTGAGACCATGAGCTTGGTCATCCATTTTGATTCCTCCTACCTTGCACCAGGTACCTAACATGGTGCTCTAAGTGACAATAAACTAATTCTAACTCTAAATTCTAATTATAGTTCTATTTTGATGCTTTTGCTATCCTGACAGAGCTGACCTTTATCTTGTGTTAACATCTATTCTGGACCAATACTTCATTTCTTTGCAACTCCTATTACCACCGTCTTTGCTTTTTACAATAGCATAATTCCCATGACATTCCAACTCCCTTCACTTGGAAAGGAGAGTTACATTAGACTTTAAAGTTTAACTTTGTTTCTCTTTTCACAGATACTGCCAGTTTCACTGCCTCTTTTCTTATTTCAGATTTCCAGATTTTTGTTTTTATTATCCCAATGTGCAGGTATACATTTCAGTTTCTATAACAGACCTTGGTAAGTGCAGAATAAATGGATATTTTGAATTGTGAGAAACGGGCGATGCAGAGAACAGTATCTATGTTGATGAAGTGTCGAGGCTACTGGGTGAGTTTTATTTTAAATTCCTGTTTAGTAGTCATTTACTATGGAGGGTTCTCCAGACAAATGGAAGGTCATCTGTATCAAACTACTGCTCAGTTCAAAATTGCTGAGGTCAACGAGAGAAGCTTGATGTGTATATTTTGAAAAGCTGACTTTCTCACTTGAAATAACATTGAAGCATCCACTGGAAAGCCATATTTTAGCTGTTTGTGCGTTTTAGCAGCTAGATCCAACAGTGCAGGTTTAGCGCAGATAATGAAAGCACAATGAGAAACTTTGCGTGTTGAACTTCTGCTTTGGGTGCAATTGTCAAGACAGATTTCAGATGCTCCCAAATTGCAGCTGTTATGCGAGGTGCTTTTTCCTTTTTCCGTTTCTGCCCAAACTCATGAACATGGAATCTACCATGGGCAACACTATTGGACAACCTTCCCAAAATGTGATCTAGTAAAAATATGTTTGCTTTAAAATTGTCTCATGATAATTACACTTAGATTTACAAAATGGATTTATCACAAAAAACATTTTCAATTGTGGGGAAAGTCTGATTTAAATTATTGAAAATGCTTGTGGAAAATCGTTCTTTTTATTATAGTTATGTTGAGGTACAGCACCGCAGTCAGTTTTTAGTAAATCACAAACAATTAAACTTTTAGCAACCATGTACCCTAAGGAGGCAGGTTAACTCTCCGAACCTCCTTTGTGGCGGGTAAATTAACAATGACTCTGAATGGGAATTAATTTGAGTAAGGCCTGCTTCCAGTGTGATTTTCTTTTTAAAACTGGCACCAAAGGCCATCGATACACAACCTGTGTGTAACATAATTTGCATATAAAATTCCCCGATCTGTTGCACCAACTGAGCTATCTTCACTGAAGGAAACAATGTAACTGGGCAGGAACTTAGCTGGGACTACAGTTTTTTTAAGGCCAGTGGCCGGGATAATTCTTTTCTCCTCTAAATGGGTCTTTTCATTTCCTCGTGAGCTCAACATCAAGCTCACTGTTGCAACAACACTTGTTTGTCAGTAGGGACATTGGGACAAAGCACTTTGTACCAGCGTACAGGTTAAAGCTGTCATGATCCCACAGTGCAGCCAGTTATTAGGTAAACTGGCCATACGGTTGACTGATAAATACTGAGGTGCCTTATAATTTATACTGCCCAGACTCAACTGGGTGCAAGGTAAAAGCAAAACAGCTTTTAGTTCACAGGATTTTCAAAAGTTTAAGACTGACATCAAGAAATTAGGTAAATGTATACATGTAGGCATTGAAATAAGATAAATAGTTAATGTTGTTCTGTGGTAGCAGAAAATGACTGCATTTACATACAACTTCATTCATTTCTTTTCTTGCTCCCCCAAGTCTTTCTCAGCATATAGCTGAGTTGCTAAAATAATGTCCACTTCTTCGGGGTAGAAGTCTCTTGGCATTCATTCATATTCCTAAACAACGAACATTTTCATTTTATTGCTTACTTCACTTGAAATACATAATATATATATACAATATATTGACACTGGGTTAGCATTACTCTTTTACTATAGACTTCTTTGAAATTAGATATGCAGCCGTATTCAGGAAGGGGCGGTGTTGATATTGCTATAGACTAGAGAGGGGCTGCTCACTAAGCTTTAAGGCTGGATACATGCATCAGCTTGGTTTAGTTACGTTCCTGGCCTCTGTTTCAGGAAGATGTCAAGTCCATTCCTGGACAGGATTTCAGCTTAGAATCTAGACAGACAATGCAGTACTGAGTGGGTGTTGTTCTGTTAGAAATGGCATCCTTCAAATAAATGTGTCTGTCCAGGCAGACACTAATGTGCTGCTAAAGTCAGCAGAGACCTCTTTCCTCCTTCAGCCAATAGGAAACAGGTTAAAAGGTAAGTTGGCTCACAGTACTGTTTTTTGAGATGTTGATTTTGCAGATGAATGGCTGAGTATGTCTCCACAATAGACGATGTATCCTCACAAAATATTGAGGGCCTGATTTGCATTTCAATTATTTCATATTTTAAACAATTCCACAGTGAAAACTGTGTGAAATCATTTACTTTTATTCAGTATATTTAGTTTGGTTACATTATCTAACAGCCATCAGCAGTCCTAAAGACTCACCATCATAGTTCCTTAAAGGATCAAGAGCTTTCTTAACAGAATTGGATTTTTTTCTTTAGAAGAGAAAGATCTATTTCTGTTGATATAATAAAATAAAAATGGTTACTCCCAGGACTCCTCCCTAATAGTTCTTCCAATTAAGTCATCATTGCTTCTACATTTTTAATTACTATGATTAGGGAAATTGATGACATAATTGGTGGAGCTGATTTGGAGGAGAAGCTGAATGAACATCAATAGCTATCTTCATTAACATAGTTACTCAGTAACTGTAATCCCAATTTGTGTGCATTCATTTAGCTTCTGTACATTGTTGACATTATCTGTCAAGGTATTCAATCATTAAACATAATTATTCATGAGAAAAAGAGACAAATATCCATTGTTTTTTTAGAAAAAAAAGTGCTAATATCACTCACTCTTTACGCTTGCAAATACAGTAACAATTCACTTTCCATGCCACTGCAATAGCTGGATTACTACCATGTGGAGGAATTGAGTCTCTCTGGAGTGAAACTGTATCTAAATTAGAACCCATTGTTACATTTTCAGAAGTTTGGAGTAATCACACTTTTAGACACAAATTACTAGAATTTCTGAGTGCATTCTGCAGTTCTCCATGGGATTGGTGAACTGATACATTGTTGCTTGGCACCTGATTACAATGCAACAGTAAATCTGGCACTTGGAAGTACACCTTTGTAACAATTAGCTCCTAGTTCCTCACAAGTACAACAACAATACAATATTTGGTGTTCAGTACTTGGAACCATATTAATCACCGATGGCAGACTCAATCCAATGACTGGACTGTTGCACATGCTTCAATGAAAAACCCGGCCACGTCAGAGGTCACTAACAAAAAATGGTAAGTTAGATTTTTCAATAATGCCTCCAAGCCATCGACTGTGCTCCTGAGCCATAAACACTTTGATGTAGTTCTAGTAAATTTCATACAGTTTTGCATTTTTTATTAACTTGCAGCAGATCTTCATTCTGTTGACTCACTTTGAAATTGTTGGTTATGTTATTATTGGTTATCCTTTTTGGGAAAAGTATGCGTCCTTCGAATACTTACCACAAAATGGTACAATGGCTGCAGATTTTTCATTAACTTGATTTTGAGTGATGCGGACACGCAGCATACCAAAATAAAGTTGTATTACAGAAAATCACTGACAGATTCGAGTTTCCAAACCAAACTATAAAGGAAACTATATGGACATAGAGTCACAGTAGGGACAGCACAGAGAGAAAATATTAGACTCTCTGAGCATGTTCCAGCTTTTTGGAAGAACTATCTGCTTAATTCCACTCTGGTATTTCGAGGGATGCACATTCACTTTATTTACATCTAAAGGGACATTTTCAGCAAGAGTGAGCAGAACCAATATTTGGCATGTCAAGCTGACGAAAGAATTTTATTGAGTTTACACAAAAACAGGAGTAAACCATATGCTCTGTCAGACCTCCGTCCGCCATTTAATCTGATCATGGCTGATTTTGGGCTCGAGCTTCACTTTCCTGCCTGCTTCCCATACCCCTAGGGTTCCCTAGGAAGCTCACAAAATGTCCTAGTTCCAAATGTATTCAATGATAGAGTATCTGGAACACACTGGGGGAAGAAAGTTCAATAGATTCACAAGTAATTTCTGCTCATTTCAGTCCTAAATGATCAGTCCTTCAGCCTAAGACTGTGCACCCATATTCTGTATTCCCCACCTTTGGAAGCAATCTCACAATGTCAGTCCTTTCAGACCCTTATATGTTTGAATGAGAGCTTCTGAACACCAAAGAATATAGGCCCAATTTGTTCATAGAATAGAATTCCTACAGCACAGAAGTAGGCCACTTGGCCCATCAAGTCCACACCAAACCTCTGAAGAGCATCTCACCCAATCCCTGTAACCCTGAATTTCCCATGGCTAATCCACCCAACCTACACATCCCTGGACACAATGGGCAATTTAGCATGGCCAATCCATCTAACCTGCACATTTTGGACTGTGGAAGGAAACACACAAACACAGGGAGAATGTGCAAACTCCACACAGACAGTTGCCCAAGGGTGGAATTGAACCTGGTTCCCTGGCACTGTAAAGCAGCAGTGCTAACCACTGAGCCAATGTACTCAGCATCTCATCAGTTTAGTCAGTTAAAACCCTGTGCACTTAAATTATATCACCGATAAGATTCCAGCTACTCACTATACTTAAAGTTTTAAAGTATTGTAGAGACTCTGCACGTCTTGCCGTAATTCTGTGAACACACCTCACTCTAGCCAGCAGGCATTTGGTTTGGTAAGATGGCTCATACTTGGGAGATTTAAAAAAAAGTAAAAGTCTATTTGCTGCAAAGTTTGTGCAGGAACAGAGATCAAGCAGCATACTGCAGCCCTTGACTAGAACTCCACAAACAGCTCAATTTCATTACTGCTGAAGCTGAATTCTGCAGACTAGGCTGAGCAGGGAAACTTATCAAGTATCAGATTGTGAAAGAAGCCTGAAAACAAACAAAAGCTTTTTTTCATTGTTTTGCTTACCCTTTGAGGCAACCAGCTCCATTTCACTTCAACAATATCACACTTGTGAGCAGAACTTGGTTCAATGTAAAATAAATTCAGGGAGTTCAATAGCACCACCATTGCAGTCAAGCAGTAGCCCATGACAACCTAAGGCAGTGGTCATTAAAGGTACTGCAACTCAGTGTTGATGCTGAATGAGCTGTGAGAAACTCGCTATCTGAATGAACAGCTTATTCACCGCAAATCTTGCAGAAGTGCTAAGGTGACCACAAAATTTCCAGCACTCAATTGAAAAGCAATGGATTTCCTATATAAATCTACTTTGTTCCAACCATTTGTTGAGCTCTGTTTTCTGTGCCTCGATGTTTTCGGCCAACAAGCCAGTAAAATCAACATTACTTTGGACAATGGAGGCTTTCATAATCTGAAAGCATCAAGTTTATCCAATGACCATGTGAAAAATTCTGATACAATGCAATCAGCTCTTGAATATTAATTATGAGTGAAGTTCGTCTTCAGAATACACCATCCGGAATTCCTGTCCTTTTGAACAATAGCAGGCAGAGGACATTTGCCAGTGTGTAAGAGATGCAGAAACGAGGGTCGTGGTTGTGACTTCGCAGCAACTGTGATGGCTGACAGAATAATCAAGCTCTGATAGCACCTTAAATCCAGCAGAAAATGTCAACATATGCCTCAAACCAGAGTCGTATCAAATACTAACACCAAATGGCATGACCATGCCATAAAACAGATGCCAAATCAGAACAATACCATGACCAGCAATATCAAATTACTCTGTTGTTACTAGAAATCATCTAAGGCAGACAAAGTGCCCCTAACCAGCATTCTGAAACATACAGCAGCCTCCAGTAAAGATCACTATAACTAAAGTAGAATGGATAAGGAAACATAATATGTTTCAGAGACTTGTGAATTTATTGCTATATTAAAGTCCATTCAGACACCATGTTATTTCGCTTTGCTTTCAAGAAGGAGTTAAATAAATATAGCTCTTGGGACTGAAGGGATCAAAGGGTATGGGTAGCAAACAGGAACACGATGCTGGCTGGAAAATCAGCACTGATTATATTGGAAGGCAGAGCATGCTCAAAGGGCTGAATGGCCTACTCCTGCTATATTACTACCTACAATTTGTTTCCTGTATTATTGGTGGCCAGTCCTTGTGTTTCCTAGATCCCATGCTCTGGAATGTACTCCCCACACTTCTCCACTTTGTGTTTTTCTTCACAATCTACCTGTTTGACCAAGATTTAATTATCTGAGCCTACATCTCCTTACTTGGTTCAGTGTCATACTTTGTTTTCTAACACTCATGTGAAACACCGTGTGTTGTTTTATTTGTTTAAATGTGCTACATAAACATGTCATTAAATTATAAACAGACATAAATACAGTGGGAAGTAGGACTGCTGCTGACAGTAGTAGTCAATATTATAAATTTAATGTTGATAAATGTCCATCAGCAACTTCAATAGAACTATTATCAAATATATGTATACCATGTTGGATTCTGAATTACGGTCTTTTCAGTGGGAAAGAAACATAGATGTTGTACTGCATGAATTTCTAAACGTTAATGACCAATTGCTGAGAGGTTACCATGAAAACAAATAAAGTGTTAGACTATTTAACTAAAACAATTCAGTACAAGAATTAGCACCATGCTGTTTTTGCCAAAGACCTTAGTTACACTCCATCTCAAATACTGTGCCTCAACCCTGTTTCATTGCATGGTTTTTGATATGAAAGTACAGAGAAAGACAATTAATCACTTGTTTAAAAGTGGCACCCTGGGCACCACCCAGGGACCCATCTTGTATTTCTGCAAAAGCAACAGTAGACATTGGGATGGTTGTATTAAAACAATTTAAACAATTAAAAGTGGTGTCCATGTCAACAGGTTATTTAAATTTGATAAGTTTGGGAGAATTGGGTAATGTGAGTTGTCTGTGACATGAGCCGAGAACCAGGCTTAATATCCAGACATAACAAGGTGTGGAGCTGGGTGAACACAGCAGGCCAGGCAGCAT
>NC_063341.1:16400409-16432624 GCF_021869965.1 Rhincodon typus
CCCCCATTTCTGAAGAAGGGTCCAGACCCGAAACATCAGCTTTCCTGCTCCTCTGATGCTGCCTGGCCTGCTGTATTCATCCAGCACTACACCTTGTTATCTCAGACTCCAGCATTGGCAGTTCCCACTATCCCTTAGTGTCCAGAGGTTTGTCTGTTAGCCAAAGTGGCCCAGTTGCTGCAATGTTTGCATGAAAGCAGGACAAGTTCCTGGAAGAGGCCTGATATTGCTGCATGCAGAAGGTAGATGGGATGTTGCTTTTTGTAGTCATTGGAATTAGTTTCTGAACACCAGAGAACACTCAGAGAAGAATGCCTCGCAATTCCTTTTTGCCTTGAGTTACTATCTTGGATGACTTCACTTAGGACATATTGTGGGCTGAAGACTGGAAACTGATGGGCATGCTGCTTAGTTACAAGATGACTGAATAGGACAGGGTCAATATATGAGTTGATCTTTCACATTCTTTCTTTTATATATATGTGTTTGTATCCTCCTGAAAATTGCAACTGTTTACTTTTTATTAGCTGCAAGATTCAGGTGTTTATTTAATCCATATGACACTTGTATTAAAAAAGCAAATTGAGCACATCCATGCTTTTTCACCAGAGTACTATTTTGAATATGTTCAATTTCACTTTAGAAAAGTGTAAGTCAAGGAGCATGTGCTGATATATCTCCTGGGTTAGCTACCATTACAGGAAGAGTAGCTTATTGGGAGAATTTAAATAAGATTTTGTTTCAAAGCAATTACAGGATAAGGGCACTGATGGTAAGGCCAGCATTTATTGCTTATTCCTAATTGCTCTGAAGAAGAGGGTGGTGAGCTGCTGTTTAAATTGCTGCAGTGAGGTATATCTAGAGTACTATAAAATAGGGAATTTAAGTGTTTTGACCCAGGAGCACTGAAGGGATAGTGATATAGTTCCAAATCAGATGATGCATAATTTGGAGACAAACTTAAAGGTGGTAGAGTCCTCATCCCTTATCTTTTGGTGATAGTGGTTTTGTGTTTGGAAGGTAATGTAAAAAATGCATGTTTTAGATGATACACAATGAACAACTGATATGACAGTCATGCAC
This sequence comes from Rhincodon typus, assembly GCF_021869965.1. NCBI lineage: Eukaryota > Metazoa > Chordata > Chondrichthyes > Orectolobiformes > Rhincodontidae > Rhincodon > Rhincodon typus. The sequence continues at coordinate 16,401,493 of NC_063341.1, forward strand.
ACAGTCAATGTTCATTGGCTGCCAGTTGCTGTTTGATTAGCTTGTCTTAGCTGTCAGGTTTCTTGAGTGTTACTAGAGTGGCATCTCTTTAGGCAAGTGGTTCAGCCCCATGACTAATGCCATACAAAGTGAACTCTTCACCAAGTGATATTTGCAAATGACATTGAGCTATGTGGTGGGGTTGGTGGGAACATAATTAAATATCTGGAGGACTGGTGAAAAGCAAAAGAAGACAGAGGCAGATGGTGGAAAAATGGGATTGGAAATGAAACAAAGGATTAGGTTTGTTTAAAATAATTTGAATAAATGCAGTAGAGTGTAATGTGATAAAATATCACTGAAACTGAAAGGAAGAATTTACTAGATCATTTCTTCCGTTAGTTAGTGAAGAACCATGGGCACCATCAAAAAGAGAGTAGCATCGACAAGATATTGATAAGTTGCAAATGCTGACATTATTTTGATTGCAGATGGTCATACTGAAAAGCCAGATCTCAGTGTGAAATTTAGCTTAGTATTTTCATTTTTGTAGGTTAGTCACTGTGATACTTAGTCACTGAACGGGTTCACACGAGGCTGTCCAGAGTTATTTAATAAAAGAACGCACATTTAATGCACAAAACAAAAACCAATGTAGCTGAAGATGGGTCACTGGTCCTGGAAACATTAATTCTGTTTTCTTTCCACTCCCAGGGTGCTGCCACACTTGCTGAGTTTCTCCAGCAATTTATTTTTGTTTCAGATTGCCTGCATCCACAGTTCTTTGTTTCATTAAAGCTATTATTATGATAGTTTAGAAAGATCTCAACATAAACAACAAAAAGAAAGATTCAAACGTTTATCCCAGCAATATCCATTTACATAGACTCAATCCTTAACGCTTTAATTTCTTACTTAACTGGACTCTTTCCAGTTTGATGACCTAAAGTTCTCTTTTCAGTTCTAAGAGCCTGGATTGCTTTTCAGTTCTGCCAGCCTGGAGACTTCTGCAAGCTCTCACAACCTGGGGATTGTACGAACTAAACTCTCTCAGTCTGGAGATTTCTAAACACCTAACAAACTGCCCTTCTGCTAGAATGAAACATTTTCTAAACTGAAGCCTGATTGTCAACTCAAACTGGGCTAGTCTTTTTCTTACATCTCATAAACATTTAACATAGCAAATGCTTTATCAGTTACCTCCACCAGCCATTCAGCTTAAATTTTGCTGCATTGTGAAGTAGAACTGCATATTCTGCAATCATTCAGCGAGCATTCCTATTTGTGAACTTACAATGGAAGCGAGGTCATTGATGAAGTAACTAAATATGGTTGGGCCTAGGTCAGGGCTTTGTAAGGGCTTAGGATCCTAGAGCAACTCTGTGACTATATCATTAAGCTGCTCCCACTGGCATGAATAATAGGGTGTGAACTAAGTTAGTTAATTTAATTTGGATAAATGGGAAGTATTGCACTTTGGTAAAACAAGCAAGAACAGGACTTATACAATTAAAAGTAGGGTTTGGGTAGTGTTGTAGAACAGAGAGAACTAGGGGCTCAGATACATAATTCTTTGATGTTTGCATCATATAGACAGGGTAATTTTAAGAAGGCGTTTAGCACACTTGCCTTCATTACTCAGACCTTTGAGTATAGGAATTGGGAAGTCATATTGATGTTGTACAGGATGTTGTGAGGCCTCTTCTGCAGTACTGTATCAGTTCTGGTTGTTCTGTTATAGGAAGGGTATTATCAGGCTCGAGAAGGTTCAGAAAAGATTTACCAGGATGTTGCCGGGAATGACGGCTTGTGTTATAAGGAGAGGCTGGATAAGCTGGGACTTCTTTCACTGGAGCGTAGGAGGTTGATGGGTGACCTTATTAAGGTTTTTTTAAATCATGAGGTGTATAGATAAGGTGAATGGCAGGTGTCTTTTCCCCAGGGTGGGGTATTTCAAGACAGGGGCAGATGTTTAAGGTGAGAGGAGAAAGATTTAAAAATTGTGTGAGAGGCAACTTTTTTATACCGGAAGTGGTTCATGTGTGGAATGAAATTCCACAGGAAGTGTGTACAACATTTAAAAGACATTTAGATAAGTTTATGAATAAGAAATTGTGGAGGGATATGGACCCTACAGGCAGGTGGGACTAGTTTAGTTTGGGATTATGGTCGGCATGGATGAGTCAGACCAAAGGGTCTGTTTCCATGCTGAATGACTCCATGACTCTATGACTCGAGATAAGATCAAATAGAAAGTTAGAGAGAAGTGAGAAGTAAATGTAGAGAATAGTCTTTTAATCATGTACTATAGAGCCTGATATACCTCAGATTATCAGGTAAAGGAGTATTTAATGTTTATTCACAACAAACAGAGTTCTAAAGAAGCCCAAGTTCTTGACTTTGCCTTCACTTTGATCGTCTGCCTTGAACCTAAACCCTTGGTTTTGAAAATAAAACCACATAATAAAAGAGATATTGCCCTGAGAAACTCCAGCAGCAATGTCCTGGGCCTGAAACAATTGGTCTCAAACAACTTATATCATTTGAATCCAACCAGTTAAAGGGTTTTTTATTTCAAATTCCGTTGAGTCTTCCTTGGTCAAATAACGTCTGCCTTGTTGTCAAAGCCTTTCACACTACCTGAAAAATTCAGCTATTTCATCCATTGCTTCATTGTTGTGTGATGAGGTTTGGAGTCATATAATCTGGGTGGAGCCCAAAATGAGTATTGGTGAGTAAGTGCTGCTTGATAACAATGTTGAAGTTGCCATCCTCTGCTATGCTAGTGATAAAACTGTAATTGATTGAATCGGATTCATGGATGAGACATAGCATGTCTTCCAGATGGTGGGTTCAAGTCTCAGTTGAGCATCCTGTCTTGGCTAATAACACATAGCAGTATCAAGGAGAAGCTGTATTTTCAATGTGATGTTTTTCTAAGGAATTGGCTGCTGTTCTCAGTGGATATAAAATATCTCATGGCAAGGCAGGAAACTCCTTCCCAGCAGCTTTTGGAAGTTCCTGTTGGATGTCGAAGCCAACATTTACTGCTTTCTTTTGAAAGGTTCGTAAGAATTTTCACACATATTTACAGAAGAAAAGTGTTAACATTTTGAGTATTGGTCTTATAGATAATTAGACTGAAGAATTAATAATTGAAAGTAAGGAAATGGCAGCTGAATTGCATGAAACTTCACTTTAAAGGAGACAAGTTAATATCCCAGAAGTAGCAACTTCTCAACTATTTACAATTCATATCAATTATTTTGAAATAGATGTTATGGATTATTTGCCGAGAATGCAAAGATTGTTTGAAAGTAAGTTGTGAAGAGGCTACAGGAAGACGTTGGCTAAGTAAGTGGGCATGAAATCTGGCAAAATTTGTTTTTCACAGTCCTCCTTTTCTGATTTCTATACCTGCATCACTCTTCCCTATTCATGAATACAAATGTAAAGTACTAATTTCAAACCTCACCTCCAGGCTCCACCTAGGTCCCTAACGGACCCCACTCTTTCCCTAGTTATCTACATGCCCAATATACGTATAAAATGCCTTTTGATTTTCCTTTATCTTACACACCTGTATTGTTTTTATGCCCCCTCTTCACATTCTCAATTTCTTTTTTATGTCATTTCCTGCACTTTCTATACTACTGTCAGGCTTTGAGTATTCTGAGCCCTCAGTAGCTAGCATGAGCTTCCCTTTATCTCTTTAACTAATCATCTACATTCATTAATATCCATAGTTCTCTGGCATTTTTATCCCACTCTTCATCTTTACAGGATCATGTTGGCCCTACACTTTCACTATTTCCTTTTTGAAAGACTCCCACTGCTCCAATGTAAATTTCAAGATAAGTGGTTGCTCCTAGTTTGCTTCGGCCAGATCCTGTCTGACCATACTAAGATTGGCATACCCCTATTCAAAACATTTACCTCCAGTCCATTTTTGTTTTTTTTTTCATGATTACCTTAAATCTTGCTGAGTTCTTGTCATTATCACCAAAATACTCCCCTACTGACATTTCAACCACTTAATGAAAACCGAAAGAACTGCAGATGCTGCAGTTCTGAGGAAGGGTCACTGGACCCAAAACATTAACTGTGATTTTTTTCTTCACGGATGCTACCAGACCTGCTGAACTTTTCCAGCAACTTCTGTTTTTATTTCTACCACTTACCTGGCTTCATTATCTAAAATGAGGTCCAGCATTGCCCCATCTGTTGAAGGACTTCCTACAAGCTGACTTAAAAAGCTCTTCATGATACATATTAAGAATTTCACCTCCTCAAAGCCTTTCGCGCTCTATTTATCCTACTTAATATTGAGGAATTTGGAATCCATTATTACTTATGTCTTATTAGTTTTACATTTTTTGAAGTTTGCCAACGTACCTGTGATTCTATCCCTTCCTCATTGTTTGGAGGTGTATTGTACTCTCCTAAAATGTGATTGACCCCTTTTTCATTTTTAAGTTGTATCCAGACCACTTCAGTTGAGGAGCCTTCTGTCTTGCCTTGCCTTTCATTGCAGACTTAAAGCCAGGTGGCTTGTCATGGTTGTGAGCAATGGTCAGTCAAGGGTATGGACATGTTGTTCAATGGCACTGTGCTAGGTCAGTCTCACATCTGCTCCATGTGCCAGTTGTATAAATGCCAAATGAGGCAAATTGAGGGGTTAGTCCTCAGTCAAGTCGAGGGAGATACACTTCAGGCACAGGTTCCCAGTGCAATAAGTCAAGAGCATTGTCCAATATTGGTCCAGGGAACTGGAACAGTCAAAATCAGGATCAACTTCTCATTGGGGTTGAGGAACAGAACGTTGTGCATGTCACCGATTGTCTTTGTTCTTTTGGGATGTTTTCTCCTCAAATAAGATAGAAGAAGCGACTGAGTTAGATGAATGTAGCTGGCACAGCTGTTAGTGCTGGTGTAAGTGGGGAAAGGTAGTAAGGTGTCCGAGTGAGTGAGATGGCGAGGAAAAGGTGGTGCAGTCTGCAAGATTGGATAGATGAGTGTGAGGATGGAAAGATGTTGCATACAACAGTGAGAGTGGCCCCTGGTGGGAAGTGAGTGTGAAATAGCAGAGAGAAGATAGTGACACTTGCCCTGCATTGCTGGGCATTCCTATGAATAGTTGTGACTACACAGACCCAAGTGGCAAACTTTGACCAGGCTGGGAGGGTCTGGTGTGGTGGTCCCTTCCGCTAGATCTGGTGTGTAGGAGGATGGCACTTCAACACTCCATCACAGGAGGCCCTCCTGGTCTTTGTCTGCAAATCTGGGGCACAAATTTCCCCTTGCCTTCTATGCTTGGGACAAATATCTGAAGTCATGAGGGGCAGTTCTTGACTGCCATCTCTCAACCAGGGAAACTTTTTTAAAAATATGTTGCAGCACCAAGGATCCCAAGATATCCCAGCAGTGGGAAATAATTCTGCTTGCAGTGAGTAGGAGAAGCAGGGCTAGTATCAGATGAGTGGAGCACCCTAAGGTGTGGTAGCTCCTTAATGACACAGGTTTGGGATGATAATGCAAGAAAATGTGTGGGGCCTTATGGAGAGAAACCATCCATGAAACTTAAGCAAAGTTACACTTAGCCAATTTCTTGTAGCTTTCACTTGGGGAGTCATGTATTTCTTTGTCAACCACATTTCTTCCTGCAATCACTCAGAAATTGGAAATTATTCATCCAGTTCAGAAAGTTGACACTAGTTGTGTACAGGTACGGCAACACTGACTCACAAGATGACCTGAAGATATCTCCACTAATTGCATTCCAAAACAGTACTTCAAGAAAATCCTCAGTCTTCTGGACAGGTAGACATGGTAGTGAAGAAGATGTTTGGTACGCTTCCCGTTATTGGTCAGTGCATTGAGTATAGAAGTTGGGAGGTCACGTTGTGGCTGTACAGGACATTGGTTAGGCCACTATTGGAACACTGCTGTAGGCCTAGTTAAATAAAAAAAAAGATGTTGACCTAGTATTGCTTAGTTATCTGTCCTCACGCTTAGACAATGATCTGACTCCTTCAGTGTTCCTAATTGGTAGAAGGGTACATGCTCAGATTTCAAGTCTGCACTGTACTCTCTGAGCAGGTATCACAGAGACTTAGATAACGTCGGACAGAATGAGCACCACTATCCTACAAAACAGGCCTTTTGCCTTCAAACACTGCCAGAAGATACAGGAATCATCAGGGCTCCACTCTGGAGAGCCAGTCTGGATCCAGGACTGGAACTGCCCTGGCTGAGTTCCGAGTCTATTGGCTCATCCTTATCAATACGGTGCAGAGCTGGAGGAACACAGCAGGCCAGGCAGCATCAGAGGAGCTGGAAAGTCAATGTTTCAGGTCGGGCCCCTTCTCCAGAAATGGGGAAGGGGAAGGGAGCTCAGAAATAAATAGAGAGAGGAGGGGTGGAGCTGGGGAAGGTAGGTGAGATGGTGATAGGTGAGTGCAAGTAGGCAGTGGTGGAGATTGATCAGTGAGGTGGGAGGGGCGGATAGGTGGGAGAGAAGATGGACAGGTTGTATCAGGTCAAGGAAGCAGGGATGAGAGGGAGGGTTGGTCATGGGATCAGGCCAGGGGTGGGGAGATTTTGAAACTGGTGAATTCTATGTTTAGGCCATCGGGCTGTATGCTCCCGAGGCAGAATATGAGGTGCTGTCAGTGGGTCTAGGCCCGAAACGCCGACTCTCCTGCTGCTCCGCCCGCACAGGCCAGGTCACTTCCCCCGTCGACCACACCACTGCTGCTGACCACATCACTTGCTTCTACCTACGTGAACATCCCCATACAGACGCCCTCTCCAGAGACAATCTCCACCCCCAAACTCCAGCTCTACACCCAACCCCAGCCCCAAGCCCCGCCAGGTATTCATCACCTTCCCCAGACCTCTCCCACTCACTGGGGATGAATGGTCAGTCCTCAGCAAAGGACTCACCTTTATTCCCCTGCGCCCACACATTAATGAATTCTGTTCATGTCTGAATGTTGAACTCTTTTTCCACCACCTCTGCCCAAGAGCCGATTTCTTTGACCAGGAATCTAACCCATCCTCTTTGGACCCCTTCTCCCATCTTCAATAAACCTCAACCTCCTGGACACCACCCCACGGCTTCCTACCTTCCCTCAGCCTCTTCATCTCCAACTGCTGACGCGACATCAAACACCTCAAACTCTCCACCCCTCTCCACTCTTGGAGCACACAACCCTCTGCTCCCTCCGCTCCAACCCCACTCTCACCATCAAACCTGCAGATAAGGGTGGGCGGGGTGCGTGCAGTAGTAGTATGGTGCACTGACCTCTACATCGCTGAGGCCAGGCACCAACTCTCTGACACCTCCTCCTACTGCCCCCTCGATTATGACCCCACCCCTGATCGCCAAACCATCATCTCTCAGACCATACATAACCTTATCACCTCAGGAGACCTTCCAACCACAGCCTCCAACCTCATAGTTCCCCAACCCGCACCTCCCGGTTCTATCTCCTTCCCAAAATCCACAAACCTGACTGCCCTGGTCGACCCATTGTCTCTACCTGCTCCTATCCCACTGAACTCATCTCCGCATACCTTGCGTCTGACTTTCCCTCCAGTCCAGGAACTTCCCACCTATGTTCAGGATGCTACCTGTGCCCTCCACCTCCTCCAAGATTTTCAATTCCCCCGCCCCCCCAAAACCTTATCTTCACCATGGACATCCAGTCCCTGTACACTTGCATTCCCTTTGCAGTTGGCCTAAAAGCTCTCCGCTTCTTCCTCTCCCACAGGCCCAACCAGTACCCCTCCACCAACACCCTCATCCCCTTAACGGAACTTGTCCTCACCCTCAACAACTTTTCCTTTCCCTCCTCCCACTTCCTTCAAACTAAAGGGGTGGCTATGGGCAGCCACATGGGTCCAAGCTATGCCTGCCTCTTCATAGGTTATGTGGAACAGTGCCTCTTCAGCTGTTATACCAGCACCATTTCTCGCCTCTTCCTCCACTACATTGATGACTACATTGGTGCTGCCTCATGCTCCCATGAAGAGCTTGAGCAGTTCATCAACTTTATAACACCTTTCATCCCAACCTCAAATTCACCTGGACCATCTCTGAAACCTCTCTCCCCTTCCTGGATCTCTCTGTCTCCATCTCCAGTAACCGTTTCAGCACCGACATCTATTTCAAACCCACCGACTCCTGCAGCTGCCTTGACTACACCTCCTCTCGCCCACCTTCCTGCAAGAATGCGATCCCTTACTCCCAATTTCTCCGCCTCCGCTGCATCTGCTCCCAAGATATGGAGTTTTCCACTCCCAGTGTTAGTCCATGACTCCCTTGTCCACTCCACACTTCCCACCACACCCGGCACTGTTCCCTGCAACCACAAGAGGTGCTACACCTGCCCCTATGCCACCCCTTTCACCTCCATCCAAGGCCCAAGACAAACTTTCCATATCTGACCGGGGTTCAGCTGTGCATCCTCCAACCTGGTCTACTGTATCTGTTGCTTGCGACGTGGTCTCCTCTACAACAGTGAGACCAAATGTGACAGATTTGCAGAGCACCTGTTCTCTGTACTGTATAATCAACAAAACTTTCCAGTTGATAGCCATTTTAACTCCCCCTCCCACTCCCTGGGTGACACGTCTATTTTGGGCCTCCGCCAGTCCCACAATGACATCACACACAAATGAGAGGAACAACACCTCATATTCCACCTCAGGAGCCTATAGCCTAATGGCCTAAACATAGAATTCACCAGTTTCAAAATTTCCCTACCCCCAGCCTCATCCCATGTCCAACCCTTCCTCTCATCCCCGCCTCCATGACCTGACACATCCTGTCCACCTCTTTCCCCACCTATTTGCCCCACCCTTCCCACTGACCAATCCCATTAACCCCTACCTGCATTACACCTATTACCATCCCACCTACCTTCTCCCAATCCCACCCCTCCTCCCTTTATTTATTTCCCAGCTCCCTTCCCCCTCCCCAGTGCTGATGAAAGGTCCTGACCCAAAATGTTGACTTTCCTGTTCCTCTGATGCTGCCTGACCTGCTGTGTTCCTCCAGCTCCACACTGTATTGACTCTGACTCCAGCATCTGCAGTTCTTGCTATCTCTGAGTGGCTTATCCTTCTACCTACCTAGTCAGCACTTCCTCTGATGCAATGAATTAGTATTGGTATCTACTAGCAAATGTCATTTGCAGGCCCAGATTTATAGTTCAGATGAAGTAGAAGATACCTCGTACACATCACGGGATTATTCATATCCTCCTCTATCAGTTGTATGTATTCCTTTCCCTGAAAGAGATGATGAAGAACTGGGAGCTGAGAGAAGATTGTTCACTGAAGTCCTGCTGAACCATTTCTCTGCCTGTCCGTTTTCCCTTCATTGTTTCCAAGGGCTTGGCCATGGACCCTCGTGGTTTTGTCCATACTATGGGCAAAGCATTGCAGTGGTTTGCCAGCAGGATGGCTGAGTGAGAGGCTGGAATCAGACATATTAGAGGGATTTAGAGGCTGATCATAAATTTGCTCAGGTATGTTAGGAATGCGACTCTCATGGACATTGGGTCCTGGCATTGGACATGAACCTAGAATTCCTAGCCCAGAGATAGGGAGGCTGTCACAAGTCTTCCCACCATTTCTCTGTAAATAGCATAACTATGCAATAAATGTTCATTTGCTTCACCAGTGTAATTTCTAGTCCTCATATGTCAAAAGCATCTAAAGGCCAGTCATGATATTTGTACAAATGACTGCTGGCAGGTTTCTGGGAACTGAATTGTTTGATTTTAAGCTCCTGAAGGCTTTAATTCCTTGTACGTTTGGGCAGTGTACATCCTCTGAAACCTCACCAATGTGACTAGTGTTTACATCGAATATTGCACGGACCTAGACTTCCTGTTCAATTATTTCATCAGCATCGGCTGAATGGAAGTACTAGCTGGGTGTAAGCATACATATTGAACTGTGCACCAGGCCTTCAGGCTCTGTTTCTGAGTTGCAGCATGCAGATTAGTTAGATGAGGATAACAATTGATCTTCGATGAATTACAGAGGGAATGGTGCAGGGGTGAGAATAGAAGTCAATGCTGGATATAGCTATGAGATAGCAATGAATCTAACAAGTGTGTGGAAAGTTACTTTTTATATGAAAATTGCAGTTGCTGACAATGTCATGCCTTTGTTGTAAGCCCTTCTGTCTAAACTGCCTCAAGTACTTGAAACTTTCATTTGAAAGGTCACTGATTTAACATTCCTACATAGGATATATAGCTACCATCATGCATTTTAAGATCTGTTGTTATCCCGCTTGAAAAATGTGATAACAGAATTCCAGCAAGCAGTTCCACTCAAACATATTCCTATACTTAGCAACAGTGAAATGGCTTGGTGTGGTACATGGAAAGACAATGAGCTGTTCTGTAAATGGCTTTCATGTTGTATTTACACAATCCTCATGATCAATGCAAATGCTGACCCGATAATAAAACCCTCTTTTCCCTGGAAAAGGAAAGTAGTATTTAGTTTGTTAATTAAGCAATTCAGATTCAGCTTGAAGAATAATTTATTTTACGCTTCACATTTTAATATGCCTCAGTTAAATTCCACACTGAAAAACATGAATATCTTTCATGAAGAAAAAAATTGAATACAACTAGTCTGTCATTAAGCTGACAGAACATTTCATAAGCACTGCTGCCAAGTCAAAGCACTGTTATAACCTATCACACCAGATACCTGCGCAACCTATAGTGCCTGTAATTATAATGAATAAGAGAAAATGGATCATGTATTCTTTCTAACAACCTTGTTATTAACTCATGCTGTTGAATGGCAGGCTTGGAGATTATAGGTCATATTTCCTCCTTTCTCAAAAAAGGGGTTAAGAAGACTATTTTTGTCAGTGTTTAATAACTGCCAGTCAATATGACAAGCCACAATGATGCCATGAATAAAATAATATTTGACTGTCCAATCATTATGTATCCATAGCTTCCTCAATGTGCATTTCCAAACCAAAAGACAAGACACTTAATTTATATTAAAAACAATGTTTAGTTAATACTGTCTGATTCACAGCAAAATTGAAATAACAAAGGCAGCACAAAATATTAGAAAATATTAGTTTAAGATTAAGACTTTATATTTTGATGGACTGCCAATTTGGAAAATAAATGCAATGATCTTTTTGATTTAACAGGAAGAAGGTGCATATTATTGTCAAATACTGATAACCATTCTCATCAAATAAAAGGAGCTCCTCATGAAATATAATGACTTCAGAAAAGCCGCAAGCTAAGGTAAAAATATCTAGCCTACTTTAATATAGAATGAAAGGCATATGCAAATATAAAGTTTGTAATATGTATAACTATTTACACACAGAATTTAATGCACTCGAGGTGCAACATTTGTCTACTTTTATATAGGTTGGTATGATGATAAAAGTTGCACTACCTATACTTTAAAAGAATTTGTATTACAGTGTCTTTCACAATCTCAAGAAAGCCAAAGTTCTTCACAATCAATCTGTTATGGTTGTGAAACAAGGCAGCCAATTTGAATACTGCAAATCTGTTAAGATGTTGGTTGAGAACTAAATGTTGGTCAGGACACTGAAAAGAACTGCCCTGGTTTTCTGTGAGACATTCTGTCATTTATACCCTCCTGGAAGGGCAGGTAATGCTTTGCTTTAACATCGCAACAGAAAGATAGCATCTCCAACCATTCTATGGTACTACCTTGAAGTGCCAATCTAAATTACTTAAGTACTTGAAATGGTCTTGTGAATCCATGTCCTTCTGAATTAGCCATGGTTGATTCCAATCTGATTTGTGCATGTTTGGACAGATCCGTGAACGTTGTGAGGGGATGATCTAAGGCAATGGAATGAGTAGAGAAGCAGAGGCAAAACAATCTTAATCTTAAAAAAAAACTTTCATTGCCTAATGAGAACTCCAAATCTGTGTTTAAGAGTCATCGAGTCATGGTTGTACAGCGCGGAAACAGACACTTTAGTCCAATTCCTCCACGCTGACCAGATATCCTAAATTTATCTAAATCTGTAAGAATGTTGCTTAATTGGAACAGCATTATGTATTAATCCCATGGTTCACCAGATTATAAACTAACAGCAAAGATGTACACCACATGCAGTTAAATATTGCATGCTGTTAAACATCACATGCGATCAATCACTATACAAAACAATATCTCTTTTGCTATAGCATGCAATTTGCCAATCTTTCATTGTGCAGCAAAAGAAATGTTAAATATTAAGGCAAACTTGGCATATGCAGTGTAAGAAGAAATTAGGGTAAAGCAAGTGACAGTGGTCTGACTGACATATGTCCAACAGCTAATTGCATAACATATTAGAACAACTGAGGAGTAAGATCCATCCCAACTGTTTCCCTCTCTGTACTAGCTGGAACATTTTTTTCATTCAATGTTAAGCAAAAAGGAAAAAGCATATGCTTTTCACTATTTTGTATAAAGACCATGTACAGATACACAGTTTAATAAATGGTCCTTGATTTGAAATCTGCTAGTATTTGCTTTATTAGTGAGGAAATATTGAGTGAAAGGGATGTAGGCACCTGATAATGGCTTTTCATTTCCTCCAAATCCTTTAATTTGATTGTTTTTATTAAAATGCATGCACAGGTGATAAAACTGTTCCTCCCAGTGAAAATGTTATGTGGTGCTAATTATTTGCCTTTGAACAAATGCCTCTTCATCACGAAAAAAAGTCACCAATGTGTCACCTGGATTTTCTGAATGCACGCTGAAAAAAATTATTACATTAAATCTATCAAAAGATGTTGATGAACAAGAAATTGCATTCTGCATGAGGAAAGGCCTAAAGGCATCAAGGACAGTCAGCAAGCGTGTTATAAGTGCCAGTTTTAGGTTAGCTGTACATTATTATTAATAATGTTGAACTGTGAATTAATTACAGGAGATATGAGAAAAGTGAGGCTTTAAATACAACTTATGTATTGAAAAGGTAATTACAACATTTAGATTTTGAGTTGAAGTCCAGTGAACACAAGTACAATGCTTGACTTCCTTCCATGTTGAAGATTCCAAAGTAGCATCTGTAGGAAAGTAATATTTGAGATTAAAGGGGGCAAGAATCAGAATTCTTTGCATGTGGATACTCATCATCCAGAATAGCATTTCCCCCGTGCATATCTCATAACTGAAAGTCCATGTTTTTACATTTTTAATTAAAAATAAAGTTTTCTGCATCATTATCTACTTTGCTTCCATATGAGTGATGCATTTAAAGAAATTAATGGCAACAAGTTTTTTTTATTTTGTGACACATAGTTATGATAGATCTGGCGTAACCACAATAGATGCAGTTACCTAGATATCACAAAGAATTATTGTGCTAGTGGGTCAGTAGGGAGGTTATGGTCAATCTTTCACAATATTTGTGCCTCTAAATTGGCATAGTTGAGATGAGGGCACTGTTGGGGAAATGTTGGTTGAATCTCTAGCCATTTTTACATGTTGAGATTTCCTTGAAAACTTGGTGGAATAAGCAATTTGCCCAGTCATGTATGAAAAGCTACATTTTAATAGTTTGCATGATATCTATATACAGATAGAAATGTGAGGTGCTGCATTTTGGAAAAGCAAATCAGGGCAGGACTTATAATGGTCAGGTCGTGGGGAGAGAAAAAGAGACCTTGGAGTGCAGGTTCGTAGTTCATTGAAAGTGGAGTCGCAGGTAGATAGGACAGTGAAGAAGGCATTTGGCATGCATGCCTTTATTGGACAGTGCATTGAGTATAGGAGTTGGGAGGTCGTGTTGCAGTTGTACAGGACGTTGGTTAGGCCACTTTTGGAATACTGTGTGCAATTCTGGTCACCCTGCTATAGGAAGGATGTTGTGAAACTTGAAAGGGTTCAGAAAAGATTTACAAGGACGTTGCCAGAGTTTGAGCTATCGGGAGAGGCTGAATAGGCTGGGGCTATTTTACCTGGAGCATTGGAGGCTGAGGGGAGACCCTATTGAGGTTTCTAAAGTCATAAGGGCCATGAATAGGGTAAATAGACAAGGTCTTTTTCCCAGGGTAGGGGAGTCCAAAACTAGATGGCATAGGTTTAAGCTGGGAGAGGGAAGATTTAAAAGGGACATAAGGGGCAACCTTTTCATGCAGAGGGTGGTGCGTTTATGGAATGAGCTGCCAAAGGAAGTGTTGGAGGTTGGTACAATTACAACATTTAAAAGGCATTTGGTGGAGTATTTGAATAGGAAGAGTTTAGAGGGATATGGGCCAAATGCAGGCAAATGGGACTAGATTTATCTAGGATATCTGGTCAGCATGGACGCGTTGGACCAAAAGGTCTCTTCCTGTGCTGTACAACTCTATGACTCTATATATTGCTTTGTGCCAACATGAGGTCTGCTACACTTGTTCTTCCTATGCTTTCTTGGATAAGCTCTCTGTTGAGATTCAGGGAGTACCATCAACATTGTTCATTATTTTGACTATAGGAAATCTGTCAGGCATACTTGAACCAGTGAACTCTTGTACATCAGGTGCTCTTGCCTGTATCACAGCTGATAGGGATCTTGGCCTGTGAATTGCGCATGTGCTAACTGGTGCACAGAGAAATGAAAGTATGGCCAACCTTCTTTACTACCAGTAATGTTGAAGGCTGTCTTCTTAAGTTGTTTTGATATGGTGTTCTTCCTGACACCTTAATAAGGCCATGGCGAGAATCCATCACGAAGTTCACTGCAACTGCTGCAAAAATTCTGCTGAAGCTCTTTGGTCCGTTTGTAAACATTTGCAAATATTTCAAAAAGATAAACAATTGCAGTGGCATTTTTACTACACTACTTGCTTCCTCACAGGCCCCCACTAACACAGGGCACCTGTGTGCCTATAAACAATCCCAAGGCACATTCCAATAAGAGCTATCATTGTACCCACCATGCAAAAATGCCTCAATGTCTGGGAGGGCAACCCACAAACAAAATTGCCAGAAGGTGAGGCTGAGAAGAATGCACATTCCTGATAATTTAATTATATTTGCCACATAGAAAAGAAAATCCCAGCCAACCACAATGTGCCTGACATGATTGTTCGATAACACTTCTCAAATGACTAATAAACAGATTCAATGGCAAAGTTTGATAACCTTCACTGTTTAAGTGAAATAGCCCACTGCATGATTAGTATGGGAAGGCTATGGTTGCATTTAACTAGCCTTCCAGAAATGGAATTGAGGAATGGGCACGGCGGGCGTCAGTAAAATGATGAGCGAGGTCAGGGGATAGAGTACTTGTCAATTGCCCTCCGCCATAGCGTTTCGCCCAGTGGTGGGAAAGTTGAAGAATACCACGCATCCAGTCTCCAACAAGCCAAGTATGCCATTTAAGTGGCAAGTTACATCCTTCATCATGTAAATTCATGCCACACTATGAGCTTGGGTTCAAGACAGACTGATCAAGGAGAAAGCAAAATCAAGAACTCTCTTCAGACTTAGATTTCAAAAGAGCGTTATTTAATAAACAGTAATACCAAACACTGCTTTACATGGTAATCATAGACCTACCAGGCGGTGATTTATAGTTACGTTAAGTTAGGACAAATCCATCTTCTTTGTGTTTTCATATCTATGTGTTCTCAAGATTCTTCAAGTGCTCGTGCCTTCTAACTTAGCCAACACTATGCTAGTTATGCTCAGTGATGTGCAACACTGAAGTTATTGCAAGATTGCCCCAAAGTCCAGATGCACATATGCAGCATTAACACAGCGCCTCTACTCTCATATTACCAAAGGCACGTGGGCTTTCTGTTAATGGGCTGAACCTGGTAACCATACTGCAGGCTTCTGGGGGTCACCTATTTTGTCACCTTTTCACCCTCAGAAGAGCCTCCGGCTGTGTTGGCAGCTTCAGTTGCAATAGCACCCTTATCCTCATCAACTACCCCATCTTCATTCTCCCTAGGGTGAACCCAATCACACGTATAGGTCAGTTAAGCCTTTCTCTTATACTGAGTTACATTGAATCTCAATCTTCGATTAAGACCATTCAGCTCAGGTTCTCTATTCAGGCATTTGTGTACCACAAATATTCCCCACACTCTATTTAATCTAATTGCTTATATTATATCTAATATTATTAGATTCCTTTCTCCTTCATGCACATGTAGTTTCCCTTTAGATGAACCTGTACTGTTGCCTTAACTACTATTTGAGGTAGAACATTCCACATTCTCATCACTTTCTGAATTCTGGTCACTCCTGAATTCTCTATTAGATTGATAAGTGACTATTATATTTAGGCACTTTAGTTATAGACTCATCGACAGGTGGAAATATTTTCTCCATGTTACTCCATCAAATCATTTCACTGTCTGATCACCAACCAATCTTCTATCTACAGAAAGAGCCCCAATCTATTAAGGCTTTCCTGACAAGTATGTCTTCTCAGCATCATCTCTGAAAATCTTTTTGTACCTTTTCCACTGCCTCTGCATCCTGTTTTATAACATGACAACCAGAACTGTGCCCAGTACTCTGAATATGCTCTATCCATGATTGATCTTTTTGAATTTGTTGATGATATACATCCCAAACAATTATATAAAAAGAGCCTTGCTCTTTTGTGTATTCTGTTGCAAATGGTAACATATATCAAACAGAAATAAAACTGTGCCTTTCCTTCTAAATGTATTTTGTTTACTGACTTAATTTCAATGTCAAGCACAACTATTTCAAATCCTACACCCACATTTTAATCTAGATATTAAAACCAAGTTATAGCTACTGTAAATTTGAATCTAATAATTTTTAAGGGCACGTTGTTGCAAAATTATATTCCATGACTTCAAAAATATTTTGGATCTCGGTTATCTGTTAACAAGAAAGAGCGAAATATAGCCTGCATAAAGTGGAAGCTTGTGCAACATGTATCAGAAACAGTGAACAATTAGGAAGTGAAACTAATATTAAAAAAAAACAAGCAGCTGTTGTTGAAGCCATTGTTAAATTAGTAGCAAGAAGGATGTGCTGAAGGTCAATAAATTTTGGTCACTATTGGTTGCCAGGCAACTCAGTTCGTCAATCCAGTTGTAAGTCACACTGTACTGATCAGACACGAGACTATGCCATTAATTGCATTTTCTGATTACAAACTAATCTCTTTACGATAAGCATGAAAGACTTCTTCGTATTCGTTCACTGTGTATATCTACAATACGCATGAAAAAAGCTGGTTGTTTCAGCATGTAAAATATGGAGTTTTAGCTTACTCTTACTCTAAGTCAAAGTGAAGACACTTGCTGACTAGGAACTCGAGAACCAGAATTACTTTGTGTTAATAATTTATCTACGTCTTTTGTTCAGCACAGTGTTTTCAGTAAATTCAGTACAAAAGCCTAATTGTTACTCTAGGACGCCCATACTTAATAGATACAATGTATGCTTCTATCGGTTGTGAAATCATGTCTGTTTTCTTCAGAAAAGCTATGATTTTTAGCAGGCAATTTGATTGGGGTGGGTGGAATCTGAGCAGTTGATCTTTCCAGTAGTTGTTTTGCTACGTTTCATGTTCTAAGGCTTCTGCTTCATTTGTTGAAATTACACAGATGCACAGATTAAATAGTGTTGTCTGATGACCATTACATTTTAATGAGTTATTTGGAAAATTTATTTTTTATGGAGTCCTATAGAGAGACAAGTCATATTTATTTATTGAAAATTTGAATTTTTATTTAAAAGCCAAAAGGGAAAATAATTTAAAGTACTGTATCCTACTGTGATAAGCCTCACAAGAATGAATGGATGGGGCATATTTGACTGAATAACCAATATCCTGTAACAAAAACATTCATTCTACTCCATTAAGCAAAAAAAAAATGCACTTGAAACTGAAATGGTTTAAATTGTTGCCTACGATAGAATCAAGTACTAAGGATCTTATTTTGAACATATCAGATATGGAGTTGGTCTACTATATTTAAGTAGATCAGCCAGCAACTTTGTCCTCTTATATTCATGACTATAACATACACACCTCCCTTTTGTGACAAGAATAATTCAAGAAAATGGACACAATTAATTTTATGCTATTTTAAGAGAGTACAGGTGTTGATTATTCCACTTATTGATTTTTTTGCTGCAAGTTTCATGGAGCTTGCTCTGCTGGTGAAGCAATGGTGTCACAGTTCTTCAAACTTTGCTAATGTAGCCATTTTTCCCTTCTGTAATATAAATCAATGCCATTTCAAACATTTGCTGCATTTGGGATTCATTGCATGAACTGAATAGAAACAGATTTTGAAAGACTAAAACTCAGCATGAAAATGTGTTTCACCCTAAAAATCATCTGCACCAAATACCTCTGGATGTAACTGGAATGTCAAAATCAGATGAATTGAATCTAATCACTTCTTGGTCTGAAATGTTATTCTTCGTATTTTATTCAATTTTTCACAGAGGACAAAACTGACTGGCTCCTACACAATCAGGGCTGAAATATCATAGATTTAAAAAAATGTATTTAAAAAATGTTTTTTCAGAGTGGAAAATATAAAATTACATTACCAGGACTTCTCTAACAGCAGTTATGACTTGGTATTCTGTTGAAAATCCAGTTATGCTTCATCAGTGTAACCCTTTCATGGTTTTTTAACGTAGTATTCAATTCAAAAAGCGAAGTTCTTATCAGTTCAGTGACTCCTAATTCATTGATGTCAATGAGGATATCAAAAGTACACTCTGTGGAGAAACATAGAATCAAAGACAGCAACTTCTGGATTTGTGCACGTGCCTCCAGTCTCCAGAGGTTGTGTCAGCTTCTTTGGAGTAAAGAGAATTCTGGTGTAATTATTTCCAATAATTCCAGGCTTATGTCCAGATAGCCAATTGTAATGATGTTTGTAATGGGATAAATATTGACCATGATGTCTTGTACTTGTCTTGTTTGGAACAGGGTGTTGGTTATTGCAAGGTTATGCTCTAGACAGAAAACGGACTCTGAGAATTTGATTTTCCCACTCCTTCATTCACCTTTACACAACTGCAGAGATTCACATCCTTCCTGACAAAGCAAGACAATCATAAAGCCTCATGGCAAAACCCACAGTCTAAACGCTGGCACATGTTCACCTTTGTCTTTGTTCAAGCAAAGAGATAGCTATGGCACCCGGGCCATGACTAGTACTGATAACTTCCTCATCTGATCTTCTATCTCTGTCAGTCAGGCACCCAAACAGCAGAGGCAATGGAGCAAGAAAATTGACATCGAAAGTCTGGAAGATTCCACCAGAGTAGCCCTTCTCAGTCAGTGCCTCACTGCCAACTTCTCAACTACCAGCCACCAGGAGCTACAGTGTTGTCATAGTGTCTGGTCAATCCAAAGAAGTCCTTTGTCACTCTCAGTGTTATTCACTAACATTGTGACTGCTTAGCTGTAGCTGATGAAAAGATACAGGACCTAATAACATGTTGGTACAAAGCACAAGAGAAAGATAGCAGTCCTATAGGCAGCTGAGGCAATGGAACAGCATTGAGCTTGTGACATTTAGCACAGGCGCTGGTTAGAAACACCTTGTGGAGACCAATGACAACAACGCGAGGATTCAGCAACAATGTCAAGATGATTTCTGGCCCAAGCACTCAAGGACCTACCCCACTGAAAGCCTTGAGCTCCTCAAGGACAGGGTGGTAGGGAGTGCGCATTGGAGAAAACATTTTGTAAAATCCCTCAATATCTTTAAATCAGAGTTCCTCAACTTCATTCTTCAATAGCCCATCTGGCTCAGGGTTAGCACTACCCCATTCGGAAGGGAGGTTGAAAAAGCCATTCAACAGCTGAGAAACAGCAAAGTCCCTGAAGCAGATGGAATCCTTCCTGAAATTCTGAAACATGGCGGAGGTATGCCTTTGCATGGCTGCATAACTTCCTATCCGTCATCTCGGAAGAAGAGTGCATGTTGAAGGATCTTGTGCATGCTGAGAGTGTGATCATATTCAAGAAGGGACATGGTTCCAATTGCAGCAACAATAGAGGAATCTCTCTGTCTGCCAGAGGGAAGACCATTGCAAGGATCCATTGCAAGAAACTTTTGACTGTGTCAACTGTGAAGGCGTGTGGAGTATCCTTCTTAGTTTTGGTTGCCTTCAGAAATTTATCACCCTTCTCTGCTGACACCATGACGACATGCAAGCTGCCATCCTCACTAACAAAACCAGGACAGATTCTATCTTTCTGACACTGCACTAAAGCAATGTTGTATCATTGCTCAAAGTCTCAAAAATATTTTAAGTTCCCTTTTAATTTTAGGGACAGGGAGCTCCGCCGTTCTTGTACCTTTGCTGTCCTTGGCCACACTTGCCCTTTTGCTACTATGTGTCCTTGGTAGGTTATCCATGATTTTGCAAACTTGCTTTTGGCAAAGTTTATTACCAAGGCAACTGCCTGTAATTGTTCCTTCCAACTGTCACTATATACCAGCACAGCATCAAGAATAACTACTCAGTTAGGAACATTCGCTACCACCTGATTCATCAGTCTCTGAAAAGTGGTTCAGCTGAGTGTCATAATACAGCACTGAAAATGATACATCTAAGGATCAGGGTGTAAAATGGAGATACTAACAGATAGGTTGGGTGAGAAGATGGAGATGTTCAAAACTAATGGTGTTGATGGGTGAGGCTACCGAGAGGGGAATGTGTGTGTTTGGGTGTTCACCAAGGCTGAGCCTGAGACTCAATGCTTGAAACTCAATGCATAAGGAGCAAACACTGTTTCCTTCTTATGCTGTAAATAGCAATTAATTTCAAAGGACCTCTTATTTCAGAGCCATGAACTAATTCAAATGGACTAAAACCTGGAGATTCATCAGGTGACATTCAGGCAGCAAACAACAGAAAATCCAATCCTTTGTCTCAATCATGAGACTATTAATGACAGTAGACTTTGCTTAATGTTTTGAGAGGGCTGATGGTACATTTCTAGATCTCCTTGTGTCAGTGGGTGGTGAGTTGAAGACTTCAATTGTGTTATACCCAGAGTATTGATAATTTGCAGAAACATTTTAGACAAAATATTGGAACCTTTACAAGTTGGATCTTCATTAGTAACCCGTATCAAGTGAAAATCTAGGTTAACTTCTCAACTACTACCATATCAGTACTTGTTCTTAAAGGTGTGGTCACTGGAATCAAGAAGCTATATCCATATCAGTAAGGATGCACTGGTGTGCCACTTTTGTTTTCAGTAAAGGTCTCACCCAGTCTATAATACCCTGCCAAATAGTTCCTCAAAAACTGGCATTGGTATTAGAGAGGCTGATTTGATTGCATATGGTGGTTTTCTTAATAATAGTATGGCTGGCTAGTAAAAACACCAATTTATTCCTGCTTGTATCCCCCATGCAGATGGCCTAAAAGCCCTCCACTCCTTCCTCTCCCGCAGGACCAACTAGTCCCCCTCCACCGACACACTCATCCGCTTAACCGAATTTGTCCTTACCCTTAACAACTTCTCCTTTAACTCCTCCCTCTTCCTACAGACTAAGGGGGTGGCCATGGGAACCCGCATGGGTCCAAGCAATGCCTGCCTCTTTGTAGGATATGAGGAACAGTCCATCTTCCACTGCTACACTGGCACTATACCCCACCTCTTCCTCCGTTACATTGATGACTGTATTGGCGCTGCCTTGTGTTCTCACGAAGAGCTTGTACAGTTCATGAACTTTACTAACATCTTTCACCCCAACCTCAAGTTCGCCTGGACTGTCTCCGATATCTCTCGCACCTTCCTGGACCTCTCTGTCTCCATCTCTGGTGACCGCCTCAAAATCAACATCTGTTTCAAGCTGAGGAAGCTATCAGTTCTGAGGAAGGATCACCAGATCCGAAACATTAACTTTGATTTTTTTTCTTCACAGATGCTGCCAGACCTGCTGAGCTTTTCCAGCAACTTTGTTTTTGTTCCTGATTTACAGCAATTCTTTTGGTTTTTATCTATTTCAAGCCCACCTAGACTACACCTCCTCTCACCCACCTTCTTGCAAGAATGCGATCCCCTACTCCCAAGTCCTCTGCCTCCGTGGCATCTGGTCCCAAGATAGGGAGTTCCACTCCCGAACATCCCAGATGTCCTCTTATTTCAAGGACTGCAACTTCCCCCCTTTGGTGGTTGAAAATGCTCTCAACTGCGTCTCTTGCATTTCCCACACCTCTGCCCTCACATCCCCTCCCATCCAACAAAAACAAAGACAGAACCCCCCTTGTCCTCACATATCACCCCACCAACCTCCATATCCAATGCATCATTCTCCGCCACTTTCGCCACCTACAATCCGATCCCACAACCAAAGATATACTTCCGTCCCCAATCCTATCTGCCTTTCATAGAGACTGCTCTCTCCGCGACTCCCTCGTCCGCTCCACACTCCCCACTAGCCCGACCACTCCCGGCACCTTTCCCTGCAACTGCAGGAAGTGCTACACCTGCCCCTACACCTCCCGTCTCACCTCCACATTACACAGGGGTTCACCTGCACATCCATCAATGTGGTCTATTGCATCCACTGTGCCCACTGTAGCCTCCTCTACGTCAGTGAGACCGAGTGGAGACTCGGAGACCGATTTGTAGAGCACCTGCACTCTGTTCGCAACAAATGACAACACCTTCTAGTTACGAACCATTTCAACTCCCCCTCCCACTCCCTGGGTGACATGTCCATCCTGGGCCTCCTCCAGTGTCACAATGATGCCATCCGCCAAACTGGAGGAGCAGCACCTCATATTCCACGTCGGGTGCCTACAACCCAAAGGTCTCAATGTGGATTTTACCAGTTCCAAAATCTCCCCACCCCCCGGCCTTATCCCATGTCCAAGCCTCCCACACATCCCCGCCTCCTTGACCTGATACAACCTGTCCATCTTCTCTCCCACCTATCTGCCCCTCCCACCTCACTGACCAATCCCCACCACTGCCTACCTGCACTCACCTACCACCATCCCACCTACTTTCCCAAGCCCCACCCCTCCTCTCTCTATTTATTTCAGAGCTCCCTTCCCCCTGCCCATTTCTGAAGAAGCGTCCTGACCCGATACGTCAACTTTCCTGCTCCTCTGATGCTGCCTGGCCTGCTGTGTTCCTGCAGCTCCACACTGGGTTATCTCTGACTCCAGCTTCGGCAGTTCTTACTATTCCTGCTCGTATCTCCTGGATCCCTACATGTCCTGCCTTGGGAATTTCCAGCTTCTTAAATGCTGTTTTATCAATTTTTTTCCTTCCACTGAACTGCTTCATTTTTAAATTCCAGCTTTTTTAAAAAAAAATTCTAACCCTCTTACATGTTCAAGTTGCTTCATCTGCATTTTAATTCTTAGGAACAGCTGAACTGCCCTCTGGCAGCATTCATGGAGAGAAAGCAGGCTAACATTTTTAGTCTAGATGACTCTTCAGAGCTCTTGATGCTTTCTGTCCACAGATGCTGCCTGACCCTTTGTGATCTCCAGCATTTTTGTTCACAGTACAAATTCCAGCATCTGCAGTAATTTGCTCCTGAGCTACCCTCTGGTTTCCTTTGCCCTTCTTCTAATGTCAACGTCTGCTTTGCTAGCCCCAGAGAGACCTCGGGTGCAGGTTCACAGTTCCTTGAAAGTGGAGTCGCAGGTAGACCGGATAATGAAGAAGGTGTTTGGTATGCTTGCCTTTACTGGACAGTGCATTGAGTATAGGAGTTGGGAGGCCATGTTCCAGCTGTACAGGACGTTGGTTAGGTCAATTTTGGAACACTGCATGCAATTCTGGTCTCCCTGCTTATAGGAAGGATATTGTAAAACTTGAAAGGTTTCAGAAAAGATTTACAAGGACGTTGCCAGGGTGGACGGAGACGCTGAATAGACTGGGGCTAGTTTCCCTGGAACGTCGAAGGCTGAGGGGTGACCTTATAGAGATTTATAAAGTCAGGAAGGGCATGGATAGGGCAAATAGGTAAGGTCTTTTCCCCAGGGCGGGGGAATCCAAAACTAGAGGGTACAGGTTTAAGGTGAGAGGGGATAGATTTAAAAGGGTCCCAGCGGCAACGTTTTCACGCACAGGGTGGTGCTTGTATGGAATTAGCTGCCAAAGTAAGTGGTGGAGGCTGGTACAGTTACAACATTTAAAAGGCATCTGGATGGTTAAATGAATAGGAAGGGTTTAGAGGGATATGGGCCAAAAGCTGGCAAATGAGACTAGATTTATTTAGGATATCTGGTTGGCATGGGTGAGTTGGACCGAAGGGTCTGTGTCCGTGCTGTTTATCTGTATGATTCTACAACTTGCCCGCCAACCCTAATAGCCTAGCTTAGGTTAATTTTTGTAAATCACCCAGTGATAAACCTTCCATATCCAAAAATGTCTTAGAAACCGTCAAAGCAGGCTTGACTTAATATTACACAAGAAATACAAACAACAAGTACGAGTAGGCCATTCAGTCCATTGAGCCTGCTCCATCATTCCTTAAGGTCATGGCTGATCTAATTGTAACCTTAAATCTGTATTCCTGCCTACGCCTGATAACTTTAACAAGAATCTATTTGTCCTCCCTTAAAAATAGTCAAGGATACTTCTTCTACCATCTTTTCAGGTAGGGCACTCTAAAGACTCACAACCTTCTGAAGGAAAAAGTTTCACCTAATCTCTGTGTCAAATGACCACCTCCTGATTTTAAACAGTGGCCCTTAGTTCTGGGTAAGAGGAAACATCCTCTCCATATCCACTCTGTTAATACCCTTAGGATCTTCTATGTTTCAGTCAAGTCACTTCCTACTTTTATAAACTGCAGCTAGCCTGACCAACCTGATAAGAATGTCAGATGTTAATCCAGTAAATCCTCTCTGAACTGCCTCCACCTCAATCACATTGTCCCTTAAATATGAGACCGCTGTGCTCCTATGTCCCTTAAATATGAGACCGCTGTGCTCCTGATGCAGTCTCGCTGGTGCTCTGTATGACTGAAAAATGATCTCCCTACTTTTGTATGCAATTCCATCATGATAAATGATAACATTCTATTAGATTTCCTAATAACATGCTCTAAATGCATACAAACCTTTTGTGATTCATGCACCAGGATACTGGGGTCCCTTGGTATCTCAGAGCTCTGCCATCTCTCACCATTTAGATAATATGTTTGCTTTCTCCTCCTTTTGTTGAAATGAACAGTTTCACATTTTCCGGCATTATGCTCCATTTGTCCAATCTTGTCCCCTTTCTGGTGGGTGGAACTTGTCCCATGTCTGACTAACGTTGGCAAAGACTGGCAAGTTGGGAGATTATGACTAGAATTTTGAAAAATTAGATTCTCAATGTTGAAAGAAAAAAAGAATGCCGATTTTTTTTTTCACCTGCGTGTTTCAATAGCTAGAATAGAATCTTGCCAGAGGGCAGTGAGGGTCCTGTTTTCAAGCATTGCCATTTCATCATTGCCTGATCACTCCTCATTCATATGCAGGTAGATAGTCTCCCAAATACCAGTGTGAGACTAGACAATGTCAATTCCCAACCTGAAACTCGAACCTCATGGCTGCAGTTTTCGATCGTCTTCTCCTGGCCTCCATTTTTGCTGGCAGTACCTAACATCTCAGAGCACACTGAGTGACCAGATACATATCAGATACATAATTCTTTGAAATTTGCTTCACAGGCAGATAGGGTGGTTAAGATGGCATTTAGCATGCTTGCCACTATTGCTCAGACCATTGAGTCTAGGAGTTAGGATGTCATGTTGAGACTGTGCAAGATGTTGGTGAGGCCTCTTCTGGAGTACTGTGTGCAGTTCTGGTCAACCTCTTACAGGAAGGATATAATTAAACTGAAGAGGTTTCAGAAAAGATTTACGAGGATGTTGCCAGGAATGGAGGGTTTGAGATATAAAAGTAGACTGGATAGGCTAGGACTTTTTTCACTGGAGTGTAGAGGTGGTTGAGGAGTGACCTTATTGAGGTTTATAAAATCATGAGGGACATAGATAAGGTGTCTTTTCCCTAGGGTGGAGGAGTTCAAAACTAGGGGACATATTTTTAAGGGTGAGAGGAGAAAAGGACATGCGGGGCAACTTTTTTACACAGTGTGGTTTGTGTGTGGAATGAACTGCCAGAGAAAGTGATGGATGCGGGTACAGTTGCAACATTTAAAAAGACATTTGGATAAGCTCATGAATAGGAGGGATATGGGCCAAGTACAAGCAGGTGGGACTGAGTTAGTTTGGAATTATGATTGTCATGGACTGGTTGAATCAAAAGGTTTGTTTCTGTGCTATATGACTCTATGACTCTATGACCATGTGCGCCCTTCACTGGCTGCATTAGTGAAACACCAGCCTCACCATATCTCTTGGTGCATCTTAGACTAACATATAATGCAGTTCAACAGTTCATGGACAAACTTCATTGCCATGCTGCTAGCCACAGAGACGAACACCCATTCTGTGCATCAGAAAATGGCGCACCTCAGGGCTCTTAACTTCCTCTCTCGACTCTGATTCACTTTGTGTTTACTTAGATGTTCGCAGCATCTCTGCCCTTGCCTTTAGCACAGATACAGTCAGACAGCTTGCCATGCTTGCCAGTACTGAACTGTCAAGGAGGTGGGCATGTTGGCACCATACCTACAGCATATGCCGGCAGCATACTCAGCGAACACACTGTCTGTGCTTTAACCAAAAAGCCATGAAAGTCTAAAGGGAGTAGCTCATTCTCTAGTCAAGGGAGACTAGGATCATTTGGTGGGTCAAGGGCATCATCCAATCTCAGTTCAGGGGGTGGGACCACAGTCTTCACTACAGGCTGAGTGCGAGAAGTCCAAGGATTACTGGTAAGTAAGTCAGCAAGCTGCAGGCATCTCAGTCAGGGCACTGACCCCCCCTCACTCAGGAAAGATGGTGAGGTGCCCCCACTGAGTGAGTTGGAAAACAGAGGGTTGGAAGACTTAATAATTTGGGGTTTGGTGTTTGCTGCACACCATTGAGGGAAGATGCCGTGCACAAAAGTGAGAGTAGGCAGACTGTGAATAGGAGAGCTGGTCTGGGAACGACAGTGGAAATGCTTCTGGGATGTTTCACAATGCATCCCTGTAGAACTGTCACTTACTTATGGGTTCCTGGCTTTGAGTAACCGAAATGGAGAACATTCATCTGGGAAGGCACCAAACACGTTGAGAGACTTTGTGGGAACATACAGACATGACAATAAAAGATATTCTATTCTATTCTGTTCTATTCTATTCCATTCTATCCTAGGTGAAGGCAAGACATCAGAGATAGTACACAAACACACAGATGACTCATCTACCTCATCCTTCATTCTTTACCGGTCCAGTAAGTGAGGGAATCTGACGACCATGCATTGAAATGATCATCCATTTCAGAACACATTGAACCAGAATGCAAGCAAGTCATCCCTGATCTTATAAGTCTGTTTAAGGGACAAAAATGAAATCTTGACTGGGATACCCGAAAAAAAAATGTTGAGTTCTTCTTTGAAAGAATGCAAAGGGATCTTTAACATCCACCTGGTCCCTGGTCCCACATACCATCTGAAAGATAGCAGACTTAAGTTAGTGCACTCCCTCTGTAATATACCAGAGGGTCAGTCGAGGTGTGTCATTTTCTGGTGCTTAGGTTTAAGCCGAGTGATTGACCTATTTCATACCTTGTTGATCTTGTAGTGATTTGATACAATTGAGTGGCTTGCTAGGTCATTTCAAAGGGCAGAGGGCACATGTAGACTCCAATGTAGATAAGGATGGCAGATTTCCTTCCCTAAAGGACACTAGTGAACCAGATGATTTATTTTACAATGATCGACAATAGTTATATGCTCACCATTAGGCTAGTCTTTAATTTCAAATTTCTTCCATTGAAGTAAAATTTTGCCATGTTTAATGGTGATATTCGATTCCATGGCCTCAAAGCAATAGCCTAAAGTTCGAAGTTACGAATCCAGTAACATTACCAATACATACCACTTCCCCAAGTTCTTAAACTTATCAGAACTTGCTTCCTCTGCTTTGTAAAACCACATCTGTTATCTGTTAAACAGCTGCCCAGAGTATCATTGCCTAACAAGCAAATCAGATTTAAAAATTTCCACAGCCTGTTATCTAATGATATTCTTCACAACTTTTATAAAAATAAAACTGCTTCTATTGGATTACCATATACAATGTAAAGAAATCTGGAATTGCAACATACTGAAATTGAATAAATTAATAGTAATGAACACTTCACTATCAGGTATGGTGCTCATAAATAGTGAGTGTTTTGTTAAATAACCTGTATTAAAGACTTAGTGCTAACTTCAAGAAGACAAACAATTGCAAATAACTGTAACGAGAGGGGAATCTTATGACACAGTGATAGTATCCCTATCTTTGAGCTACGAGGCCAGGGTTCAAGTCCCTCCTTCCCAGGAGCTGAGTCTGTGCAGGTTAATTAAAATAACTATAAACTGAGTGAAAGGTAGTCAGCTGTATAAAATTACAAGAAAATATGACTTAAACTTAGAACTCTTGTGGCCTTGTGTTCGTGTCCCTACTTCTGTGCCAGGATTCCCAAGTTCAAGTCCCACCTGCCCCAGAGGTGGGTAATGACATCTCAAACAGGTTGATTAGAAATTATTTGTAACTATAATGAGTGTCACGGTCATTAGCTAACCTTATCAACTAGATTTCAGTACTATGAAACGAAAGGATATGGATTGCTGTCCACTGCATATCAAACTTTTGCATCTTTGCAGAAATTGTACAAAGATAATGAAAATAAATTCTGCAATGTCTGTCAAAACCAACTGTCATCCAGAGAGTATGTCAGTGCTGAAACCAGATCAAGTCAATCAAGAGACTTATGTAGACAAGTTATACAGTTACCATTGACATTAAAATGATGGTTCCAGTTATGTTAGCTTTACATTTTGTTTTGGCCTATGTGTTATTTTCTGTACCTTCCACTGGTTCTGAGTCATACTCTCTAAAATGTCATCCAGCATCAATTTCAAAGGAAAAGATTTTAGAGCAGAATTGAAATTCATCAATGTTCGTCATATTGACACAGTCATTATAAACTGATGCATTATTAAATATCTGCAGGGCAAACATGCAGTAACTCAGACAAGACTAATGATACAAGTATTATTGATATTCAGTTGGAAATTTCATTATTGGCAACTTTGATATTTTTCATGTGTCAAAAATGCTATTTAAAATGGCAATGCTGAACTTAAAAATATAAGACAATTTGATCGCATGGTGGCTCAGTGGTTAACACTGCTGCCTCACAACGCCAGGGACACAGGTTTGATTCCAGTCTCGTGTGACTGTCTGTGTGCCATTTGCATGTTCTCCCTGTGTCTGTGTTGGTTTCCTCTGGGTGCTCCCGTTTCATCCCACAGCCCAAAGATGCACAGGTTAGGTGGATTGGTCATGGTAAATTGCCCTTAGTGTCCAGGGGTGCAGGCAGGTGTATTATCTTTGGGAAATGCAGGGTTACAGGAATAGAGCAGAGGGTTGAGTTTGGGTGGGATGCTGTAGGGAGAGTTACTATAGATTTGTTGGGCTGAATGGCCTATTTCCACACTGTAGAAATTCTATGATTCTACTGGAAAAACCAGGGTACAACATATGTATTACAGCTTAGGATCAAATGCATTTTATGTCATTCTTAAACCTTTCTGCTTTCTTTTCTTCATTATGTTTCTCATTTAGTTGCATTGTTGGGATATGGTTATTTGGCTGTTCCACTTCAGGGCTTATGGCAGTAATTCTGACAGCAATCATTTATGTGTGACCCCTTATTGTTAAATACCAATTTTTGTCATGTTTTGCATTCATAGTTGAAAGAATTGCACAGAAACCATTTCCACTCATCAAGTCACCCTTTATTTACTACTATCAGAGATAGTAGGAACTGCAGATGCTGGAGAATCTGAGATAACAAGGTGTAGAGCTGGATGAACGAAGCATCATAGGAGCAGGAAGGCTGACGTTTCGGGCCTAGACCCTTCTTCAGAAATGGGGGAGGGGAAGGGGCTTCTGAAATAAATAGGGAGAGAGGGGGAGGCGGATAGAAGATGGATAGAGGAGAAGATAGGTGGAGAGAGACAGACAGGTCAAAGAGGCGGGGATGGAGCCAGTAAAGGTAAGTGTAGGTGGGGAGTTAGGGAGGAGATAGGTCAGTCCAGGGAGGATGGACAGGTCAAGGGGGTGGGATGAGGTTAATAGGTAGGAGATGGGGGTGGGGCTTGAGGTGGGAGGAGGGGATAGGTGGGAGGAAGGACAGGTTAGGGAGGTGGAGACGAGCTGGGCTGGTTTTGGGATGCGTTTGGGGGAGGGGAGATTTTGAAACTTGTGAAATCCACATTGATACCATTGGGCTGCAGGGTTCCCAAGTGGAATATGAGTTGCTGTTCCTGCAACCTTCGGGTGGCATCATTGTGGCACTGCAGGAGGCCCAGGATGGACATGCCGTCTAAGGAATGGGAGGGGGAGTTGAAATGGTTCGTGACTGGGAGGTGCAGTTGTTTAGTGCGAACCGAGTGTAGGTGTTCTGCAAAGCGGTCCCCAAGCCTCCGCTTGGTTTGCCCGATGTAGAGGAAGCCACACCGGGTACAGCGGATGCAGTATACCACATTAGCAGATGTGCAGGTGAACATCTGCTTGATGTGGAAAGTCTTCTTGGGGCCTGGGATGGAGGTGAGGAGGGAGGTGTAGGGGCAGGTGTAGCACTTCCTGCGGTTGCAGGGAAAAGTGCTGGGTGTGGTGGGGCTGGAGGGGAGTGTGGAGCGGACAAGGGAGTCACGGAGAGAGTGATCCCTCTGGAAAGCAGACAAGGGTGGGGAGGGAAAAATGTCTTTGGTGGTGGGGTCGGATTGCAGATGGTGGAAGTGTCGGAGGATGATGCGTTGGATCCGGAGGTTGGTGGGGTGGTAAGTGAGGACAAGGGGGATTCTTTTTTGGTTGTTATTGTGGGGAGGGGGTGTGAGGGATGAGTTGCGGGAAATGCGGGAGACACAGTCGAGGGTGTTCTTGACCACTGACGGGGGGCAGCTGCGGTCCTTGAAAAACGAGGACATCTGAGATGTACGGGAGTGGAATGCCTCATCCTGGGAGCAGATGCGG